>NC_138369.1:188050012-188077292 GCF_054177405.1 Leptonychotes weddellii | reverse complement strand
CTTCCTTCCTTCCTTCCTTCCTTCCTTCCTTCCTTCCTTCCTTCCTTTTCTTTCTCTTTATGATTGCTTCCTATTTCCAAGCACTTTGGACCAGAGCAAGGAATGAGCAGGCTTCCTGGCGCAAATCTCACGGTGACTGAGCGCCCCCTAATGACCACAAGGAGTTAATTCGCCTTCTCCCATGACTGTTCCAGGAGTGCTTGAAAAGCAAAGAGCTCTGTGTCCAGAGACCTCACGTTAGGGGCAGAGATAGAATATGGGCTTCATTGTAGCACTAAGTGTAGATTTTAAGGCACCAAATTTGCACTGCAGTTACCTCTTGTGCAGTTAGCCATGTGATCATAGGTTTGAAGAGGCACAGGGTGACTTGCATCCATAATTTCTGACCATTTCTACGGAGAGAAGTCTTAGAAAACCAGAAACCCAGAGACTGGGATTTTCCATCCAGTGTCATGATCTTTGCAATCATGATTACATATGCCTTTTGGTTTTCACCTCAATGCTAACTCTTCACTGATGTGTATGGTTCTGTTGATGTTTTGTCCCTTTTCCCAGGTACAGCATTTAAGGTCTGGATAAACTCGATGTGAAAAACATTTCAAACAGCCCCCATCTCAGTCTGTTTACTGTCTTTCCTCTGACACAATGGTATAGTTTTGCAAGGGGGGTTTACCAGGGAGGGGGGCAGTGAGTAAGCTATGACTACATGTCTGCTTTTCAGTACCTTTCAGTAGCCAGGCTTCCCATTTATATGCCATATGCTACGAAATGCAGAGGATATGTACTGTATAAAGCAAATGTAACGTCAAACAGTCACGAGAGTGATGGGGACACAAACCAGAGAAGCAATGGCTTTTTACTCTTGCAGTAAGACCACAAGTGTTCTCTGCTCCTCAGTCCCGGGGCAACCTCCCTCAACGTGAAGCGGTTAAGCTGGAAAGAGAGACTGGAAGTCTGTTAGGATTTACGCATAAACTCACATTATTTTATGGAGTTATCATACTATTTGAATAGGGAAATGGTATTCATTTTCCCCCCTTAATTTTATGGATTGAGTGTGATTTTTTCTTTTGCTTGCATATTGAAATGTTAAACTAATGTTGCTTATTCCGTATTGCTTTGCCAATTAAACTACCCACAGTTATTACAGATTCTAATTATTTAATTTCAGTGCCCAGTTACCCCCCTGAAAATGTCCAAGCCATAGCAACATCACCAGAAAGCATATCAATATCCTGGTCCACACTTTCCAAGGAAGCCTTGAATGGAATTCTCCAGGGGTTTAGAGTCATTTACTGGGCCAACCTGATGGACGGAGGTAAGAGGATGAAAACTAGGGCTGTGAGTTTGCCCCAGAGAATGCGTGATGGGATTAGCAGACCCCCCTCCTAAAGTAGGTTTCAGGGAATGGAGAGCACATCTTTCTCAATGGGCACTGTCCACTCTCCCCACGTCATTCTGTTCTTACCAATCATCGTGTGTTCTCACAGGTGCATAGAGCTGCTTGAAACATCATGTATCCTCAAAAAGCAATTTGAGGTATCGGAGGGGGTGGCACTGGGGAAATGTTGGCATGGATGTGCTTTCTTAGATGAGTATCTATGCCAAGCCTCTGCATGCAGCACCAAGACATTGATCTGATTCTAGAAGGTTCTATGTGATGTGTATCCTAAAAGGTTGACCTCTTCCAATTTCCTGATAAAACTCAACGGGGCAACTTCCTAAGTCCCTGCAGTTGACCCATGAGAGGGTTCAGGGGGAATGCCAGAACACCCTGCCAGGAATATTGTTACTTCTCGCAAAGAGCCATTTCATACAAAACCCTCCATTTTTTCTCCTTCTGTTTTATTCTCCTTCTCCTTCCCCTTTTTCTGTTTCTCTTCCTTCATTCTTCTTGTTTCTCTGTGTTTGTTTCTTTTTCTTTCAAGTTATAGGACAAACTCCTTCTGTGTGTCTGGCCAAGACTGAATGAGAGTGTGACCCGCACAAATAGTGGCAAGATTGGGGCCAGAAGTTTCTTGCAGGGAATACGTCTCAGTGTGGTGATGCTTTCATGGGGCGAGTGCTGCTGGGCCAGCCTGAGCTCCGCCCCGTGACCAGGAGAGGCACACACCGCCCTGCGGCCTTCACAGGGGAGCTGCTAAGCTCTGCTCACTGTCTGCATCCCAAGACCTGTGTGGCCCACACCCGCACCCTCCCCTTCTCTCCTCCCCAGCTGCCTTCTGCACCCCTGCCCCAGGGCAATGCCTCTCCTCTGGCCTGGGGCTTCCTTCAACCCCTCTGACTGCATGTGGACTCCTAGTGCATGCTCACCTCTGAGTTTGGGCAAACACAGCCAGCGCCCCCAGATACATCCCACCCCTGTTCAGGCCACCTGGGGCTGCTCTGCCAAGCAGGTGGCTGTCCCCACCCCAGTAAACAGAACACACAGGTCTGAGGCTGCAGGGGGCTCTAATATTGGTGCAAGAAGAAAGGAACGAAGACACTTAGCTAAATAAGCTTAAATTTGCCAAGGGAAGAGCAGCTTTTGGAGGCTTAATTATTTATGTCTATGCCAGACCTGCTTCTCAGGGCTGAGGACCAGACCCGGTTCCTCCTGCTGTTGAGTATAGCACCTCCCACATCACCCGGCACTAGAGACGTTCTGTAAAGATTCACCTGCTTGATCTGAGGCAGACACATTAGCTGAGCATCTGCTCTGTGCTGGGCTCGTGCTAGACACAGAGGACGCAGCGTCTGCCCTATTGGATGTTCCAGACCAGTGAGCGAGGGAGAATCTAGTGAACATAGAACCACAAGCCCAATAATGCACAGCCAGCCCCAGAGACGGACAGATCTATATAGATGATTCTTTTAACAACTTCACCCTCTTGTGCCTCAAAAAAGCTTTTACAAATCCCATAGACATAAAGTGTAGAGCAATGACAATTTGTAAAAGTATCCATCTTATTGGCATGATGCCATACTATGGCATTGTGTATACTTGTTCTCATCCTCGTCTTGAATGAGACAGAACTAAATACTTGAGCACACTCACCTAGAGGCAGTGTGACATTGAAATTGTTCTATTTTTGTTCCTGTTGGAGCTGTTTCCAGGATCCAGTGGTGGCTACTCATCCTATCATACACATTTTCACACATCACTCGTATTTGTTAATACTATTAACACCTTAGCTCCACGAAGAGTGATGTGGTTAATACGGTTCTTTTGACTTGATGCTTCTAAAGCCTTAAAAACTTGAATATTCAAAAACATAAAAGTCTTTAAATAAAGACTGCTTGGAAATGCATACAGTTCCTAAAGATACTTTTGCTCACTGTATTAAGATCAAAGTGGTGTGCTTAATGTCTAATGTAGGAGTTCTACACTTAATCTCCGAAAGATGAGAAGGAAACCCTTAGAGACATAAACCTGCTAGGAACACTCTCTCCTCACCTGCTACTTACAAGAAGTGACATGTATGAATTAGCAGGTAATTCCAGGGGGTTACTGGATGCTTCCACAGAAACTCCTCGGGCTGCTGTCCCGAGGAGTCATGAAAACATGTGACTGTGTAAAGGACTGGTCCCACTAACCCTGAGAAAACACCACCCACTCACTCTCACACTCACATTCACACACACACACACACTCAGACACACATACTCACAGACACATACTGATACAGACTCACACACAACCCTCACACATACATCCGCTCACACTCACAGACCCACACACAACCCTCACACATACATCCGCTCACACTCACAGACCCACACACAACCCTCACACATACATCCGCTCACACTCACACACAACCCTCACACATACATCTGTTCACACTCAGACACTCACAGACTCACAACCCTCACACGTTCATCCGCTTACATTCACAGACACTCACAGGCACACACACTCACACATACATCCTCTCTCACACACACAGGCACACACACTGACAGACTGGGAGACACAGATTGTTACTACCACTGTGATTAGCAGTTGCCTCAAACACACATGTAGGAAAGCGTCTCGTTATTGTTAATGTGGTCAGATAAAAGTGGTGAATACATTCGTTGGGGGACGCTAACCATACAACATGTTGGTGAAATTTCTGAGTATTTTATCATAACCTGAAAGTTCGATACTTTTCAAGACTTGACAAGGCCATTCATCTGCAATTGACAGAAAAATTGTACACTTTGAAGTCACATCTCCATCTGCATCTGAACTCTTTGTCATTTCTTCTGTGTTTCCCCGAGACAGCACGGTGCTTCTGAAGCGAGACAGCATTTAGTGCCGACCAGACGTTCACTTCGATGGTGGGCAGTTGACGGTACTTTAGAAACGTCATTTCCACCCCTGTTTTTTGCCTTGAGACTCTTTGAGGAGGGAGGGTATGAATACAGAAAACAATTCGTTTTAAAATAGAAAGTTAAAAATTTTTATAGTAGAAATAATATGTCTAAATTTATTTTATATATTCATTTCATATTATTTTATTCATGATTTCAACTGAACATTATTCTTTAGTTACTGGGTTGTTTTTTTTTTTTTAAATAACTCCATGGAGTCTGTAAAAGGTAGATGATAGAAATCCTGCTTAAACTATAAAAAAGAACAAAAGCTCGAAAGAATGGCAAATGAAGCATGCTGTTTTGATCGGGCTTTTTGTCATCATTTTCCTTTCTATTTTCTCTGTATCTGCTAAGCATCGAGTATCTGCCAGTCAGGAAAATGCCCAGTGTGCCTCCCGGACCATGTCAGGACCCTCTGGGGGGTAATCTTGAATGGGGGTTCTGACTGCAGTCACATTCCTGGTTCATGAATAAATCAGCTCATCAAAGCAATATGAACCCCAAGACGAGTAAACATCCAAATGTTAATTCTAATCCGCATTGTGCTTCATGAGTAGATGGAATTCTTCTGCTTTAATCGTTGCTTTCTTTAAAAAGATGGAGATGATCCACTTCACTTTGTCCCTTGTAGCCATCCTCCTCCCCATCACTGTGTCTTACCCAGGAACTGTCCGGATGCATCAGCACCACTTTCTCCTGCAGCAAGACTGCAGCCCACTCTCTCTAGTGGGGAGAGACCCCGGGGCCCTTCTTAAAGATAAAAATTTAAAAACAAATGCAAAAACCCAAAGTCCCGGGACGCCTGGGTGGCTCAGTCGGTGAAGCAGCTGCCTTCGGCTCAGGTCATGATCCCGGGGTCCTGGGATCGAGCCCCACATCGGGCTCCCTGCTCAGCGGAGAGCCTGCTTCTCCTCCCTCTGCCTGCAGCTCTGCCTACTTGTGCTCTCTCTCTATCTCTCTGTCAAATAAATAAATAAAACCTTTAAAAAAAAAAAAAACCCAAAGTCCCCAGAGATCAAATGAGTAGACAAGGTCTCATAACTAGCTGCTGGCATGCAGCCCAGTGGAACCCTGTTTTCCCTGGGGTGTGTGTGTGTTTGTGTGTGTGAGAGAGAGAGAGAGACAGAGAGAGAGCAAGCTTTGGCACAGCATGGAAGTTCCTAAATCTGAAAAGATCTTGATGAGATCTATACTTAATTTTTTTTTCCCATTAGCATTTGAGTTTTTTTATCCTCATCCACTCGACCCATATTAGATCTGTTCAGGAAAACGAACATCTTAAGTGGATAATATAATACGAGGAGTTCTGGTGGTCACCGGCGGACCCTCCTGTTCCGAGGGGAGGCTTCCTAACCCATCAGGCCTAAAGGTTATCCACTCTGAATGTGCCGCGACCCCACGCAGGAGCGAATATCTTTTCACTTTCGAAAGCCATCTCTTGAGGCTTCCAAATTGTGGCCCTGAAAAGTCTTCACCCTGCTGGCCTCCCCAGAAGACCCCAGGCCAAAGGCACCTTCTGGGGACTGCCTTCCTTGCCTCCTTTCCCCCCAGCACAGCATCCGGCCGCAGGACTGGCCCACGATCTGCTCGAGGTGGTGATGCGCCTTGGGCTCACGCTCAGGCCTACAGCTGTGTCTGGGACCCACCGTCCTTCCCATGCCTGTGGGCTCTCAGCCCTCACCCCACACAGGGGTCCTGGCAGGTGCGTGACAAGCCTGGGCCACTCGGGGCCCTATTTGAGATTTAACTTTCCACCTATGTCCAGCTCTGACAGAAACCAGAAAGACAAAAAGACATTCTAGAGTTGTCACTAACACAAAATAGGTGGCTGTTAATTAATAGGCGGCCTTCTGTGCGATATGCCAGAAGGACCGGAGGACAGAAAGACAGAGGGCAGGACGAGAAAGTCCGTTTAATCTGACCAATGTGACATTTTCACTGAGCGACTACAGCAAGGTGCGGAGACCGTGGTCTGTGGACATGAGGCCAGGCACTGTGGTTCCGTGGGCCGTGCTCTCGGTGATTGTACTAGGCTCCATAACCTTAGGCAAGGTACTGACCCGCCCCCTGCCTCAGTTTCCCTACCTGCAACATGAATGGGTCGTGGAGAAAATAGGACTGGTGTACTGGTTAAATGAGTTTGGTGGTTGGTGGTTGTCTTTGCCAGGGCAAGAGGGAGAGAAGCTGACGGCCCTACAGCTTGCTAACCGTATGCACGGGTGGCCTTCACAACAGCCAGCCACCCAGCAAGGAATCCCTGCTGAGCCTGCTCCATGCCCGTCCTCTTAGTAACTGGGCACAGGCAGTGCTAACATGCCACGGATGGTTGTGTCTGGGGGCGAGCAGTCCTCAGCCCATGATCTCCTGCTCCAGGTGCTCTGTAGGTGGCTCATTTCAAAATCCAGAACACCCATGGAGGTCTTTAACACATCATTGTAAGTTTTCTCAAATTGCCCTCTCTAATATGCCTAAGATGGGAGAGCATAACATTCCACCCTTGAATATGATTAGCTGATCCCACTCCAGAAAACGGAGCGTTTTTAGCTAACACCACGTTTCTGACACATCAGCATGTCACTGATTCAGCAGGGAGGCTGGGGGAGGGGGAGGTCACTCCAGGTAAGAGGAACAGTTTGCTGAGCCACCTCATCTCAGTTCAAACACCTGAGAAGTTAGGTACTTAAAAATACACGACCATCAGAGTAGAGCTTGTTTGCTTTTTAAACAAAAAACAAAACTCGACTTGCAGAAGTTTCTTGATGAGCAATTAGAAATACACCCACAGAATGAGCGATGTGCAGTCCCAAGCTCCCTGGGTCCAGTGTGGGGGGCATGCTTGACTGGCTGCTGGGGGCGTTGGGCCCTGGCGGTCGGCATTGAGTTCTAACACTTAACGTGGAGTGAATCGCTCTGCTTTCCAGAACGACATTCTGCCCCCTCTGTTCTGGGTCAGTTCCGTGTGAATGAGGCCATGCACAGCCCCTTGGAGTGATTTCGGGGTGTGGCGGCTGGAGGGCGAGCCCAGTGCCCCCACAGCCAGTCACCAGGTCATGTTCTCTTGTCCTCCAGAGCTGGGCGAGATTAAAAACGTCACCACGACACAGCCTTCCCTGGAGCTGGATGGCCTGGAGAAGTATACCAACTACAGCATCCAAGTGCTGGCCTTTACCCGTGCCGGGGACGGCGTCAGAAGTGAGCAGATCTTCACTCGGACCAAAGAGGATGGTGAGAGATGGGGCTGGTGTGTGTGTGTTGTGGGGGATGCTCGAGGCCCCATGGAGCGACAGCATCAGGACAGGAGCTGGTGTTGGGAGGGTCCCAGAGCCCCGTGTTCCTTCATGGGCCTGTCCTTGACTCTGCTCTGGGCAAACCACTGGCTGCCCTCCCAAGACATTCCAGCGCAATTCAGACCGTCGACTTCCTGGGTCGCCTTTGTTCGATGTATCCATCGTTTCTCTCCCTTAGAATTTTTCTTCTTTTTAAAAAAAATTTTTGGCCGAGTACTATTTAAACAAAAATGCCTTTTGTCACAGAGCTGTGAAACACGTCATACCTGTTTTTTATCCCATCAGAATAATTTCCGTGACTCATCATCTGTTAGTGTAGGCTCAGATGATCTCCATCCTTCCACTGGAAGATTTCGTAATGGTCTAAGTCATATTATTCTACGCCAGCTTCAGAATCACTTTAGAATAGATCTTTAGTTTGAGAGCTTTGTATTAATTTTTTAAAAATTATTTAGAGGAATTCATAGTGATTTAGTAAAATTTTAAATTACGGCTCACTTTGGTTCAGGCCATTAATTCTTGCTGTTCCAAACAATGTAGACTTGCTTGTGTGACTCCCAAACCTTCAAAAACTATATGGCAAGTGGTTTTTTAGGGTTTTGTTTTGTTTTTTTGTATTATTTTAAGGGAAACTCTGAAGTGCCGTATCTGAGCCTATTTAAAAAAGAGTTAAAGTTCTGATAAATATAGCTATAGTGAGAAAAACCGTCTCCACCTTAAGAAAGGAAGGAGCAACTATGTCAAATGATACCAATGTGGGACTCTCCAAATCAGAGCACAGAACTGTCCCAGAGATAGGGTGGGGATGAGACACCAGTGCTTCGAAATTCAGTGCAGATTTTGGATCTACAACTTTTGTCTTCTTTCCAGGACTCTGTTCCCAGGAAGCTGGGCAGAGCATAGTGCGGGAGGTGTTAGCCATTCTTATGACCTCCCGTTGGCAGGTTTGATGCTGATGCACCCTCCATCTCTATGTGGGATTCAAACACACTGGTTCCACCCATATCCATCCGGTGGAAGCAAGGCTGGGGACTCAGGCTCCGAAGCCTGGATAGACTCTTTCTTCAGCCTTTCTGTCCCCTAACAAAGCTTCTCTGACACCCACAGCATACCCTCTCTGTTCTTACTCTCTGTCCTCACCTCTGCAGGCCCAGCCCTACTCCCCCAACCATCTACCTTCGCACACTATTCTCACCGTGTCTGTAGTCCTTCTTGCTTCACTGGGGGTACACACAAATTAGCCTCATTAGCTTCCGCTTGTCCAGAACACACAGGTAATTCTTCCCAGGAATGTGCAGGTATCAACCTTTTCTGCTCAAAGGAATTGGATTATTTAGGGAAATCTTAGAGCAAATTGAAATGCCGTTAGAAAGTCACACGTTAACGGAGAGATCTAAAAAGCTATGTCCTAAGTGAAGGTGGTCATAATGTAGTTTTTAAAAATGCAGTAGACAAAGAGCCGTGTCTAGATGTTGGCTCTGTCGCTTGCTGCCCAGGGGACTTTGGGCACCTTACCTAACCTCTGAACTGAACTCATGTACAAAATTGCCATCATGATCAGAGTTAAGATATAAAAAGTCAAGTGATGTGTGTAAACAGCTAGCTTGACACATAGTGGGTTGGTTCGTGACACTAGATATTTGATTATTTGATCTCCACTCCTTCAGAGTGGGGGTGGCACATTCTTTTGCATTGCTAAGCAATAACACAAATGTCACTGGAATCATTATTTAAAGAGCAAATTGATTAGCAACATAAATTTTGACACCTGCATTTTTCAGAAGAATGTACAGAAATCCATTAAGAAGGGAAGGTTCCCCACAGCTTACTGACTGGCGATTTTGGATCAATTTTTAATTAATCCTCCACTTTTAGGAATCATGGGGTTCTCACTCAAAGCTTGACCCTGAGACCTAAAGTCTAATTTGTCAATCAATTATTCTCTGCTTTTGTATCTAATGCCGGTGGTGTAGGGAGATGCCATCGATGGTGAAAGACCCTGCCTTGGGTCTAGCAGTTCCCCCGGAAAGGAGGTGGAGAATCCCACATGTGCTGGTGTGCATTTCAAGAGCAATGCAGAACCGAATGTCAGTATTTACTTGGGATAAATCATTAACATTTTCAAAAAACAAGCAGAACAGAGATTAGGAGGAAGTAGAGAAAGACTGGTATAACAATGAGCTTATCTCCCCCAGATACACACGAAAAATTCACTATTTGGAGATGGTGAAGAATTGTGCCAGCCACCCTTAAAAACTCAATACCTAATATAAATAGGCATTTGAGCAGTTTATAGAACTGAAAGCAATTTTGTATCAAATTGAAAGAAGGGACAAGGCTAATTATCATAGAAGGAATGCTTAGTCAAATTGAGAATATAGATCCTGTTTAAACTTCTGCTACAAAATCGTACAGTTTGGAAGGTTTGGATTAACCTGCCAGATTCAATTAAAATGATGTAAGGTTGTAGATAAAATTCAAGTGAAATAATAACTGCCAACATTCATTAAGTTCTTCCTCAGTAAGGCACTAATCTAGGCACAGATTGAAGTTTCAGTGTTTATTGATATTCTCATGGGGAAAGAAATATTAATGTATTGACACAAAGCATTCAGTTTGCTCCTCTGTGCCCCATACATTTCTCAGACAAGGTCCCTAAACCCCCAGTGTCTGGAAGCCTAGAGTTTAAGTTGTGTTGTTAGGTCCCTGATCATCTTAAGAAGGAAAAATGTATCACTTGCTAATAAAACATACAAAAATAGAATAAAATGGTAACTAAAAATAGATAAGATAAATAAATTGAATCAAAACTTAAAACATTTTTTAAAAGTTTATTTCTGCCAGGGATAATTCACAATTGAAATGTTTGCTCAGAGAACAAGTTGTCTGTGCCTTAAGAAGTTTCTCAGCCTCCATAAAGATTGTTGGGCCAGGAGACAGATTCTTAAACCTGTGGACATATTCTTGGGTCCATAAACATACTCTTGGCCCCACAGACATCGCCAAGATTTGTTGATGTATTCTCAGGGTCCATGAGAATTGCTCAGGCTTCAGATTCTCTTCCCAAGACTGCTCAATCAATCAGAACTTGTAACTTTATTATTCTGCAAGAACGCAAAAGATTATTTGCTGATCTGACTTTCTGTTTTTTGAACACAAGATAGCTAATTCTGAATTCTAAAGGGTTTGTGAAATCCTAATACCGTTTTATTTGCTAAGACTATAATCTGAGCAAAGCCGTGGGGAAAGAGAACACAAACAAAACCCAATCTATTAATTTTCCAATTGTTATTTTTATTCTGCAGGCATAAGGTTGTTACAGCCCAGATCCTTTTCTGCAAAAGTAAACATTGTATATGTATAAATAGAGATGGTTGTGTTTAAGTTCAAATATTTGCTGAGTACATTACTAATGCACATAACTCTGTAAATCATTTTATATGGGAAGAAGGCCAGCAAGAGGTGCAATAGGGGATCTGTGCTCCCCCCCCCGCCATGATTCACACTCTCTTTGCCTCTTTGCGGGGCCGGGGGTGGGGGTGCATCTGAAAACAGAGCTAAGATCGAGTGAAGAGTAAACTGACATCAGGCTATCTCTGAATCCTTGGAGTCCCCAGATCTTGAGCCATACATTCTCCTGGAGTCATGATCATCTGTTCTCGGGTATTGTGTGATCACACCTCAGTGCACCTTAAAAGCAATGGACTCTTGGTGTCTATTTGCCTAACCACCCGAGTGTCACCCCTGCATAGACAGGTACTGAGCGCGTGGCAGGGCTGGACTCCGTATGGCAGCAGGTGCACCAACAACACAACAGACCAGGGTGTCCCAGAAGGCCTTCCCCTGTGTGGATTTCAGAGCTCCCTGCCCTGCAGTGATGCTCAGGCAGAGCCCCAGAGGTGCCCCGTGGGGGGGTTCCCCACTGCCCCCTCTAGTTCAAGAAGAGCCACCCCACATCCACCTGTGCCGCAGTTAAAGGATTTGTCTCCTTTAAAAAATGTTTAGAAAATACCGCTCTTATAAGAGCAAAGGCCAGGAACACCAGCATCTTGTGGAAATGGGAACAGGAAAGAGACTTGTGCATGGCATGACCACGATGGCAGTTGCGGATGGTTCCATCCAGCATCATGCGGTCTGCGCATGGCTCAGGGGAGTGGGGGGATCCTCGGGACAGCATTGGGCTCGGGTGGGTCTGGCTACCGTGGTGGATCACATACGGACAGGCTCCATGTACACATACAGCATCCATAACACACACAGCCCTGCCTATGCCTGATGAGCAAGACCAGAGAAGTGATCGTGACAGTAACGAGTAGGCTGAAGTATGTGTGTACTTAGTCAGACTCATACTTCAAACCAGTGCAATAATTTTTCAAAGCACTAACTTTGATGTTTTACATTAACACACATCATGAGAGGCCTTAGCTATACGGACTCATTTTTTATGCTGTATAACAGATCACCTCAAACTTAGTACCTTAAAATAACAAAAATTTGTTATCTCACCGTTTCCATGGGTTAGGGGTCCAGGTACCGGTCAGCTGGCTCCCCTGCTCGAGGTCTCACAGGCTGAAATCAAGGTGTTGGCTGGAGCTATGGGCTCGTCTGAGGTCAGGTCCTCTCCCAGGCTTCCTGGTTGTTGACAGGGTTGGGTTCCTTGTGTGTGTAGGACTGGTCTACCATCTCCTCGGTGCCCAGAAGCCACCTGCCGTTCCCTGTCATATAGCCCCTCCCCAGCAGCACAGTTTGCTTCTTCAAGACCAATGGGAGAGTATCTCTCCTGCTTCAAATCTCTCTGACTTCTTCCATCTCTGACCCCTAGCCTCTCTTGTAAGGGGTTCCTCTGATCAAGTCAGGCCCACCCAGAATATTCTCCTGTTGGTTGACTTAAAGTCAGCTGATTAGAACATTAATTATATCTGCAAAATCCCCTCACCTTTGTCACAGAACATAACCTGATCATGGGAATAGTCCATCCATCATAGTGACAGTTACCACCCACATTCAACAGGAAGGAATGACACAGATATGTATATCAGAGGAAGAGAATCTTGGGCACCATCTTAAAATTCTTCCTACCACACTATAGCTGATGAAATCATTTTTCTTTACACTTAGAAAATCTGGATTGAGGATTAGTATGTTCCAGATAGTGCCCCAGGCACTGGAGATACAGCAGAGAACAGGATGGGCCTGGCGGGGCTTGTAGGCTGCTGGAGGAGACAGATATTTGAGTGGATCCTGACATGTGCCATGAAGGAGAAAGATCTTAAGAGAGAATGTGGGAGCCCTGACTTAATCTAGCCTAGTGGTCAGAGAAGGTTTTCTCAAGGAAGTAATTAGTAGAATCTGACAGATGTGTAAGAGTTGCCAAAGAAAAGAAGGAGAGTAGGAAAAGATTCTAAACAGAAGGAACGTAAGACCCTAGATCATCCTGTATCGAGGTCCTGGGGTGGGACAAGCATGCCACTTCCAGAGACCTAAAAAATGGTCTGATATTGCAGAACACTAAGCCAGAGGGAGAGGCCAACTACCAACCTTGTCACGTAGAGGTCTAAAGGACTCACTGATCTTACACATCCTCTGGGGGCTGGTAGGGGGAGAAAATTCTAGGTTCTGATTTTGCAACCATGAACATAGCTGTGCCATTTCTTGCAATGGGTACAGGAGGAGGGGAGGTTTGGAAGGGAAGACGGTGATCCCAGTTTGGGACATGGTAGGTCTAAGGCACCTGTGAATCTGAGTGGAGATCTCAGTGGCAACTGGCTATGTGAGCTGTAAGAGCTTCTTCAAGCAGCAAGGAGGCATAGGGAAATTGGAAGAACACAGAAGAGATGGTCCTCTGGAGCGGCATTCTTTACTTCAACCAGTTAGATCTGAAGTCAGAAATCCACTCAACAATGGCTTAGAATTCGTGAAAATTGTCTAAACTTGCTTGTACTTCCATTAAAAAAAAAAAAAAACCAGATTAACAAAATGTAACTTGATGACTAAGAATGTTTTAAGAAAATATTTCCCAGACAGACCATCCTACACCATCTGTTTTCTGCAACTCTCAACATCTGGTGTTTATAGTTCAACCCTGGGTCACAAAGTAAAGGCTAGGATCCTTTAGTGATGTGCACTATAAGGAAATGAGGATTGTCCTTACAAATGATAGCTAGAATTTATTTGGTGCCTGCTGTATGCAAAACTCCATATAAATTCTTTAGATGAATTATCTCTCATAATCCTAGCAATAAAACCGTGAATAGGTACAATTATTGTTCCAACTTCATAGATGAGGAGACTAAGGTTTGTTGGAGAAGTTAATGAATTTGCCCAGGACAGAGAACTAAGTGGTAGAGCTGAACAAAAGCCCTCAGTGAAAATGCAGGGCTCACACTTCCCAGCATCGTGATATAAATTTTTTTTTGTATAAAATTCTAATAACCCTAGAAGGAAAGATTGCACAAGAGAGATCATACCTCAGTGTATGAGGAGTGAGATGGGGATTTACATAGGAAATGCAGTGAAAGCCCTTTGATCTGATTTAATCAAGACAAGTTACTGGAAATAATCAAAGCAAGGAGTCGCTAAAGTTTACAGTGACCAACAGACATACTTTAAGGTACGTTTAAGGTACATTGCATTTTAACTTGGAACATACAAATAGAGATTGATTCTCTATTCATTCTTTAATTAAATAACATGGTCTCATTTAAGTTTTGGGTGAAGAGATCTCTATGTCATCAGTTCCATGACTGTTTCCGTCATGGATCATCTGCCATTTCCAGCTTAGGCTTCCTGAGAGTGGAGTAAAGCATGCTGCCATTTGCCAACAATCGCTTTGCTAGGTTTTTTTTTTAATCTGTTTGTCTTGGTTTTCGCCATGTGTATCATTTTTCTCAATGGTCTTGGCCCAAACCTAGCCAAACCTTCCTTTTTTTAACTTTCCTTCGAGAAAGCTTTTCCAAAGAAGTTCCATTAATTGTCACAGAAACAGCTTTCTTTGGCACTCATATTTCATTGGTTTACATAATGAATTAAATCGCATTACCATGACAAGTATAATTGTCACAAACAAGGTGGAAACAAGCATGACTGACTTTTGCTAAGCAGTCCCTCAGGTGGTTGCTGCCCAAGCACTTGGGCTTCTAGAAGGAAGCTAGCCAGGGGGAGTGTTGGGCATGGTGAACACTAGCAAGGTGATTGCTTTGCAGAAGGAATGGAGAGGGTTGGCGAATCCAGGGCATCCATTAGAATGAAAAGGTCAAGCAAATGTCCACTCTACCCTTGGTGTTCAGGAGGAGCCATTGTGGGTCTGAACCAGGTTGTAGATTGGTGGAGGTCTTTGTTGTTACCCTCGCCAATAGGAAACCTGAGCACAAATGCCCTCCATATTCAGGACAACAGTTCCTAAGGACCTAGTAATTCAGGTGTCATCGCTTACATGTGTCCCCTTTCCTAGACCTCTGCCATCAGTGGGACTTGCTAAAAACTGATCCGAGATTTTATATTTTCAAATGGTGACGATGTCTAACCCAAGTTAGCTCTCACCGTGGTTGCTGGTTTTGTTGTTTTGACCTAGAAGAGTCGAGATGGCAATCATGACACACACATTCAACTCCAAAAATGTTTACTGAGCAGTTATGTTGTTATTGGAGCAGGAAGAGACTCAAAGATTCCTCCAGGGGCTCACAAGAGACTTATATTGGTTGGAATTTGAAGACCTCTATCAAGGTGGGAACCGCCCTCCATGTAGACAGACCAGTGAGGAACAAAACAAGATCCTCAAGGCTTATCTAGTAGCAACATTAATGCTCTTTTCGCCTCTTCCTGTAGCCTGCCTGCCTCACTCCATCCTCCCTCTTCAACCTGGAAAATAGAAAGATGGGGGGGGGGGGTACGTGCATTCAAGCTCACTCCCAAATTATGCTTAATATTGTTAGCATCATGTCCTGCTTTCTTAGAAGGTTTACAGAGGAGTGTTTGTTGTCTACATGAGCTGTGAATCTCTGACACAAAAGTCTGTCTTCATCAAAAGTATTTCTGTACCTCCCCTCAGCCAAAAACGGTGCCATTACCAAGGGTCTCGGGCGAGGAAGAGCGGTCCCTGATGACTATGGAAGTTTGCCCTCATTCCTGTCTAACTCAGGAGGCGAGATGTACATCCCTAGCCTGTTCAAAGCCAAACTCAGTAGCAGCACAAGAAGCTAAAGTCTCCAGCTGTTCAGAGGCAGGAAATCACGAGGGACCGCAATGGGGAGGGAAGGCTCCCAGGAAGACAGGGACTTGAACTGAACGTATGATTTCTGTGGAAGAAACAGTTATTCATGGCACTTGTTAAAGAGCGGCAAGGCAGACTTTATTCAGGGGGACTGCTGTGAGGTATACATGTGGGGACCACCTTAGTTGGGGGATCACGGTAAGGGAGAGAGACTGGGCTTGACTTCAAATACAAGTGAAAGTGGGAATTTACAGCCAAGGGATGGAGAGGAAGGAGTGGGGTCACTGGGTGGAAAATTACGGACAAGAGACATCAGGGATGAGGGGCGTTCTGACTAGATGGATCAAACAGGACTTTTGCTGCAGGCACGCTAGGATGATCAGGTATTACCTGGGATATGGTAGAGAATGAAGACGTTGATTGTGTATCAAAAGAGACCAATTATTGAGGTGATTCAGGCTGAACTGACTTAGCAGGATTCTTAAAATTGGGCTCTTAGCGGACATGCCTGAGGACAGGGCTAGTGGGGTTCACCGGTCTCTTGTCTGAGAGAGACTGTCAGTTCCTAGGGCTGCTGGAACAGAGTACCACAGACGGGGGGGCTCAACAACAGAGATGCATTGTCTCACAGTTTGGAGGTCGGAAGTCCAAAATCAAGGTGAGGGCCAGGTTGGTTCCCTCTGAGGCTGTGAGGGAGAGTCTGTTCCAGACTTCTGTCCTTGGCTTATCGATGGCCATCTGCTCCCTGTGTCCTCACATTGTCTTCTCTCTCTGCATGTCTTTGTGTCCACATTTCCCCTTTTTCCATAAGGACCCCAATCCTACTAGGTGAGGGCCACGCTAATGACCATAATTTAACTTGATCATCTCTTGAGAGACCCCTTCTCCAAATAAGATTGCAATCTGAGCTTCTGGGATTGGGGTCTCCACTTGTGGATTCCGAGGGGACTCGGTGGAGCCCTCTCTCCGGTCAGCACTGATCCTCAAGGAGCTGGCCATGGAGAGAGTGGCCAGGCCCAGCTGGAGCGGGGGTCGTGTTGGGCAGCGTGGGCCTGAGCACCCGGTCGCAGCCCCATGTCTGTGACTAAACGCACGACTCTTCTAGTTCCAGGTCCTCCTGCAGGAGTGAAGGCAGCTGCAGCCTCAGCCTCCATGGTGTTTGTGTCCTGGCTTCCCCCTCTCAAGCTGAACGGCATCATCCGAAAGTACACTGTATTCTGCTCCCACCCCTATCCCACAGTAAGTTGGTAAATAACCAAGTGCCTTTCAAGCACCTTCCAGAAACAAGCTGCGAGCGCTCCCTGGGGACAGTTTTGTTCCTGTCTCCCACCTACTTGGGTGTTTCTAGTGGTTTTATTTTTTCTCCCGGTTGTCTCCACCACAAAGCAACATCCTCATTTATACCTCATTTGAAAATATGCTTCTGAATCATTGCAAGGGACCCAATTGTCTAGAATTGTTGTTTATTTGGTGACTTCCCTCGAAACTGCCAGCCGGCTTCTCAAAATCAAAACCCAGAGGTCTTAATTGTGCCTTAATTGATAGTCAGTGGACAACACCTATTGATTTTGCTGTTGGACTCGTCATTATGTGCACTCCAGGCCCTCTCTGCCTCCCCCCTTCCCTCCGCCCTCCCTCCTGTGGTCCCACCTCTCACCCCTTCTTCCTGCTGGGACCCATCCCCCACTGAGGGAGAGCGAGCAAGCCCCTCTTGTGCCAGACATGGGGGCCCTTGCTGCGGATCTGTGACCCTGACAATTACGTGGTCCGCCTCGTTCATTGTGACAGAATTAAAAGTTAGGGTAATTAATACTTCCCAGTGCTGTATTTATTTTCATTAATATTATTACTACCAAGGCATAATTATAGAGCTAAGCTGTTTCTCAGACCAGATACAAAAGCAGATCCAAATGGGAAATTTTAGAGAAAAGAAAGCCAAAGTGGGACAAAAAATTCCTGATATCTTCATAGGAATATGTAAGGCATTTTCGGAGGTAGGCACCATGGCTGACCCCTCTTTCTGTCCCCCCGCTGGGCCATAGAATTTGACAGGCATAGTCACTCAGGAAGTATTTGTGGAATGAATACACAAACTAATTTTGTTTTTTATTGTGGTAAAATACCTTCACATAAAATTTACCATCTTAATCATTTCTAAGTGTCCAGGTCAGTGGCGTTAAGCACATTCACACTGTCATGCAACCGTCCCCACCGTCCACCTCCAAAACATTTTTATCTTCCCAAACTGAAACTCTGTCCCTTAAGCACTAACGTCCCAACCCTCTGCTTCCAGCATCGTCAGCCACCACTCTGCTTTCTGCCTCTGTGAATCGGACTGCTCTAGGGGTCCCACGGGAGCGGAATCTGACAGCCTTTATCTTTCTGTCATGGGCACACCTCACTGAGCATCATGTCCTCAAGGGTCATCATGTTGTAGCAGGTGTCAGGATTTCCTTCCTTTTTAAGGCTGACTCCCATTCTCGAACTAATTCATTAATTGATTCTCTAATTAAAGTGATACATTTTCCAAAGTCTAGAGTCCGTAGGGAACCCCCAGGCCTCGGAGTGCCCCAGACAGTGAGCGTGATTAGCGGCGCCAGAGAGACAAGGGAGAGCCTGTGTTCGGCGTCTCTGCTGGAGAACGTTCGTCAACAGCAGCCCCCCCTGGAGCTGGAGTAAAGATTTATGTGTAAATGGTCAGAGACGGGCTCCAGAACTTTCTTGCAGGTTCCTTCTTTGGTTTCAAACATGCTGTTAATTCCCACCTGCTGAGTCCTACTGTCAAAGTTCAGAGATGCTAAGCAGTGCTGGGAGGAAGCGCCAGGCAACCGTGATCTGCTACTCAGAGAGGCGATTCGCGGAGGACCCCTGCGCAGACCCTGATTCTCTCGTCAGCCCTAACATAGAACCATTCTGCCAAAGAGAGACAAAATCATCGCTAGAGTAAGGCATACCTGCGTTCCCCTCGAATTTGAAATGCTTCTTTATTTCTATTCACTTATTCATCCATCTATTTGCTGTAGAACTCACATTTGCTGTTCTGACGCCAGCAGCCTAGGAAGAGACTAGCAGGGTACCCAGAACACCAGCAGCTCCCCCTCTATCTGCTCTTTATCTCTAAGCTAAAAACCCCAGCCTGGCTCATCTGCAGTTGATCCAGACAGACCGATGCATGGGGGAGACAGCCCCACTTGTGGATGCGAGGGGCCATGTTAGTCCCTGTCCTCCCAGCCAGTGAATTCCCCACCATAGAATAGCAAGAAGCCATGCTCAAACTGTCCACAGGGTGGAGAAGAAAGGGATTTCCACAGTCTCTCTGTGCACAGAACACTGGGGTTCGACCACCCAGGACTGTCCCAACAAGACCCTTCCAAAAACGACCATCCTAAGATCCAACTAACCAGAAAAAATGGGAATGAACAACCAGGTTTTTCACCTACCTAATGTCTGACTGCCACTAGCTAGGTCTGTCTGTGCTGCTTTTGACGATATTAAAAAGCACTATGGATCCAGAAATAGGATCATTACAAGGTGCCTGTGATCTTCTGGGCAGCAGCATGTAAGTTTTGCAAGGAAGGTCCAGAATCCCAGAACGGTCCTCAATAACGTGAAGTGAACCAGAATCAGGCTATTCCATCTCTCGAGGCACGTGGCTGTTCATGTACTTCAAACATCTAAGACCACAAGGCCCAGGTTTTTGAATAGACTTTATTTTTAAAGCACTTTTTGGGTGACAGAAAACCTGAGTGGGAGGTACAGAGATTTCCCAAACGAGGCCTATGATTAAAATAAAATAATACCATTCTAAGTAAAGAGCAGAGAGGACTAATGCATTTCTCTTCGAAGGGAAAACCACCCATTATTTGGGGGTTTTATTCATATGGAATTAGGATGAGAGTGTAAATTACTGGAAAGAGGGACTTTGTTTCCATCCCGAGCTTCTGTAATTCGACAGTGAGAATTCTGGATGCTGTCACCTCTTGCAATGTTTTGCCATCTCCACCGAGTAAACACCAGAGGGCAGTGTGAGCTCTGTATATTTCTCTTGCTCATCTCCCTGACTTTCTTTTCTTTGAAATGATTTCATAGTTGAATGCAGAACATGGGAAGATAAATGAGGACACCGCACAACCTGTAATCTGTTGCTCTGGAAGGGACTCCCTCGGCTAACCTCTTCGCTGATATCAATTTCCCCTAAAGACCCCCAGTGAAAGGACCTGTGACAAGCCCCAGGCTCTTGTCCATAATGCGTAAAGCCCATTGTCTAATAACAGGCAATGGTTTCGTTGTGTTCTCTCGGGTCAGTTTAGTCAAAGACATTCAGATTTGAAATTGCATACGTGGCCAGACGAGAAACTGCAAATTCATCTAAAGTCTGGTGGTGCTGGGAGTCTCACCGTGAGGGACCAGCAGGTGTGCTGAGACATCAACCTTCCCAGGCCGATTTGAGCCAGAAAATCTTAAGATTCATTTGATTCAGGAACTCATCCATATAATTTTGGGGCCGTGGCTATTAGTTTTCATATATGATGGTTGGAACGATCAATTCACCCAGTTGTAAGGTCCCAGGAAGAAAGGAGTGAGGCTGGATCTCCTCTCTAAGGCTCCTCCCTGCATGAAAGCAGCCCGCGGGAAATGCGGTGTGTTAGCCAAGCAGGAGGATAGAGAAAGTGTCTCTTTCACAGTGTTAAGCAGATGAGACAATGAAATTAGACAGCACAAACTTCTCAGCAATGAACTAAATTAGAAGACCTAAAATAATCATATCAACGAGCCGTAACCTACATCAGTTATTCCGGTTTGGGATGATGATATGATCCAGTCCCTGCACAGGACAGGTGTTCAGTCGATGGTGCTGAATGAGCAAAGGAGAATGTTCTAGTACTCTTCTTATCCAGAGGATGACTTTCACCTACTAAACTCCCCACAGTGTAGCCCACTTGGAAATAAGCAAGTCTTCAGGGAAGCAAAGAAAGTAACCTTTACCAGGTCTGGGTAAATTCTGAGCCAAGGTAGCAGGTGTGTGTTTGCCCCATATGTGCCCCCCGACCCGGGGCCTGCATTTAATAAATCATGGGGCTGAAGACAAGGGAGAGTGGCTTCAGAAACCCAGAGATGTTGAGTAATCTCAGGTCAAATAAGAGTGCCACGATAGAACCGTCAAGCGGGGTTGACCTGACCGTCCCTATTTATAATGCTGTCCATCTCACCGGCCACTGCTCCTGTCTCCGAAGCCACCACAGACCCCCTGGCTATACAAGGCCATTGCCCCCTCCCCACCAACACCCACCCTTACATGTATGCATTTCTCAACACTCTTCCTTCATCTTCTTTTCCTAGTCTTGATTATCTCCATGAATCATTGAATCTGTTCTTATAATTTAACTATCATCTAAAGTTACAAGGGTCAAAAATGTTTCTCTCCAACCCCAACCATCTTACAAGACCAGTCTCATATTTCCAACTTCCTTCCATCCATGTCTCCATCGAGATTCCACTGCATCCAGCATGTCCAGAACCTAATTCATTCTTGCTCCCCTTCTCTTCCTGTTTCCCAGCTAAGCTAATGATTTAACAATACCCGTTGTCCTCTGACAAGAGGCCTCGAATCTCAGGGATTTACACCAACAGTCGTATGTTTCTTTCACATTCACGTCCATTGTGAGTCGGTAGCTCTGCTCCATATTACCCACACTGCAGGAGGGACCCGTGACAGTTTTATGGCAGAGAAAAGGACCTCTCCGGAGGGTCTGACAGAGGCATAACGTGGCCTCCCTCCAACCACAAGAGAACCAGGAAGCCAATCCCAGCACATACCCAGAAGACAGGAAAACCAGAGCAGCTTGGAGAACAACTCTATTGGCGACCATGGGACTGCCGTTATAAAGGATAGAGTGTCTGCCTTTCTTTGAGGAGTTCCTGGTTCTAGGGAGGGCAGAAAATACCAGAGATGGTCGCTGTTCTTGTGATGTGGCAAAGGACACAACCGGGACATGCAGAGGGCAGAATGACATGGAGCACAGGCAAGGGGGAGTCACTCAAACAGTAGGATCAGAGTTAGTTTCTTGGGATGTACATACAGACCTGGCTTGCAGGTGGGACGTTTTACTGGACAGAAGGGTATTTACGACCAGAGGAAACAGCATCTGTGAAGTGACATTGTGTCCTGAGAATCCTCTCTCCACGATATCTTTTTAATCCTCGCCCTTCTTTTCATGCCCACCACCATTGCCCTGGTTCAGGTCCTCACCTGGGGAGCCAAATTAGGTCAGAAGCTTTCCCAGTGCCAGTCTCAAGGTCCAGTCCTGTGTCCACATTGCTGTCATCATCATTCTTTCACATTCTAGGTCTAACCATGTCACTCCCTTGGGCAAATTCTTGGCTGACTTCTCCCTTTTTACCTAAATCCTCAAGACAACATGGACAGATTTCCACAATCCAGCTCCAACTCCTGTCCAGTCTCATATCTCCTATTCCATTACCCTACCCAGCCAGTTCTTAAACCATACCACGTCTCGTGTATGTATGTGTGTGTGTGTGTGTGTGTGTGTGTGTGTGTACGTGCATGTACACTGGGTCCTCCTGGCCTTTTCCCTCTCATCCTCTTCCCATTTAAAGTCTTTATTCTTAAGGCTCAACTTAAATGCTTTATTATTTATTTGCATTTGCATTTGCTATAGGCTATACATTTTATGCCTACGGTTTCCAAATGTATTTTTTCATGGCTCACAATAGGAAATACATCTTACAAGCATAATGCACTACCCACACAGTAAAAGCATCGTAAACAAAATTTACACTTGCTCCACGTGATACACTCTGATATTTCCCATTCTGGTAGGTTTTTTGCTCTTCGATTTTATTTTGCAAATGATTGTCATAACTCACAAAATTGCTTCCATGACCCACATCTTAAATAATACTGGTTTTCATCAGCTAATCCTCATGATTACTGTATGCAGGTGGGGTTATTAGGACCTCACTTTAGCGATACTGAAGTGGATCATGTGCCATCTGTCCAGGACCACGCAGTTTGCAAGGCAAAGGCAGGAGTTGCAACCCGCAGGTGTCTGAGCTCAGAGTCCAGGCCCTTTACCCTGAGAGCATACAGCCTTCCCTGGGAAGCTGGCTCTGTCTTACCGCAGAGGTCCCCAGTATTACTTTACAGCCTCATTTTGGCATAACTACAACCTCTTAAATTATTGTTAATTTGGGGTATAGTTGGGCCCCCAGAGTGGCTTGTCAGCTGAAGTGCAGGCCTCCCAGCTAGTCACTGTTCTGCCTTTAGAAAGCCTGGTATTATGCTGAAATAGTGGATGTTCAGCAAATGTTGTGTTGAGTTAAATTTTATGGATAGTGGTTGGGAGTCATCCAATAGAGGTTGAACTGTATAATGATGTTTCTGGTTCATAAGGCAGGAAAGTATCTTATATACTTGGGGATGCTTTCAATCTCACAAGGATTTAGATAAAATGCCCATGCTTTTAAATCACTGACATGGAAATCATCCTTCCATAGTTCTATCCAAAAGACCTAATGGTGGCTCTCTCTTTTCTGTGATGGCAAAGCTAGAAATGATGGAGCAGCCAAAAGGTGGTTAAGAGTGCATGGGCTGGCTCCCTTTGCATATATGCAATAAATTACTTGTTCATCATCAAATAAGTTAGAGCGATCAAGTCAGATTAATAAAGCATTTTTACAGATAATCGTTTGCATGGCAGATGGCGTGACCCTAGAGAAGAGAAAATAATGAAATAAAATGAAAATCAGATCATGTCCATGTATTATACAGAGAACTTAAAGAATAAAGACGAATCCTAAATTGATCCAGCTAACTCCTTATTCTTAATATAATCCAGGTCATTTCTCTGCCACTAAAAAGAAAGATTTTATATGTCCTCAAAATGTCGTTGTCCAATAATTAAAAGAGCTGCCTATTTTGCTTACTCTGCTCTGGGGGAGGTTTTTTAAATCACTGCTGTGAACATACTATCCACAAAATCAGAACATTCGAGCCTCTTTTTTTAATAATTAGATATTAGAGCTTTTTAAAGCACCATACTTCTTTGATAGAATTAGTTTTTCATTAAAAAGTTAATTGAAATTTTTTAAGTGGAATTCTTTTTATATCCATGAGATAGGCTGAATAATTTGATCTGAGCAGGCTGTGAATCCATAGTCATTCTCTACATAGTTATTCTCAATTGTATTCAAATAATTTCTAGGTCATTAGTCAACTTAATGCAACAGGTGTTTCCTCAGTCCATTCCAGTTAGTAGCGGGTGGGTCCTGACTCTGCAATGCTGGGATCTAGGATCCCCAGGAAATCGTAGAGGGAGAGGTGCGACTAGGCCACCCTCAGAGAACCTGAGACCCATCCAGCACAGGAGAGGCAGTGAGGACATGCGGGACCATAATCGAAGGAGAATAAAGATCAAGACCTTACATGATGTATAAACCAAGGGCAGATGTGGCCCCCAGTGGAGGGGCTGAGAGAAGTCTACAAGGCTTTGCAAGTCATCCATCAAGCTAAATAGTGTGAGGGATTTGGAAATGAATCCAGCAATTATTGGATAAATATCCAGTTTTATAGAAATCACTAAAGAGCATTTAAAGAAATTCATTGTGTTTAATTCTATCTTATTTACTCTTGTGAAGTGTCTTAAACATGAAAGGAAGATAATTGCACCAAAACGACAAGGCAAAAATAATTTTGTAGTGAAAGTAGATCCCGTAGACCCTGTTCTCAGGCTTTTCATGGGTGACACTGAAACACAGGGAGAAAACCAACCTCCCAGTAACCTCTACATTCTTTTGAGGAGTATACTGTGGAGTTCCTCAGAAATCTGTGACTCCACCCACCAGACCTAAAGCAATAGTAAGAAAGGCAGAACAAGTGAATGTGAGCTGTCGGGTCTGACTATTATTGTAAGGTTTATATCATGAGCTGTAACTTCCGCTCTTGGTACAATTTTCGGGAAGCCAACATGTCTGAAGTGTTATAAAAGAAAATTGCTATAAATATTTTTTAAATCAAATATATGAAGTTTTTATTTATTTTCCTAGGCATTTTGTAAATATTAATCATGTCCTCAACTATGACTGGAGTCGTTTTAGAAAGGGAATTGAAATGATTTTTCAGATTTTAGCAGGAACCTGTCAGGATCTTACTATGCCTTATTTAATTAATCCTCCGTTTGCCAGGCTATGATCATTTCTTGTTCCCTTGGGGCAGGAACTTACCTTACAGTCTATACACTGGACTTGAACTCAGTAAATGCCTATGAATACAAACACAGCAACTATTTATGAGTTTTTCCCATTATGGGCATTGTGCTAAGAGCTCTCACATAAATTTTCTTTGCAAGACCAAAAGGAGAGATCTTTAGTCCAGTGAGTTCACGTGGCTGTCCCCAGGTGTCCTATTGCTCTGGCCATCCCTTATCAGCCCAGTTATAGCCATCCATTCATGATTAATTCACATCGTAGGCATAATCAAATCTTCTAGAGTGGCTAATATCTCTGTCTTAACTGTGAAGATGAGACAACAGAGTTATAGATCTGCCAGCAGAAAATTAAATATTTAGAGATTTAAATATTTAAATATTGAGAAAAGTGTCTCTCTCCCCTCCCTACCAATTTCTCTTTTTGCCACTTTTGATTCATTGATCCTAGGAACTACATTTGGAGTATGCTTTTCTTTAGGCTACAATTTTCTGTCTTGCTGCCCTTGAGGGAGAAGCTCCCCCATTCCTTGCTATTCACAGTCTCTGAAGCATCAATGCAGTGGAAGTAGCAGGAGAATTCTGGAAATTAAAGTGATACCTTCTCACTGACCAGAGTTTGGGAGGGAGAGACACATAATGGGACGCACGTAGAAATTAGCAAGTCATTTCCAACATGATTAGATCATTGTGTTGGGAAATCTGGTATCCAACAGAGACAATTGATGAAAGGTAAATGTAATCAGTTATTATATCTCATCTAAACTATTGAGGAAAATGTTTCCTAAGGAAGTAATAGTCATCCTCCCTCTTTCTCAGAACAAGCATTTTTGGCTGAGCATTAAGGGGGAGGCTTTAAACAAATAGATTTCCTTCCCTACACCACATGAACTTCTGATGATCTTTTTTCCCATTTAGCTCTTTTTCTCTTACCTTTTGCCACCTCTTGAGCTTAACAATGTTTGAATTATGCACCATCTATGGATAAGTGATTATGGGATTCACAGGACAGCCCTCTGTAGGAGGCATCTCACACCTCTGGAGACATCCAGTCTTGCCCTCCTCTGCAGGGCCTACATGAAAGCATCCTTAACCCACCATACTGGAAGTGACAGCCAGCCCCAGCACAGCATGCTCTCCTGCTGGGAGCGGGGCTAGCCTTTGCCACTCTGTGTAGCCTTTGACCTCCTCAGGTGTGACTCTCCAATCTCTATATTCTTCCAGACTCCAAGCTCTCTGAGGGGTTTGCTTGGAGCTCAAAACCCCTGGCACCCCTAGGTGGGAATGCACACAGACTGCTCTTCACAAGAATATGTTATTCCTGCCTTAGCCTCTTATCGGGCCCAGAAATGGATGATGGACAAACCATCAGGAAGCCCTGCATAGGCGGTCTCACATTTTTTGTTAGGAAAGAAGGTACCAGCATCTTTGGGACTATTCTCACTTGTTAAGCCAGTTGCTAAAATTTTAAGACAACAGGAAAAGTCACATTTAATATCCAGTTACATATATTATGAAGAACAAATCAACTCTTCTATTGTTTAAATTGGTTGGTTGGCAACCTTCTGCTTACACTTCTGAGAGCTGAAAAATGGTGCCTAATTATGGCGGCCATCAGGGGAAGAGAGTGGCATCAGAGGGTAATAACACCAGTGCAACTAAATTTCCCGAATAAAGAACAGGACCCCTGGACAGCTTGACTATTATTTCTCACTCTATAGAGAAATTTCATTCCAAAGGGAAGAAGTTTCTTTTTTTTTTTTAAATTATGTTATGTTGATCACCATACATCATTAGTTTTTTTTCTTTTTTTAAGATTTTTTTTTATTATTTTATGTTAATCACCATACATTACATCATTAGGTTTTGATGTAGTGTTCCATGATTCATTGTTTCTGCATAACACCCAGTGCTCCATGCAGAATGTGCCCTCCTCAATACCCACCACCAGGCTAACCCATCCTCCCACCCCCCTCCCCTCTAGAACCCTCAGTTTGTTTTTCAGAGTCCATCGCCTCTCATGGTTCGTCTCAAGGGGTGATCTTCTTTTTTTTTTATTGTTATGTTAATCACCATACATTACATCATTAGTTTTAGATGTAGTGTTCCACGATTCATTGTTTGCGTATAACACCCAGTGCTCCATGCAGTACGTGCCCTCTTTAATACCCATCACCAGCCTAACCCATCCTGCCACCCCCCTCCCCTCTAGAACCCTC
>NC_138369.1:187973746-188049512 GCF_054177405.1 Leptonychotes weddellii | reverse complement strand
TTATTTCACTTAGCATAATCTCCTCCAGTCCCATCCATGTTGATGTAAATGTTGGGTGTTCATCCTTTCTGATGGCTGAGTAATATTCCATTGTAGATATGGACCACATCTTCTTTATCCATTCATCTGTTGAAGGGCATCTCGGCTCTTTCCACAATTTGGCACCAAAAAATCCCTTATACATATCCTGATACCAGACAATAGTGTTGGCAGGCGTACCATTAATCAGCTGTGCAGCATTCACCCTTTTGGGGGGGTGTCACTATATGGGGGAAGGTCATTTTGGCTTTTATGTCAATGAGGCTGTGGCGTGATTGGTCTTCTGCTGTGTTTGGTGCTCCAGCTCCAGCACGAATCCTGACCTTCAGTGGCACAGTGACTACTCCATGGATGAAGGACATCGCCTTGCCTTGTAAAGCTGTTGGGGACCCTTCTCCTGCAGTAAAATGGATGAAAGACAGGTAACCAGTAACCTAATGTATGCCTTTAGTGAAACTGTAAGAGATTACACAGACATACCAGGTTGGGTCTGGTGGTCTAATGCTGTATGCATTGCCACTCATGAAAATACCGGGAAACACCAACTCTTCTGAGACGGGAGAGGAGGTGGAGTGAGGGTGGAATCTTGGCTTTAGTGCTAAAAGGGTCTGGTGTGTTGCGTCTATCTTCCATAAATTCAGAGCCTTTAAATTCATAACAGAATGCTTGCAAGGAAAATAGCCTAACCAATCCAATAATCTCTGTACTTTTTCATATAAATTTCCTGTGTAACTGAGATGATCATGCCCAACATCATAGGAGACCTGGCACCTGTCTTTCTCCTTATAAGATAATAGTCCAACTAACCCTACTTCAAATGCTCTGAGAAATGACTTTAAGAGACAGAATGCATTAGGACTTAGTTAATATAAAATCTGGTTTTCCATACTCAGAAGTAATTATTAAAATAATAGCAGCCAAGATAGGAGGCAGAAAGTGGGTGAGATGTATTCTATCCTGTACCTTTTCTAAGTGCTTTCTCTATGTTCAGAAGACAAAATTAGGATATAAATAAAGAGCTGACAATTCACTAATGAGCATGGAAATTTGATATAAAATGGATTCAGAAGAGTGCCTATTTTAAACAAAAGCACTTAAAAGACAAACTATTGAAATAATGGTCTTGGTCCAGGGACCACTTTTCTCATCTTTTAAAATCAGTTAATCCAAGGAAGTAAATAAGCTCCCAGGGTCAAGAGCCATTCTGCCTGACGTGGGGATGGCTGGACAGTTGCCACCGTGGTGGAGGTTATAATGGGGAGGGAACTCTTTTGTTCTAGGACCAACACATGACCCCTTGAGAGACCACAGTTCACTTTTTTGGGATCAAAATCATTAAGAACTGTAAATCTAAGTAAGTCCACAAGAGACTGCCACATTTAGTTGTCCCTATGTGATTGGGTCAAAATGGCATTTCTGCCCCAGAAGGAATTCCCAAGAGGAGGTGGCTGGTGTCTACATGGTGGAGGAAGGAGAGGCCCATTCAGGATGTGGCGTACATTGACATATTTGAGAGCCAGAATCCCAGCCCTTGTCACAGATCTAACCTCCACATAGCATGCTCTACAAAGAATGAAATTCAGCTATTTGATTGATTGTTTTTGTCATGTAATCACAATTTAGTTCCAAGTGTGTTGTTGACCTCAGAGAGAGTCTTTATGCTTTTCCGCAGCCTCAGCTAATTTGGATTGTAATTTCTTTAATCTGTGCCCTTTTTTTCCTGTGAGGTAGTAACGGGACACCCAGCCTAGTAACGATTGATGGGCGGAGGAGCATCTTCAGCAACGGGAGCTTCATTATCCGCACAGTGAAGGCGGAAGATTCCGGCTATTACAGCTGCATCGCCAATAACAACTGGGGATCAGATGAAATTATTTTAAATTTGCAAGTACAAGGTACAAAGTTTGAGGACTCTTTTTATGACATATTTACTATGTATGCCTATATGCAAAGAGTAAAATTGAACAAACTTAAAAATCAGCCTTTCTAAAGAGCTAATTGCTATTTTCATATTACAGAAAAATACACTTGTTCATTTTGGAAAATGTAATGCAGCAAATCAAAGAAAATAAAAACACTCATAATCTCAAAGATGACGCTATTTATATTTTTGCATAGAGAGAACCTAGTCAAGAATAATGAGACTGAGAAAGTCCTTGATAACTTTCACTAATTGCACAGTTTACTCTACATATGTGTAAGTGGAACCCAAAAAACACAGACAAAAAATAAGTCTGAATTGAGTTCTTTCATCTACTAATTAAATTTTTATATGCAATGTACATTAAAAGGTCACGAACTGAAACTCTTAAGTGTATTGCTATAATATTTAGTTGGGTTTTTAATACAGCATATGTGGTTTTTCTTGATATCAAGCACAAAACGTACATGACAAATTCAAGATAGTTAAATTAAAATCATGTGTAAAATCCCAAATGGCCACTGACTGGGTTCAGGTTTGGATGCACTGTGATATTTTATTAGTAGAAAAACCAAAGGGTATGCTTCTTGGGACTTAAGTGTTGTCACATTAGTAAATCACAGCGAGTAAAAATAAAATCAATATTGTCCTCAGTGGGAGGGAAGAGGAGGAGAACAATCATATTTTAAAAAAATAATGCAAAATTGGTCTGAAATTTCAAGTAAATTGGAGTCTATAGAATTCCATGGTGTTTCAGAAGATGGACATGATATCGTGACTCTAAATAGACAGGGCAGGTTTTCACGCCTTTGGGTTAATATATATGGGCCTCTCTCAGAGGAAAAGAGATGGACATTTTATGGGAAGTTTCTCTACAATTTGGATAACCTGATTTTGAATTTCTTCAATGTTTCTGTCCTCGGTGCTGATCCAAAATAATACTGAGGCCCATTGGTTAGAAGTATGTGTTCTTCAAACCTTGTATGAATGTGCAAGTTCTTGTACACAGCCACTCAGTGGCACACCTTTGATTTCCAGAACAGAGCGCGTGTGTGTGTGCGTGTTTGTGTGTGTGTTGCATCTTGGGGGAGTAGCTAAAAAAGTGGAAACTTTTGCAATTCTTTTTCCCACTAGCCACTCTCCCCTACCCTTTCTCCCTCCCCTACTCTTCCCTCACCCAATCTCCCCTCCCCCACTCTTCCCTCCCCCGTCGCATCCCTGGGAACAGAACAGCTACGTGGATGCAATTTATCTTTCTCACTTGGATCATGGCTGAAATTCAGAGTACTGTGAGCATCTTTAGTAAGTTTAAAGAAGATTTCAATCAGTGATGAACGACACAGAAATTCAAGGAATCAGTGAGGAAATGAGTTAGATATAAACCCAAGTAGAAATGTGGTTGAATTTTTGTTAAATAATAGATTCACTCTGCTCTATCTCTTTAACCAAGGACATCAACTAAATAGACATTTTGACAGAAGTGAATTGCATATTTTGGCAACCTAAAACACTTATTTAATAAATGGCTGTTAAAAATGATTTGGTAAATGGCTGTTCAAGCAGATTAAAGGTGTGAAAAACTAATTCTTGTTTTCTAAAAACTGTTTCCTGTCTAGTTCCACCTGATCAGCCTCGGCTTACAGTGTCCAAAACGACATCTTCTTCCATTACACTCTCGTGGCTCCCTGGGGACAATGGGGGCAGTTCCATCAGAGGTAAGAGCAATAGGTTGCCCACAGTAGTTGACTGTCACTACCCCCAGGCTGATAAGTGACACATCTCCATCAAGTAATTGTTATGTGTTAGTTATAATTAATTCTCCCACCACCTAAACAGCAAGCCACACATCTATTTTTATGGTATTGACTGAAACCCATCATTCATCCAAGGCATCCCATTCACAAAATTACCATTATGCCTCCAATCTGAGTGAAAGATTAATGAAGGCAGAAAAGAAAGAATTTGGTAATCTCTCCCCCAAGATTCTGCATACTGTTTCTTCCCCATGTTGTCAACACTCCATCATTCATTCACTCCTGTACTCAATCATTCATTAAAGTAATTAGTAATTACCAATTTAATTTAACTAGTAATAAAACAGTTATTGTTCCAATTTATAAAGCACAAAAAGATGGAGAACCTAGAGTTTAGGTAGGAAATGATCTATCTGTACAAAGCTTTTGCATTGAGTCCATAGCGGAAAAGAATAAAGGAAGTCTGTCCTGAGGAATGATATAGTGTGATAATTGTAGCCTGCATATAGTTGGGAAAACATCATTCTGAGCAAGCTGTGGCCACAAGAAAGGAAGAGAACCTAGAGGTCCTAGAGCACATAGAAGGGGACTTCCAAAGACAGAGGACATCCTTCTTCTGAGTGAGGAGGGTGAGCAGACAACTGGAAATAGGGGGTCATTTCAGAGTGAAGCCAGCACTGCCCTGGAGCCAGCTCCTTCCAGTTGATGAGAGCAAGCTGTCCTATCTCTTCCCCGCCTTATACCCAGTGATTGCACCCAGGCGGAGAATCGTTACACACCCCAGAAATCAGAAATGCTACTGGTCAGGGCTTTATTATATTTTTGAACAGCCAGTTGTTAAACATTTATCAGCACTCCGCTGAGAGAAAGGGAGGATCTTCCTTTTTTTTTTTGGAAAAGAAAAAAGTTAGATTTTTTTTTTTTTAAATAGTAAGCTGATTGGGATAAGGTTGTGTTTGTACGTTTGAAGAGTGTGGGGAAGATTTGTAACAGCTACCATGTGAAATGCACAGGGAGTCATTAATAGACCAACAAAGTCATTGCCAAGAGAGAGTGAGGCCCTATCTGCATATAAATATCCCAAATTGTGGTGGTCACAATTTCACAGTCTCATGACCTTGTCAAGTGGTGCCAGACACCTGGAAGGAAGACTGGGTCACCATTTACCAGAGCTGCTGACTGGCAGAACAAGAGCGGCCAGAGTCAGAGGAGTGAGTGCAAATAGGCTCCTGGTGGAAATGGTCTACAGAAGGTTCTAGGCTGGTTAGAGAACATTGTTATGGAAAAAAAAAATGGAGCATCGAGGGAAGAGTTCAAGGGACTCTAGGACTCAAGGCTCAAATGAAGTAGAGTTTGGGTTCTGTAAGTGTGAGAGCCTGGGAGAGGTGGTACAGGAATTGTCAGAGCAGAAGGTCTTGAAAGTGAAGCCAATTTTGGTAATGAAGAGCTTCCAAGCAAAGGCAACTGGGGGTCCCTGAAATGCAGTGGTAGCCAAAGCCATTGGCACGGGGCCTCCTGTTGCCAAGGGTTACAAGAGCTTCCCAGATGCGATTCAGGTGGAGGACATTAAAAGGAAAGTGTTCTCCCCATGATGTTCAGGGCAGCAGGGAGGTGGTTTAGGCAGAGTTGGAGTGGAAGCCAGGTAATGACAGTGGGAGCATGGGGTACCCAGATCCCTCACCCAGCTGTCAGATAATGCAGGAGCTTTGAGGGGTGCAGATCAAGGATACTGAAAGAGAAAATGAGGCTCAGAAAGGAGGAGGGACCCCAAGGCAGCAGAGGGCTAGAGGGGAGGAAAGGAGCAAAGAGTAGGGAAGATGGGGATCCTGACCACAGAAGAATCAAGGACAGGTGACCTCCATGTGAGAGGTCTGCAAAACACTTGATGCTTCCAGTGTGGGCCTAGGAACCTCTACAGTGTGGAGTTGAGAAGTGCTTTGCCTGTGTTAAAAATGGAGCCCCGTGGGCTGGAGGGAAGATAGCAGTCCACCAGCGTGAGGACAACATGCACCAGGCAGACTGGTCCTGGGTTGCCTGGGTGTGAATGTGGAGGAGACAGGGATAGAGAAAACAGGACCTGTTTGCCCACCCCACCCCCTCACTGGCCCAGGAAATGGCTGGGGTAACAGGGATGGCGGCCATAACAAGGAGGAATATCTTAGTGATCACAAGGGCCAGGAGATCTGGCTTCAGATTCTGAAGTTGGGGTTTGAATCTTACTGACTTACAGGACCCTGGAATGGTCACCTCTCCTCTCTGGACCTCAGTGTCTTGCTCTGCACTGTGGAGATAATAATCACTGTGTCCTAGAATTATATGAGGTAATGAACATAGCAGGCTGAGGACAGTGCTTGGCACCTGGTGAGCACTCAAGAGAGGGACAGTTGATGTTCGTGGTCATGGAAGTACAGATGATAGTGGTCATGTACAGAAATGAATTTTTGGAGGGATTTTTCAGACTAAGGAGAAGCCAGGTGAACATTGAAATGTTGGGATGGCTACAGGATTTAGAGCTGTTTCCTTAGTGATCGTGGACTGGGTAGGGTATGGTTGAGGAGATTCCTACCCCCTTGAGAACATATCCCTTTTCCAGAGCTTCGGTTCTCTTAAAAATAATTCAGCTCAGTTGGTTAAGCGACTGCCTTTGGCTCAGGTCATGATCCTGGAGTCCCGGGATCGAGTCCCACATCGGGCTCCCTGCTCAGCAGGGAGTCTGCTTCTCCCTCTGACCCTCCTCCCTCTCATGCTCTCTGTCTCTCATTGTCTCTCTCGCAAATAAATAAAATCTTAAAAAATAATAATAATAATAATTCAGCTCAGACCATGTTGATACCCAAGGATTCAGGCACATATGCCCTGAGGGCAAATTTCTAGAGACTTAGTGTCCATCCTCTGCTACCTGCTACACCTTTTAAAAGGAAATGGGGAGAAAGTGGTTTTATTTCACCACACCAATTAATGATACACCCTAGTAATGTCTGGCGTGGCCTAAATACTAATGAGAACATCATCACAGCACTCCTCCCAGCCTGGGTTCAATTTCCTGGCATCAGGAAGACTTCAGATGTTCTCTTCCAAAGATACATGAACGAGGAGAATTCTTATCCCATACAAAATGCCAACATCCACCAACCCTAATAGAAAGGAAATAAGGCTCTTTTGAATATTTCTTGTGTTCTGTAGGATACATATTGCAGTACTCCGAGGATAACAGTGAACAGTGGGGAAGTTTTCCAATCAGCCCAAGTGAACGTTCTTACCGCCTGGAAAATCTGAAGTGTGGTACTTGGTACAAGTTCACTCTTACTGCCCAAAATGGAGTGGGACCGGGACGTATCAGCGAGATCATAGAAGCGAAAACGTTGGGGAAAGGTATCTATGCCTTCTGCTGTCTGCATTTCCTCTGCTTTCCAGATTGGATGGGGGACTGCAGTCACAGATGATGCATCATATATTTGCACGCTTGTCTGTGAGTTTGAACTCTGTTATTCCCAAAACGGGTTTGGGCATGTTGCAGTGTAATGAGAGAGATGGCTGGTCTTCACAGAATATCCTGGTTCTCTTACTTCCTTATCTCATTTGCAGTGAAAAAGAAGAGCGTCCTTTGCAAACCAAGGGCTTCAGTGCCAACATAACGTGTCCTGGCTGGGTCGCCATGACATATGTCATTTACCCTCTCACCTTCTAGTGTGACCTTCCCCCTCCATCACCCCATGCCCCTCTATCCATAACTTTCCCATTGCCTCCAAGGCCCCACTTTTCAGGTGGGAAATGATTGGGGTAGACTGTTGACCTTTAATGTGAATTGGTTTTTTAATCTGAAACATGAACCTTTGAGCAGAGGAACCCCTGGTGGGCGGAAATGGCACTCAGCGGTGAAATTGCAGTCTGGGGCCGCCAGTAAGGGGAGGGGTGCAGTGGCACAGAAGTGTAGATGAGGCAGTGAAGAGAGGGTCTTTGGAGCTTCCCCTCATATCTGACCCTCATCTGGTGCACAGGGCCACACTGGATAGCAAAAGAGCAAGAAATGGGAAGGCAAAGGTGCTAACTTGGATCTGCCACCTGAGTTTTGGCTAAGATGCAGCAAGGGTTCAGAGGATGAGGGATTGATTTACGCAGAAGTGTATCCATCAGGTCCCTGGGTTCCAGTAACAAGTGCTTGGATCGTAAGAGACACCTGTTGGTACTTCCGAAATCCAACTAGACTTCTCTTGAGTCAGGTCCATCCACACGAGAGTGGAAACGGGTCAGCTCAGCACACAGTATGGGTTCCTTCAGAACCACTCAAGGAAACACATACATGAAAATAGCACTGTTCTTAGGAGCTCTGACATACACAACAGTAACCTCTACCCACCCAATTCTCCCTCTCATACTCAGGTCACTGTGGTTGGAGACAGCCCATTGGTCCATAGGTCCCTATAATAGTGGACACATTGGGACTGGTCTATGACCCAGACTTGGGCTGAGCTCCTCGCCCAGGTGGGGAAGGCAGCCAAGGGCTAATGCATGACCGTGCTGATGGCCGGCATTCATGTATCCCATGAGCTGATCCCCACTGTGCATTCTCCCACAGAGCCCCAGTTCTCGAAAGAGCAAGAACTCTTCGCCAGCATCAACACCACACGCGTGAGGCTGAACCTCATCGGCTGGAACGACGGCGGCTGTCCTATCACCTCCTTCACTCTGGAGTACAGACCCTTTGGGACCACGGTCTGGACCACAGCTCAGCGGACCTCTCTCTCCAAGTCCTACATCCTCTACGACCTGCAAGAGGCCACGTGGTACGAGCTGCAGATGAGGGTGTGCAACAGTGGCGGCTGCGCAGAGAAGCAGGCCAACTTCGCCACGCTCAACTATGATGGCAGTAAGCTGGCTGGCTCTGTGGCCCTCCCACACGTGCATGTGCTTACTGTCCCTTTCCCATCCAACATTCATCCTGGGCACAGAGCGACCAGTGCCCTCAGATCCCTTTAGGCTTCGGGGTCAGTCAGCGGGCTCCCCGTGGGGCTCCCTAGTTCACTGTGTTCGCGGGACCATGGCTCTGCTCCAGAAATAAGGGACCGAGGGCCACTGGGAATCTCCTTAGGGAATCATGGTGCAGGAGTGATTTCTCTTCGGGCTGAAGGATTCTTTACCTTCCCTTACCAAACACGTGGTTCTGTGCATTTGTCAATGACTGTGTGCTAACCCTGCTTTTGTTGTCTCCCCACCCGTTCCCCACCCCATCCCAACCCACATAACTCCGTCTCTGCTCTCATTTAGCCCTTAGACTGCATGTGCAGAAACAGTCTTCATGGGACAGGAGCTTCTGGTAGTCCCTGAGCAGAAATGCAAGCACTGGCGAAAGTAATATAATACCACAGGATGTTAGTGTGTGCCCCACCCCGCCCCTCCCCTCCACACACGTGCAATTTGCTTGGACTTTCTGAAAACCAGGAGAGGTATCTTGTGATGTTTAGTCAACCAAAAATAAACAATAGAAATTTTTATGCTTTTTTTCCTACAACTAATATCAAAGGCCGTTGATTGATATCTGAACAAACGCCCAACCCAGTGAAGCTGAAAGATAGTGGGTCATTGATTGTTAGGAGGTTAGGGAACTTCAGAAAGTCTTAAATAGCATCATGTTGGTGTTGATCTCTGCAGCTTTGCAGTGACTTTCACTCAGGGAAAAGCAGTGATTGAGTTAGGTGCTCAGTCACAAGGTAAGACCTGCTGCAGTTCATCAGGAGGTTGGGAGCTCCTCCCCCGCCCCCCCCCCTCCAAGCTTTCTGGCCAACGCCACTGACCAGGTCAGACCACAGTGTTGGATGGCCCAGCCCAGAAAGTCTGAATCCGAGCAGACTAACTTTCTAGCCCTCAGTTACAAGTGACGTCATTCAAGGGTGTCCCATCCCAAACCACCACCCACAGGCAGAGTAGCCCTTCCTACTGGCTTTCTCCTCCAACAGGGTTTAATTCTTTAATCTTACAGAATAAAGGACTTTGACCTACCAAACACTTTACTTTGCATTTAAGAGTTCCCCAAAGTCCTCTGCCAGCAGGTACACATTTGGGCAGTAAGCATATTTCTTACTTTAGCTTATTGGCTTACATGAATTGACTTACGATAATCACATGCTGTCACGAAGTTTCTGTATAATGTAGATGCCAGAGCGTGGGCTTCAGTGTGCACAGTGGTGATATGGTCTTGCTAATCTTTTAATTAGAAACCACTCGCAAGCAGAATTTGAAACTGTGGTTCAAACTTGGAGAGCACTCTGCAGAATTTAAATGCTTGTCTTCTTAAAAAATGATGCTCTCATTTTATCCAGGATCTTAGATTATAATCATGCAAAAGTTCTGTGAGCTACATTTAAATTCCTGAAGTCTGAAATAACTTTATTACACTAGGAAATAAGATTACGTATTTATACTTTCCTTGAAGAGGATCATGGATTTCTCTGAACCGATCTCAGGGATATATAGCTTTAATCTCTCTCTCGTCAGATCTGACTGAAGATTTCCCTTTCATTTGGGGAGAAACAAACATTGACAGTTAGCCTCACGCGTATGCCAGTCAAATCTCCGATTCTTCCATGTCTGTATTTGACTCTTTCTTCTGCCATTTCCTTAGCCAGACCGTTTGCCTGTGTGCCTCTGCTGCCTTAGTTTTGCAGACCAGCTTCACCTGCATCCCCTTACGTGGGTTCTGAGCATCTGCAGACGTGGGTTTCCAGCTAAAAATAATGGCACATTTGGAAGAACACTTTTCTTGACCTGGGCTGCTAACATAGGGGACTGGGATTCAATTATCCCTGCTCTACTTACTAAGTGCAGGATAAAGACCATTTTTGCTCGGGAGGAAATTGCATTATTTTTGCATTATTTTTCCTAAACAGTTGACTTCCTGGCCCTTGTTTTACATGGAAAATACAGTGGGATGGAGCATCTTATGTAACGGAAGGTGCCAAAATGCATGCCCCGTAAAGTGCAGATGTATGTTTGAATCTCTGCGCCTGTTATATTCAGCCTCTGCCTAGAAAGCAGCTTCAAGTAGCTCAGAGTTCAGTCTAATTAGGTGTTTCCTTATAATTCTAAATAATCTGAATTTCCTAACACTGTATAATAATGTCTGATCACTAAGGAGCTTGCTTTGGAGACCTAGATGCTTCCTCTTTGAAAAGTTGTCTGCAGCTCTTACACCCTAAAATGAGAGTTTCTAAAGTAGGTAAAAAGCAGGTGAATCACCAGACCAAAAGGGACGCTAAGCTTCTTTAAGCCAATATATCTGGTCCAGTCTCCCTGCAGACTCCTGTCCACTGGCCAGACCTATTGTTGCTCCTCTGATGTGCAGGTTTTCAAGCAGTTGTACTATGGGGGACAATTCCAGCGAAATGCATGTGGCTTTTTTAAGCACCTAGCCTGGACATTGTGCTTTCAAGTGCCTGCACCTAGCAGTACATTGCAAAATGAAGTCCCTTTCAAAGAAATGGGCTTCAGCCTTTGTGCAAATCCTGATTTGATGTTTTGTCAAGTAAGTTGCAAGTTGGGCAGAGGAGGGGCATGAGAAAGTAAATCAATGAGCCAGGACCTAGGTAAAGAACTCCTTTCATTTCTCATCATCCTGGACACCCTTGGATCACACAGTGCGCCTCTTGTAACCATCATCCCTAAACCCTCCGCCATGCTGTCTTCATTAATAGTCATCTAACACCATGGCCCTGCTTTCAGGTACAATCCCTCCACTCATTAAGTCAGTTGTCCAAAGCGAAGAAGGCCTGACGACCAACGAGGGGCTCAAGATGCTCGTGACCATCTCCTGCATCCTGGTGGGGGTCTTGCTGCTATTTGTGCTCCTGCTGGTGGTGCGGAGGAGGAGGCGGGAGCAGAGGCTGAAGAGACTGAGAGGTGAGTGGCGGCCCTGCAGTCACCTGCTCGCACCACTTTGTCTGGACAGCCGGCCTGGTGGGCGCTACCCCCCAGGAGAAGGGCTTTTATTCTCTAGGTCAGGTTCCCCAACTGCCAGACTCTGTGACGCGCCTTCAGCAGGGCTGCAGATCCTTAGGGGAAGAGTCACATGGATGTTACTACCCAACACAATCAGACATTGAGGGAGGGTCAACCTCACACTGGTCTCCTAAATCCTAGAAATCAGCAAAGACAATTATTTTCTCATGGGTCTTTCAACTCTGCTCACTTTAATTCTCAGCCATCGCAGCAAGGCCATCAATTATGGCGTCCTTTAAAAAGACCTATCACATTTGCTGTGGCAATGAGAACTATTTTATTGCCAGGAAGTGGAAATTGAGGGCTTATGGTAAAGCACTGTGAGGCAGAAAACACACACACTTTCCCAAATTAGAAATGTGAGCTAAAGCTCAGTGTAAGAGTTTCACTCAGACAACAAAAAAAACCATGGAAGACAAGAGCCTCGGCCAGACGAGAGCCATTGTGAGCAGGCACTGTTATTATTATGTCTAGCTCGGTGAGGTCCCGGTGACGAAGCTATTTCTAGCTTCTAGCCAAGAGCCCTTCCTTGCCCTTGCTCTGCAGTGTGAGGAAAATTAGCTTTTTCCGACATGAAACCCCATGCAGGAAGAGTGGTTCCGAGTCCTTTGCTTTTCATCTGTCAGAGTATTTAACGAAGCCCGTTTTTTGATAAAATGCATGGACACGATGTTCGCATTTCATCAGTCCAGTGCGGAGTAATGTCAGGCAGCATCCTGCATATTCCTCAAAGTTACATCCTGAGGAACAAGTCTGGAAGCCCAGTCCCCAAGACCTATCTGTGACATCCCCAGACATCGCTGATACCAATGGAAAACATCGACATCTTCTGCAAACACTTCAGTTGGCTATCACCTGATGAGAGCAGCAGAACATGGTGATACTTTCTCTTGTCTGTGCTTATGTGAAGCATTTCTCTTTATGTGGCCCTAACACAGCTTCCTATCAATTTGCTTCCACTTAACTGTAAAATTAAAATATTTGAAGTACATCATGCTCCATCTGTACATGTTAATAGCCCTTCCATTTAAATGTCCCACAGCCCCATCATTCAGATGAGCCACCGGTCTCATTGAAATATCCTTGCTAAATTCTGTTAACCACTTATTTAATTTTGCAGACTTACCGTAGTAAATCCTATATATCCTAAGCACCATGCTTGGTGCTTGATGTATCAAGATGAAGAGAAAGAGCCTTCTGAACTTTGGGTTTAGTGTGGGAGGCAGACACATGAGCATCTACCAGGAAAAGAACAAAAATGTCATGAATATTAAAATAGGGCTTCAAATAAATCCTACATATGCTCAAAAGAAGAAGCAATTAATCCCAACCGGGAGAGAAAGGGACACCATCTAAGAACTACATAAGAGCAACATATTGCTTAATATGTTGAGAAATCCAGTATAAGGTGAACTGTGTTGGATTACATTCATAAGTGCTCATCACTAAGATACCAAAAGGATGTTTTCTAACCCTTTCACAGACAACAAAATCCCATATTCTGGACTTTACAGACAATATTATTGAGGAGCCAATAACTGACAGACCAGCAAGGATCTGTCCTTGTTGCATTTAGATGGCCAGATCTAGCTAGCTGCATTTCAAAGGTTATGAATTGTTCATGTAACATCTTCTAAAACCAACAGTGAATTTTTTTTCTTAATCATTTCCATTTGATCACAAGGGTTTGGCAGCAAATGCATTAAACATGAAGGTACCCCTTCCTGGTATTCTACCACCCTCTGCCAAATTCACCATTCCTTTCCCCCCAGTTCTACTGAATTACTCCTTCCTTCCCAGCTGTTGTTTAATTTGCCCTATTCTACTCATAATCTAAGCACCCCAGTCTCTAAAGATTCTGAAGATGCCTCTAACTCTTACCAACATATTGGGCTGTACTGATGGTGGGCCCATGCACCTTTACTGTTTTTCTTAACAATGTCTTATCATTCAGGGATTGTTTTGCAAGGGCTCCTGCCAGAAAATATCCTGGGACTGGCACTGTTATTGTGGACATCTCTACTCCTAGACACCAGTATTTCATAAAGGCTTTTGGTAAAGAAAGCAGTACATCACATCAGAGAGCACAATCTTTCCTTCCCCAGAAATGGTTTTGTTTTCTTTGTGCCCGAGGAAAGACAGAGCCCACACAAAGGTTTCAGCAGGAAGAAAACAAATACTGTGGGAAAGAGTGTTTATTTATGCAAGATGCTGGGGAGCAAAGAATTCCAGGGACGCTAATTGCTGAAGTTCAGGAGTGTCTGCTGTCTTGCATTTTGTATGCACTTCGCAAAGCCTTCCAAACCCAGAGTCGGACAAGAAGGCAGTGAGAATGCAAAAGACCGGGCATCCAATTCCACGTGCTTCCTAACAGCACGTTTTATTTATTTATTTATTTACTTATTTATTTATTTATTTTATTTTATTATATTATGTTAGTCACCATACAATACTTCATTACTTTTTGATGTAGTGATCAGCACATTTTAATGCAGACGCACAGAAGTAAATTCAAATCAACAAACCACATCTGCCATGTGCGGGCTGTCACCGTTTTTAAAACGAACATAAAAGTTTCTTATTAACCACTTCTATATCTTGATCACAAGGGTTTGGTTAGGTCCCAAAGAGAAAAATGAGGACTACAATCCTGTCCCAGAACCATAGAAGCTGACACTCCAGTGGCAGTAAGTAAAGGCTTACAAGAGACAGATATCTTTCTCTAACTGTGAAAAGTGCACCATGAAAGAACAGAGTAGGTGACATAGGTTATTGGGGGCAGGGGGGCTGGTCTTGCCCCCAAAACATCTCTCTTTTAGTCCAGCAGAGCCCACACAATGTTAATTAATGACATAAAATGTTTCCAACTCACTCATAGAGGAAAACTGTAGCCAGAGCTTAATGTAGTAGGTGCCTACCTATTAAACAGAGCTCAGTGGTAGAATCACCTAGTTACAATCTGACCCACATAAGGCACAGATCCTGTGCCTGGATTAGAATGAGTTCAAATATATTTACAGATTCAACAGAAAGGGTTGCGTCATACAATATTTTTATTGTCCCAAATAAAGACATTTCTAATAATATGTCAATGTTGCTTGAACAACCACCAATAAGGATCAAAACTGGAAATAAAATTTGGATTATAGAAAAATATTGTGGGATTCCTAATGGACACTGTTAGAGTTACTATTTAAGGTCAACTTCGTATTTTTGACCTTGTTTGATTGCTAGATGTTTATAAGCAAGGTATGTTTTACCATGTAGACAAACAACCTAGTTAGGTGAATATAACATAACATTCTTTTAGGTAAAAATGAAGAAAGAAGGAAGGAAGAAAGGAGGGAGGGAGAGAGAGAGAGGAAAGAAGGAAGGAAAGGAAAGGAAAGGGAAGGGAAGGGAAGGAAAGGAAAGAAAGGAAAGGAAAGGAAAGGAAAGGAAAGGAAAGGAAAGGAAAGGAAAGGAAAGGAAAGGAAAGGAAAGAAAGGAAAGGAAAGGAAAGAAAGGAAAGGAAAGGAAAGGAAAGGAAAGGAAAGGAAAAGAAAAGGAAGATAGGACTCAAGCAATTTAGCCAACCTATATTTCTTCCTTCCTGAGAACTTTACTAATTTTAGAGCATAGCGACCTCCTAAGTCTAAATTGTCTGCAAGTGCTACATTTTAAAAAAAATCTGTAACCTTATCCAGGAGTCCAGAAGCCATATTTTGCTTGTAATCATGCCCTGATTTTTCCCCACTTATAAATCCTTCAAAGTGCAAGGTTACAGAACAAATCTCTGGCTGGGTCCATAATCCCAGAAGCCCTAACCTTGTAAAAATTTGATTCCCACATCAAGTAATCAACACCAGTATCACTAAAAACTTCCTCCTTTAGTGTGAGTCTACCCAAGAAGGTGCAAAGTTATGTTGGCACCAGCCAGTTGGGTCAACTGGCATGCCAAGCCTAAAAGCTACTTCTGGAACTTCAAATAAACTAAAGATAAAAGTCAATGGAGGATATAAAATTTGACCATGCTTCTGTGGCAAAATGCCTTTCTTCCTGTGAACAGAAGCCTAGTTATTTTAAGCATGCTTTGAAATGGGTTAATATTATAAAAACAGATCAGTTCTGGAAGGCCACTCCCAGAGAGAATGTGGCCTCGTGGTTCTACATGGGCTCAGGTGAAGGGGCGGGCCATGAGGGATGGCCAGCATCTGCTGAGCTCCAACATCCCATTCATCTGCTCTGCAAATGAGCTAAATGCTTTCCTTAGTTGTAAGACCAAAAATTCGCTTGAACTTTAATAATCTAAAGGAAGAGCAGTGTAGAGACTTCTTCACCAAGCTAATGAATGTCCAAACTGTGGTTTATTTGAGATCAGAAACATGTGCTCTGAAACTTTATTTCTCTTCCTTCCTTCCTTCTTCCTTCCTTCTTTCCTTCCCTATTTCCTTCCTTCTTTTCTTTTTTTTTCTTTTTTTAAGCCTTAATTTCTTAATAAAATTATTCTTTCAAAACTCCAAATTTGCAATGGGAGAATTGAGTAAAAGGGGTCTCTGTATCAGAGTGGGGAGCAAAGGAGCATTAGGATGGCAGCAGGGCCAAGCCAAGGGCAGCCAGTGGAGCGAGGTACAGAGAGCGGGTAGTAAGGAGGGAGAGAGTTGGCGTCAGGCCTGGCGCCTTGCCCCCCTGGGTGTTCTAGTTGGTCGGTGTTTGTACTTGCAGTTTTCTTAGATTGCAAGTATATATTGTTTTCTTTTTTGAATATTTATTTAGTTGTGGTTTTTGGATCAGCTTTCATAGCATGCTGATGATTGGAAGTCCTATTTGTCATCTGGTAAAAAAACATAAATGCAGGCTCATAGCTCTTACGAAAAGATCTACTTTATGAGACCCATTTCAATTCCACAGAAAAGCAGGGATTGTTGTCAGGGAGTTTGCAAAGAACTCTTGATAGATAGTAAAGCTAGTAAAATCTGCTACTCCCAAACTGGTTTTTATTTTGGGGGGTGTGCGCAAGTCACTGCCCAACAGAAGTATGAACCTAAGTATATTCCACTTTACTTAACTAGAACTTCAGAAATGAAAATGTAGTCGTGTGGCTATGAATAGGATTTATCTTTTTTAATGAAACATTTGGGCACGCAAAATATGAGGCAGCTCAGACTCTCAGTTGGCAGAGCTGTGGTGCTTGAGACTTGCCTTGTGCTCTCCCGAGGCATATGGCGGCGCTGCCTGGTGGATGAGAACTTTTGTGCTGCGTGTAGAACCACAATGGGAAGAGTGGTCCACAAAAAGAACACAGGAACTGGGCGAGACCACACTATAATACTCGTTACCCAACAGGGGTGCCTCTTCCTGAGAGCCCACTAAATCATGCAGTAATCAATAGAGGACTCATATCTACGTTTTCACCTTCTTCCTCTTCTGTCACACTTAACTCTACGCTACCTTGTCTTTGTCTTTCCACAGCAGTGCAAAAAGATAGAGTGTAAACTTGATATTATATTATGCCCTATTTTGCTGATATGGAAACTTAAGGGAACTTGTCCAAACTTACATACCAGGACAGAGCTAGAGAGAGTGCCCAGCTTGCTGCTGCCCAACCCCAGTTCTCTTTCCATGAAACTTCCTCAGATTTGGGAATGGTCAAGAAAGAAATGGGACATCCCATCAATATTGTTCACTTTGAAAGTGTTGTCAATGAAACATGGAGTCAGAAGATACATTAACACAGAATCAACAGCTACTTTATAATTTTATTTTTTTCCCATGGAAAATATTTGGTTTATTCATTTTTTATCTCTATATTCAATACCTCTGTCTTCCATATCTTCTACCTGATGTCCTTCTCTCTGTATTATTGAAAGACAATTCCATACTCAGCTGCATTGCTTCTCACCAGCTCCTAAATCCTCACGGTCTCACTTCCATTCCCACCCCTCAAATGCTCTCCTGAAGGCAGATGACCAGTTACCTTCTGATCACCAAATTCTCCTTTCAGCTACCATTTGGTACACTCAGAGTGTTAGCACATTCAGAGTGTTAGCAAATGTTTTTTTTGGAAACCCCTTCCTTCCAAATATCCTGGTGATATTTCTCTATCATGCCCCAGCCCAGAAGATTAACAGGGAAACACAGAGCCAAGGATGGATATGCAGGAGTAGCAAAGGACTTTAGGAAAGGTGTCACAAAGTCTAAATCTCAGATTGAGCTGAAATTTGTGGGGGGAAAATGTGACGGGCAACACAAGAGGCTGATTAGCGAAAACAAGCCTTGAGATGATGTTCTCATATTAACAGATGGCAGGTAGAAAGAACAACTCAATGTCTGTCTTGCTTTGATGTGCACCGGGAGAAGTGCTATTCAAACCATAAAATGTGGAACAAGAATTATAAAAAAGGAAAAAAAGGACAGAGAGGGAGCAGGAAGGAGGATAGGAGAGGGGAGAGAGGGAGGGAAAGAAAGACGGAGAGAAGGAAGGGATGAAGGAAGAAAGGAAAGATGGAAGGAAAAGTGGAAGGAAGAAAGGAAGGAAGGAAAGAAGGAAAGGAAGGAAGGAAGGAAGGAGCTTAAGAAAATAATCAGAGCCCCTGATTATTTAAATTGACTTATTATTTCAAAACCTACTATGTTCTAGTCATTATGGGAGCAAAAAAGGGAAACTGAATAAAATAATAGTTCTGATCTCTTGCTAGTGGGGAGGAAGGCATGTTTACAAGAAACTATGACACAAATTCTAAATGATAAGCAACATACAATGGACACCAATAAATGCTATGATAATACACTGAAGGGGAAGATTTTTTTTCCCCACAGGAATTATTAGGAAGGATATCACGTGGTACTGGTCCCTAGACCCCAAAGGATGATGTCTTAGGATTCTGGACAAACCTTTTCCAGACATAATCCCAAAATCTTTCTGGATAATATTTGAACAATCAAATTAAAGGTGTTGGAAACTAGTTATACTCCATACCCATTGTCAAAAACAATAAATTCTAAAAATTACAGATTGAAATAAAGTAGTTTAGGTTATAGAAAGGATGGTTTGTGAGCAATCAGGAAATTATAGGGACCAGCAGAGGCCCAGACAAATTCTACTTGCATTGGGACAGGGCTGACTAATAAAAGAGTACCAGGCTGAAGTCTGGGCAGGCTGAGCCCATTTTGGAGGTGCCAGAACTCCAAGGGGGAAAGCTAATGTATTAGTGGGAAGACTCCAAATTTGAAGAGTTTTGAAAGGCTGGAACCAAAGAGATAAAATGTAATAGGGATCATTGTAAAATCTTCTATATAAGTTGTAAAAATTCATTTGCAACACACATAATGAGCATCGTGTCCTCACGGGTGTGTGAGAAAGAGAATATCAAAAAATGACCAGTTTCTGCGCTCGGCCTTATTTAATAAAGGACAATAAGAAATCACAGGTCTTTCATAGGAGAGAGTCCCAGGAAGAGAATTACCTAGAAATTATGCTACCTGAGGAGGGATTGAGAAGATTAGAAACTTCAACTTGGAAAAGAGACAGGTGGCTTGCATCGGCATGGAGATACTCACATGGCTTATGAATGGTTCCAGGTGTCCTCATTATGTCCAGGTAGAAATTACAACAAGAGCTCTCACCACAAGAGCAGAATGATGTTTCCCACAAGGAAATGTATCTCCAGGAAAAGCTGATGTGCCTAGCAGGGACTGGGCTGAACCTGGAGAGGAAGATGACTCGGCCAATGGAGAGAGGACATGGGAACAAGAAACCACCGTGTCAAGTGGAGAAGGCGGTGCTGGACACGGTGCAGAGGGGTGCCTGAGGTCCAGAGAACCAAGGCACCAACTTCACCTGGGGGGCTTGGGAGGCTGCACAGGGCAAGTCGCATCTGCATGTGGTGCAGTAACAAAGGAAGCTTTCCAGGAGCCCTGTCATGGGGTCTGCAAAGAACGCAAGAGCGAGAACCTAGGTCTAGAGGCTGGACGTGAGGGGCAGCAGGGCTGGAAAGACTGCTTGGGACCAGCATGCAAAGGCTCTTGCTCTGTGCCGAGTCCTATCGGCAGGGAGGTCCCTTTGAGAGTTGCAAAGCACAGGTGTGACACAGTGAGGGGTGTGTTTCAGATCCATCCCCCTTCCTGCAGGTACGTGTCACTTAGAGGACTGACACACTGGAGGTGGGGAGGCCAAGGAGGAGGCTGCTGACTCGTCATGAGATTCGAACTGAGCAGAGAGAAAAAAAGCAAAGGTCCCATGGGGACATGTTGAGGTGACAGATCAACAGACTTGACAGCGAGTCAAACCTGAGAGCAGGAGGTGGGGCGCTGTAAGGGTGGCCAGCATCGACCCCTCCCTGGAGTGCTCGGTGGCCCAGCTCATTTGAATATCTGCCCAAGACACTGTGGCAAGGAGGCAAACATTTACTGCAGTGCTGACTTGAAGATTCTTTCATGCTCTTAAGATTCCATGATTCCATGATTCTAAAAGTGTTCTTCACTTGCCCCAGATTCTCTTCTCACCCCTAAACAAAAGTGTGTCCGAGATTTTGTCATCTCTTTTCACTATCCCTACATGAATATGAAGAAGACCCTGGACCCCATCTCAGTCCTGAAATCTCTCTCAAACTCGATTCCAAATCTGCCTGGAACAGCCTTACATAATGTCCCACAGCTTACGTTAACATGGCCGAGTACTGCGGTAGGTTTGAAGCCAAGCATCTCGGCTCCAGCCACATTGCTGCTTCCATGTCCTTTCAGACTCCTGTGCTTGGCGCTGTGTTACCCTACATCCAGCCCTGCATATCCTCAATCTTGCCATTTCCCTAGACTCCCTGCAACCTCTCTGCTGGTCCCTTCCACACCCAGCAGTCCAAATTCTTGCAGACACCATCCATCTGCTCTAGCATCAAATGCTCCCCGCCCCCATGATCACTACAGCCAACCCTCCCAGCCTCTCACCTTTGCCACCAAGTCCCTGTCCCCAGCCCCCATTCCACCCACTCTGGATGGACTGATGCTAGTACACAGCACCCACACCCAGCCATCACCACCTCTGCTCTCCTTTCACTCCTCTTCTTGGTCCAGATTATGGCCAGTAACACAAAGTCACACCTCCTCAACTCCGTATGCCTTGACCAACCCCAATTCACAATCACTCCTGGAAACTTCTCTCTCCAGTCAAACTGACCTATTCCTTGCTTCCTGAAGGAGCTCAAATTCCAGTGCACACTGATTTTGTGCCATGGAGCTCTCTTCCCATTGGAGCCTTTGCTACCCGAGTCCCATGTTCCCTTTAAGGTGAGCAGTCTTGGATCTTTCCAGATTGACTCAACCTGAAACCGATGATCCTGGGATCATCTTCCTCAGTCAGCCGGCACTAGGTGTCTGTGCCTCTGTGTGTCCCTGAGGATAGGACACAAATCCCACTCTATGTATAAAGAACCTTGAGGATAGTGATGGAAAAAAAGTTTGAACCAACAGACATTGGTTATGAATTCCCACTCAGCTGCAGCAGATTACGGAACGTATCTGGGTCTCAGTGTCCTGGTTTCTGAAGGAAGGCATGATAATTCCCAGGCAGAGACTGGCACAATCCAGATTCCCAGTGTGTGCTCTCTTGTGGCCGCAGCCCACCCCGTGTCCACTCCCAGAAGACATTTGCACACAGTCCCTGCCCGGTGTCACTTGTGTTGTGGAGCCCCCATCACTGTGAGTAAAACTCCACCAGCGACTCTTGAGAGCAAACTCACAGAAGAAGTGACTTTCAATTAATAGCAATTCTCTCACAATTTCAGATGAAATCAGGAGGACATAGTAACCAGCCAGAAAGAGAAAGGGATGTGTTGTAAGATGATAAGCATAGGGAAGCCTGGACCAAAATGGCTCAGGGTGGCGGCAGCTGTGGACCAGCTTAACCACAGGGAAGACACCTGCTTGCAGTTAGAGCATGCCAGTATTTGAGGGGAGCTCGTTTCCCACATGTTGGATGATGTAATTCCTTAGCACATGGATATGAAAAAAATCATGAGACAGAAAACTGCGCTGACTTCAGGAACAGAAAAAGCATGATGATAATGAGCAAAACGAGGAAACCAGGTCCATTCTGAAGATGCTGGAGACTGAATTACCTTCCAATCATGAGCTGAAGTACAGTGTGTACTCCTTAAATTTCCCCCTCTTTTTTAGACTGTTGAGCTAGCCACTGCTTGGCTGTTACATAGAGCTAATTAATCCCATGCTTTTGGCATGATATATATATTTACTTTGCAAGTCTTAAATCATTCAGGAAGAGAAGAAACTCGTATCTGCTTGGTTGTTGCAGAGAAAGACATGAACTAGGAAGTTAAAAGCTGGTTTGCTTTCTTTGCTTCACCATATGGGTGGGGAGAGAGCTGTTTCATTTCCCATCTGTTTCATTTCCCAGAACCCATCTGTGCACAAAACCAGGGCCCCATTGTGAGGTTAGCAGTGGGAGCTGGCATGGCTGACTTGAAAAACTGAGCTTTGGTTCATGGAGGCACCAGCCCATGGGTGGTTATCCCCGTGACTGCCCGCACCCCCTCAGTAATCCCATGCTGCTCCCGACATGACAATGATTGCACTTAAATGTCAGCCCCCAAAAGATGAAAGATGAGATGAAAATGCTCCAACATTTGCATTTCTCCCCTATAGAGCCAGTCACATAGCTGAATCCATTTCCAGAAAGTTCTGTTCATTGAATACTACATTTAACATCAAGACTTTTTAAAAAGAAAAGCAAGAAGAGGGCTTTTGTATTCTAAGAAAGCAAACATTCATTTCTTGCCAGGACAAAATGTCTAAGAAGAAAAACAAATTATATTTTAAGGGAGATGAGGACTTCAAAGCAATGCCACCAAAAATGTAGAATTTTTTTTCCACATCATTTTTAGACAGAATTTCTTTTGTCAGGGGTGGTAACCAAATCTTAGTAAACAATGTCCTCTGAGATAAAAAATAAAGAAAATTTTTACTTTGGAATTTGAAATAAGCATCTGAGTTTCTAGACACAGTGATATGCCGTTTATACAATTCTTTGATCAACCTAAGGAACTCACAGCTCTATAATAATGCCTTTTTAAAGTGATCTAGAGTGTCATACGTTTTTAAATTCTGATATTTTGATAACAAAAAGAGTAGAATGTGTACTACATAAATAAACTACTTTCAAAACGTTAATTTCTGACTACTGAAAATAAAATTGGGTTTTCAAAAATTGGCAAATAAATACACTGTAAGAAGACTTTAGCAGGTGTCTGAGAATTTTTATGATCCCAGAGTATTACGCTTTTTTTGAAATGTATGTTTATGTATATATGTATATATGTTTCAAATATATATATATTTCAAAAATATATATTTCAAAAATATATTTTTTCAGAAATATATAAATATATTCTCTCATGTAGAAGAAATAAGGAATCCACTAAACTTTTGGTTATTAGTAGTGATATATGGATTTACATTTACATTTTAAAATGGCTGTTGTCATCTGACTCTGTAGAATATTTGTCGTAAATGCCTAAGTGAATGTTAATGAGTTGTTTATCATGTACTAATATTAACTTTCTCTCCCCAGATGCGAAGAGTTTAGCTGAAATGCTCATGAGGTAAGAACAAAACCTACCGTCTCAGATATCGTCTTTAAAAGAATAATTTCCAACTTGCTTTAATGCTTTTTAAATAATTATCTGAAATTGATAGCACATCTTATTTTTGATACATAAAGTCCATTCTGTGTACCAAATATCCATGTTATGCCTAATGTGATATGTATATACCAAATAATATACTTTTATACATGCCATAGGTAGTTGTCTTGTTGACCAAACTCACCCAGTGGAATGTTTCCCATTAAGCTGGGACTAAAAAGGCACATTATAAGGAAGTAGTTTTGGTTTTGTTTCCACCCAAATATACTATCTTTGAGGTTGAGCCTTCTTCTTTAACAGTTAGTCAAGTGAAAAGAAAGCCCAAAAGGCTTTGGGTGTTACACACAACTAATGAATCATTGAACACTACACCAAAAACTAATGGTGTACTATATGTTGGCTAATTGAATTTAAACTAAAAAAAAAAAAAAAAAAAAAGAGGAAATGCATTGTTCACTGTGCTCTTCTAAGGAGATGGGATATCAAGAAAGATTCTCCCTGCCCTCAGCTCCCATGGCACCTTGAGCACCCCTCCACTAGAGCACTCACCAACTTCTGCTGCAAATATCTATTCACTGTCTGGTCTTGGAGGTCATAGCCTGATATGTCATCCTCATGTTAGAAATACCAGCAGTATAGTTGATGAATGACTAGTGGTAGTTGAATAAGTAAGTGAATTTTCACAGCTGTAGAAGACACCCCAGTATTTACATTTTAAGCCTTTTTTGTATTGTAATGATTAAACCAAAAGTGAAAAAGGATAATCAGAGTCTGGAAATCAGATAAGAAAAATGTCAGGGACCCTAATGGTGCTGCCATTTTAGGATGTTTACTGTAGGAGAAAAAGAGGATGGGCTATGGGGTCTCTCCTACTCCCCACCCCACCACTGTTGGATTTAACATCCTTCCCCATCTTTGCATATAAAATTGGTACTTTTTTTATTATTCACAAAGAGCCCATGACCCATATCACCAGCATCTTTGAAGACCTAAGGCAGAGGTCAACTGCCATTGGCCCACTGATTGCATTTTACACAGACATCTTTGTTTGGCCATACCGTGTTTTAAAACTATGTGCATTGTAGGTAAAGATATGGAGGACTCAGGATTACTCTGAAATATTTGGAGTGAGCAATTAAATAAACATAAGTGACATTTGCTAAAATTAGGAATTAGGAAGATAGATGCAGGGTACAGACTTTTTTTTTTTTTTTAGGACAGGGAAAGCGGAATGTTGATGGGAATGAAAAGACTTGTACGGGTCATGTTGAATTTGGGATGCTTTCCAAGTGTCCAATGAAAATGTCAAATAGATAGCTGGTAGCAGGAATCTAGACCTCAGAGGAGAACTCAGAAATGCAAACGGCCTGTAAAATGTATCTTTCATAATGGGTCCTTGACCACATCCTTCTGGATCAAACTTGCATGAGGAGAATATGAAAATCTATATGAAATGCTCGGAATCCATGCTCTAATATAAGTCTGTACTTGTTCGCTAAGCAAGTATTGGGACATTTTTGTGGTCACATGGAAGGCATCCAAACACACATGCACCTGTGCAGAGCAAATCTGACAAAACATCTGGAAAACAAAACAAAACCAAAAAAAACAAGCCAGAGTCATTCAATTTATAGTACTTATCTAGCAAATAAAATAAACTTTCTAATGTAGACTTAAAAATATGAATTCATTGGTGACATTTAGAAATTGAGAGATTTCTTTTTTCTCTCTTTTATTATTACGTTCAATTAGCTAACGTATAGTACATCATTAGTTTCTGATGTAGTGTTCAGTGATTCATTAGTTGTGTATAATACCCAGTGCTCATCACATCACTCGCCCTCCTAAGAGATTTCGTATAAAATTGTAGCTTTCTGACTTTCTTGAAAATATTCTGGCCATACTGGGCACACCTTAGAGATAATGGCAGTCTGGAGCTCCATCAAATGCTCCCTGTAGACTGGGCATGACTTTTGCCCTGTATAACAGATCACCATCCCCATCTCCACCCCAGCCTACTTCACTGGTTTGTACCCCAGCCTGGTTCCTGCAGCCCTCCCAGAGACCTTCCAGCCACTTCCTTCAGCCACTCTTCAACCAGAGATCATGTCTGCCCAAACCCCGTGACACTGGAATCTGTGTTTTCTGACATGTTCAACATTTGTTTGGTTAGGATGAGTAGGTATTAGCTTCTCTAATATCCTAGAATGCATCCCTCCCCCTTCTTATTAGCCCCAAGCAAGACATCAAAAAGCATCTTCTTCATTAATAGGTCAATCACTGTGGTTGAAAGACCACCTCTTGAGTAAAGCAGGAATTAATAGTGGTATTTGAGGTTAACAGTTGCCAATATGAAATTAGGAACATTCAAACTGGTAATTACTCCCACTTAAGGTAGTTGAGGTGGTTTTCCTTCAGAGGGTACAGTGATTGAAAAGGAAGAGAATTTCTAAGCTTCTCAAATAGATGGATTTTTATGGGATTAATTTAGAAGCAAACGCAATGCTTTTAATCATGAAGGGTCAGTTCAATCTAAGTTTGGCAGGTTAATGGGGCCAAGCAACAAAAGACCCTGTCACCTACCTGGAGATTTGAGGGCCAACCGTATTTCGAATGTGGTCTAGAAAATCTAGGCAAGTCATATCTGTTGGTATAGAGAGGCTACAGAACTGCTGTCTCTGATCTTCACTGCTGATTGAGTGGGAAATTGAGGACATAGCAGGCTGGTGCAGTGAGAACATAGAACCACAAGCCTACATTGTAGGCCTCATGTTGCCATTTGCTGGTTCTGTGATCTTGGGCAAGTCATTTTCCCTCTGTATGCTCCACTTTCCTCATCTAAAAAATAACAATTTGCAATTATTCCTAGCTTTATCATTCTGTGATCTTGGTGAAGGTAACATATTTTCCAACCATGTTCCCTAAAAAATGTATCTGCATACTTTAGTGGGATTAGCTGTCCCAGGGCCAGGAAGGCAGATGCTACTGTGGGACAAACACAGATAAGCTGGTGCCAGGGTATTCCCCACAAGGTATCGTCTCCCGTCTCCCGTCGCTGGGCTTTGTGCTTCTGCACATTCCTCGATTTCACCCATGCAAATCACCCCCCACAGAGAGAAAGAGACACTTCACCCACCATGCCCAGATAGAAAGGATATTCCTTTTTTATGATTATGTGAAAATAATTTAAAGAAAAATACCAGCCTTTTAAGAGGTAAGACTAGCCTGCTCTGAGGCATTAGCCAATACGTGTTAATATACAAAGACCAGCATTATTAAAAGCTATCTATAAGTGGAAAAGGGTGGAGAAGGGTTCAAACTGAGAACTTAAATAAGTTTAGCTTTTTTGATGTTCATATTTTTAGACAAATAGTAAAACAAACAAACAAAAAAAAACCACTCAACTATTATAATGAGGTCCTGATAGCCCTACAGTTATTCTAAACTTATGGAATGCTTCATATCATATTTGGGAAGGTGGGTGATGTGCAGACTTTTTCATCAGTCCCCCCACCCCCACAAAGCTTAAGGAAATACCAAGACTTTAAAGAGTTTTAACAACTGCAAGTAATTTATTGGCTAAGCTGGGAAATACAATCCTTGGTGAACGAGGGTCAGCTCTTTGTCATTTTAATCAGACAACCAGACGGCAGATGGATGGTGGAAGATGATATTTCAATAATAACTAACATATTTAAGCATGATTCCATATCATAAAAAAGATGCAATTTTGTTTCTACAGTGAAAACATTCAGAAACTTTTCACAAATGAGTTTTCCTCGAATAGGTTTTTTTGGGGGAGGGGAGGGTTTACTGCTGTTTTAATGACCAATTGCTATAATTTTAGAGAATCAGCCTTCCTAGAACCATAGATTATAGACTATGGCAGCCACATTAAGAAAGTTGAGACCTGGGGCGCCTGGGTGGCTCAGTTGGTTAAGCGACTGCCTTCGGCTCAGGTCATGATCCTGGAGTCCCAGGATCGAGTCCCGCATCGGGCTCCCTGCTCAGCAGGGAGTCTGCTTCTCCCTCTGACCCTCCCCCCTCTCATGTGCTCTCTCTCTCCTCTCATCCTCTCTCTCAAATAAATAAATAAAAAAAAAATCTTAAGAAAGTTGAGACCTAATAACCCTTTAAAATGAGAAGAATATTACCTCCTCTGGGACCTGTCACTCACTCCCACTGTACCCTCCAAACAACATGATTTATTCAACAAGCTTCAACAAATACTTATTGAGCACCTACTCCGGCCACATACTGCTCTAAGTTCCAGGGGTATATAGGGGCAGAACGGAAGGAACTATCCCTTGTAGAGCTCATATTCCAGTGGAAGAGACAGATCACAAACAAGATAAGTCAATTAAACATATGCTCAAGAGTATTCAGTGGCGGGGAAACAAGATTCAACAGAGGATGGGGAGGAGAAGCATCAGCAGTGCCCAGAGCTGGGCCAATCTGGCTCCATTGAAGACAGCACCTGCACCAAGCTCTGAAGCCAGAGAGGGAGCCAGCCACTTGGCCACTGGGATGGGGGGAGGGGGCATTTCTTCTAAGCAAAGGGAACAGCAACGCAAAGGGAGAGAGGAACAATTAGCTCCTGAATCTCAAGGTTTGTTGGGCCATGTTCTTGCCTTTCCACTACAGGGCTTGACAGCGTGCATTCCTTCAAGGAGAGGGAGAAATTTACTTCCAGCTTTGATTGTCTCTGTTTATGAAGTTCAATCAATTCTAAGTCCTCGTGCCCACTGCACTGGGGCACAGTAGCTATTTAGCATGCTTCCTGTGTCAGTCTGACAGTGGACCCCTTATTGTTAAAGATAGTCTGCGCTCGGGTTCATAGTGTTTAATAGAGCAGCCACTGACTGCCTCATAACTATTCATGATGAGCAGAAGGAACTAGCTCACATTTCTATTTTTGGTGCAAGGACAAGCTCAAGTCCCTAGTGGAGTTTCTAAACAGACCTTTCAGATACTCACAGAGGAGTAGTTCCCCATCTGTTTTTGTGGAAATAGAGCTTGTCTAAACTGCAACCCCCAAGTCACCAAAATGTTCTTCATTTTATACAAGTATTTGAATCTTTGCTTTAAAACACACACACACATACAAAATGAAAGCGTAGTTAAGTAAATAATTTCAAAAAGTATATAGACGATGTGAAAAATTCAGGCCAAACATTTGAATTTGGGCTCTGCATAATTAGCATGATCTAGCTACATAACCCAGTTACTCATCTGCAGAGCAAGAAATCTGGTTCAAGATCAAGTCCTAAGTAGGAATGACGCACCTCTTAGAAGCTGTTGTTTCTGTAGGTTGTTTTGTTTATACTCAAATGAGGGAAGGGCCGTTATAAAATATTCAGAATATTAACACAGACTTCAACATTTAAATGTCTACTGGGGTTCTTGAATGAACTTGACCTTTGGATTATTAACATTCCTTCAGCTACAGGGTTCAAGGGTAGATGAATCTTCATCAACAAGAAAGGACCTAGGACTCCTGGGGAATGCTTAGTCGGGAAGAAAAACATTTAAGATGTAGTATGACTATCCTTTTATCATTCTCTACTAAAAGTAACTAACACAGAGGTAAATCATCCAGTGAAGTAGGTGCCAGAAATCTTTCTCAAAGTCGATTTTGGCAATTGTTGAGCTGGATTTATGGATGCCATAGTTTATCACATTGATGAATTATTCTGAATGATTGTTGCTCTTTAGAAGTTGTTTTACTACACAGGTGACCCTTGAACGATGCAGGCATTAAGAGCGCTAACCCCCACATACAGTCAAAAATCCACATACAACTCTAGATTTCCCCAAAACTTAACTGCTAGTAGCCTACTGTTGACCAGAAGCCTGACCCATAACATAAACAGTCAATTAACACATACTTTGTGTATTATATGTATTATATACTGCATTCTTACAATAAAATAAGCTAGAGAAAAGAAAATGGTACTAGGAAAATCATAAGGAGGAGAAAACATTACAGTACCAGACTGTATTTATGGAGAAAAATCTGCATATAAGTGGACCCGTCCAGTTCAAACCCATGTTCTTTAAGGGTCAACTATACATTATTTTGAAATCTTCTCAATCCTTACAACTCTGTAAAGACTGCACAATCACTCCTGTGATGTAGGACTTTTTCTGTGTTTTTGTGAAACATGCAGATTATTTTTTTTTTCTGTAGACTGTAACTGAATTTGATTATCCCATGCCATTTTACTACCTATTTTCATTTACTTCTAGAAGCTCACTCTAAGAGTAATTTTCTGGTACACAAATTCTTATAGTAGTTGGGTTTTGTTTTTAATTCTAAAATACGATATCAGTTAGGATAAACTAGTGTCAGGGAAGTTAACAAGGGTTATGATTTGTTACTAGAACAGAAATAAAACTACGCCAGATGTAAATACAAATCCATTAGTAGAAGCCCCACCCAATGAGCAGCGAGCACACATGCTTCCTCCCTTGCCATCACTGGAATATCTCATGTCTGACAAATAAGAGTGTTGTTGGTTTAAGAATCACTTTTTTTTTTTTTTTGGTTTTACTTAGCGTTACACAAGAAAAGGGAAATTCCAAAGGTTCTATCAATATGGAACCAATCCCTATTGACAGTTTTCATTCTTTGAGCCTCACAACTGATTGCTGAAGCTTAATATTAGTAAATATCACTTGAATGAAGGGAAAAAAATGTTTTTCCTTCTCCTTATCCCCTTTTCCTTCCTTGCTTTTTTTTCCCCCTCCCATCCCCACAAGGCATTCAAATAATTGGATACCAAACCCAGTGGTTGTATAAGCCCCTGTTGGCATCATGTAAGTCTGAACTGCATTTGTTCATGAATCCCCTCTATTTTATCCCCAGTAAGAATACCCGGACTTCGGATACCTTGAGCAAGCAACAACAGACCTTGAGAATGCACATTGACATACCCAGGGCTCAGCTTTTGATTGAAGAGAGAGACACAATGGAGACCATCGGTAAGGTGCCTTGTTCGTGGCCTTACACAATGTGGCTGCTACAGCTGTGCCCTCTCAGCCCAAACCCCAGTGGTTATGGGAACGTCTTGAGTGCTCCACAAGCAGAGGTAGAAGGGAGATCATTGTTATTGAGGAGAATAATAAATACCAGCAGATGTGGGTGGGGAAATGAACTCACACGTAGCTCAGAGGTCACCTGAGACAGGAGTTCCCCAACTTTGATCCGTGCCGGGTCTTTCCTGCAGAGACTATTGGTGCCTCTCCAAAGAACAAACACCTGTAATCAAATAAGCCTAGAAGGGTCACACACTAAAGCCCATCCTGGAAATTCACTCAGTGCCTTCTTCAGCTACAATAGGGCCTTCATTAAAGAAAACATTTAAAATCTACTTAGCATTTAACAAACAAGTGTCTGTGCATGGGCTGCCTTTTCACCATCCCTCAGCACCACGCAGACACCCTGGGATGGGGTCCTTGGCAGTGCTTTGGGAAACACCCAGATCCATGTTTCACCTGGAGAACGTCTGTGTCTGATTCGCCCAGAACCCTGCTGTCTTGACTCTTTCCAGCCCTTTCCATTCAAAATCCGCTGTTCTATACTGCCTTCTTACACAGGTCTACTTACTCCAGAATCAGAGACTTTATATTTCCATTGCAATAATGATCAGAAGAATAGCTAACATTTACTGAGGGCTCTCTAATGTCACCTACTTTTATAAGCACTTTATGTGCATCCTTTCATTTAACCCACCCAATCAACGTAGGAAAAAGATACTACTTTGTAATTGGAGCATTGAGAGCTTACATAGCTTGCAGGTCACTTAGACTAGAGCAGAACCAGGGCAGGGCCCCCACCCAGCCGCCAGCCTAGCCTCCTGTGACTGTCACCACCTGCTTCCATATCAACAAGCTTCTTCCCAGAAGCCCTCACCTTAGAAATATCACTCAGCTTTCCAGTATCCATAGAAACAGACTCTGAGGCAGGTTGCCCAGTCTGGCCCTTTTCAAACTTTGCTCAGTGTTTGTTCTGGAAGGTGTTTCCTGGCACTTGGTCCCAGGGCAACCCTATCCTGTGATTTGGCTAAAATTACCCCACTCCTGGCACCTACGCTAGAAGCCTCCTGCCAGAAAAACAGTGGTAAATGGCCAGATTGGCAGAACATCTCCATTGCTCCTTGCTCCCGCCCTGCATGATTATGTTCTAATAGTACAGCAGAGACATCTTGACTTAGAAGTTCCTAAGTCCTAAGGTTTGGGCTGCTCTTGCTGGCTTTAAGTTTGGTTCAGGCATAATAGCACTTGGAGAAGGTTGGTCAAGCCCAGTGTGGCCCTCAATCAACTAAATTCAGTTAAATACTACCTGTGTTGTTGGAGGGCTCACTTACTCATCCTAAAATACGTAAGATTTTATTTGATAGCTCCCATCAGGACAAAGCACCATGCTTTGTTCTTGATCACCTTTACCTTTCAGGAGTATAGCTGGAATCCCTTTTATTGAACTCCGTAGGTTGGGCATAAAAACCAAGATGTTCCTCTGAAACATCAGTTCAAAAATCAAAATATAATTCCTTTGACCGTATAATATAGTTACAACATTCGATAAATGTTCCTCATCAGACCTGTTAATCATTGTCCCCACGGTGGTTACAATAGGTAGTCATAGCTGGCCTAACACCAGAGAAAGTCTGCTCATCATTCTGTCCATAGTCACTGCCCTTCACCAGAGATGCGTCCTATTCCTCACAGGATCATTGATCACCAAGAGTCGTTTACCTCCTGGTGATGCTTGACAGTTGGTCAATGGCATTTTCTAATTATTAGGAAGTAGAAATGTGATGCTTTAAAACACTCTGGGCTCTGACTACAAGAATCCAATAGGAGAGTGCCATTAATTTCCAGCCAGAATGAATGGTTAACCTCACACACTGACAGGCACCTGAAATTTCCCATTAAGAGTTTGTACCCTAGCCCCGCAGATAATCCAGAGTGCTCTCCGCAGGGCTAAGTGTTGGAAACCAGAACATGTCAGTATTATTAGTGAGAAACGAATGTAGATGTTGGGCTTCTGATGCCAGGTCCAGTTGTAAGAACCTGTTTCTGGAGAAAGGCCACCAGTCTGGGGGCCAGGGGAAGGCTGCGGTGTGACCCCCCGCGCTGAGCCCCAGATCCTGCTGTGGTACCAGCCCACGCTGCATCCCACGCCAGGATGCCAGCAGACACCTTGGCAGTCTCTCTTCTATTTCCCTGCCAAGAAATTTTATTCTAACTTCAAGAGGTTTTCCTCTCCTGCCAGAGCCTGAGTAATTGGATTTTGTAAGGTTCATTCTGTTCAGAGCCTTTTTTGGACACAGAAGTCTAACTGTGTTGTTTATGACTTTCACATCACCGTTCTGTGTCAAGGCACACCACAGCGTGGTCCCAGCTGACTGATAAACTCATATGAACAGCATCCCGGGCTGCGGTGCTTGAAAACGTATGAATATATCCATATATCCTAACGGGAGCTTCCCTTGGAGTAAAAGAGCTCTTAAGGAAGTGTGAAAAGTATCACAACAAAGTAATGAAAATCTTGAGACAACCAAATAATGACACACAGCTCAACCAACAGCTTCCTTTCCAAGCACTAAAATGCTCCTAATTCATCTGAACCCAGGCTCCTGCTTCCCTAACCTTCAGGTGCCAACTGGGCTTGGAAATCTGACAAGTGAGTCATTTTGAGAAATCAATTAAAAGATGTTCTAGAGTAATTAAGGCTCAGAAGAGGTGGGAAGGAACATACATCAGAATCTTTAAAATAGAGGAATCAATAAACTCTGAAGACCAGCCCTTCTCTTTCCCACACCTCCCCCCAACCCCAAGCATTGGCCAAGTTCAGCATGAGAGCCCCTCAAGTGTAGAGAGCTGTGGTGGTGGTGTTCTTCTAGTCCTGCAAACAGAGCTGACTTGCAGGGGCAGCCCCATCACTGGGTGGTGCCGGCTTCCCTGCTGACAACTCAGGTGAGCCTTTGACAAATACAGAATTCCCAAACTCTGTTAAACAGGCAGCAGCAACAACAAGCCTCCCCAAATCAGTGTTTGCTTTGTGAGAAGACCCTCTCTGTGGTCACTCTCTTTCATTCGTGCTCTGAAAGCCAACACTCTTAGCACTCTCCAGTGGTTCTAACGTGGCGCTTGAATTTTTAGTTGTTTTTGCTGCTTTAGATGAGGCCGTAATTGCGGTTGTAATGAATGATAACACAAGGACCTGGGGAGAGAGGCAGCGTGCCATGGAAAGAGGGTAAACATGTCTGGTTTCCCCCGTCCCTGCTGTTTTGCAGACGATCGCTCCACGGTCCTGTTAACGGATGCTGACTTTGGGGAGGCGGCGAAACAGAAGTCCCTGACAGTGACGCACACGGTCCACTACCAGTCAGTGTCACAGGCCACCGGGCCCCTGGTGGACGTTTCGGACGCGCGGCCGGGAACGAGTAAGTGGCCAGACAGCGCAAACCGTGTGGGTGTTGTCAACACTGACGAGACGTGGATGCTCTGTCCCCGTCAAACGGAGGTGGGGCTCATTGGCCCCGCGCCTAAGAAACAGATACGCACGATAGTAGTTTTCTTTGGGACAGTGAGTTTTTACTGTTGGATCTGAGCTGGTTTTCAAATTGTGTCAGCTGAAGCCAATAACCCTTGGTAGTGATTTACTACGAAAGTGCTAGAAATTTCAGGTAGAGGTAATTTTTTTTTAATTTGGACGACACTGGAAAAGGGGAAGGTAATTAACATGAGTGAGTATCTACTCTGTGCCAGGATTAGGATAAAAAGCTTATGTCGTGTATGTTATCTGTAAGGCAACCCTGTGAGGTACCTACTTATAATAGGTATGAATAGATATGATAGCCTCTATTTTACAGGTAGAAAAAAAAATGGATTCTCAGAGAAGTTAGGTAAACAGCCCAAAGTTGTACAGATAATGCATAATGAAGCCAAGATTGAACTGTGGGTCTGTCCGTCCTTGGAGTTCATGCTTTTCTCCTGTACATGCTGTTTGAGAAAAATTGTAGTCCTGACTAATCCAGGGATTATGTTTGACTTAGTTATTAATATCGACATCCATAATATATGGGAATTAATTACTGCAATGAAATTAAATCCCCTAATATGTATCTAGAGCTTATTAACTAGATATTCTTATTCCGTCATAACTGAAATTGTTTCTAAATCTCTTTAAAGACTGAGAAATTGATGTCCTGATTATTATCTTTTCAAAAGCTTTGATGTCTAGCTTTTAAACCTCTAATCACTCTGCAAAAATTTACATTCTCAGAGTGTTATAATTAGAAAAATAAATATTACAATGTTAAAAGCCGTTTTTCATAAATTCTGACTCGAAAGGCATTTGTGAAATGCGCCGAGCATCATGAATCAAACCAGTTGATTCCTAATAACATTGTAATTTGAAAACAGTTTCAACTGTTACTGAAATTGATTTGAAAAGTTATCCTCAAGAACGTGCTAAAGAAATCTTTTATTCCCCCTTTTGTCTAACCTCACCACCTTCCTTCCCTGATGACATTAGCACACACTGAAGATCCGAACAGGCCATGAGTGAGAGTTAATTTTGCAAGGGGGTGTGAGCGAGAGCCTTACTCTTAGAAACTGCTTCGTGGTCCTTGATATTCTCTCCAGCTACTGGCTTCCCCATCATCATTTGCCTGGTCCAGGGTCTGGATATAGGATGCTGCACTGATGGATTTCTGAGCCACTGATTGCTATTCAGTGAGAGAAAGACTATAGACTGGGGTGGGGAGGGGGGCGGGGGGAGAGATTGCTGAAATGGATGGATCCTTGACCTCAAAGTTCCATGCCCAGGCAGCATGGAAGCTGATAGAGACATTAACTGGAAAATAGGAAAGAGGCAGAGGAAACAGGACAGATGCCCAGATAGTGGTTCCCCAACTCTTATATGCGTCAGGATCACCCAGGATGTCTGTTCCAAACACCCATTCCAGGGCTCTGTCCCCAGAGGTTCTGATCCACTTGGCCCAGGAATCTGCCTTGTAATAGACATTCTGGGTAATTCTGATGCTGATTGTCTGGAGCCCTCTTGGAGAAATATTTCCCCAAATGTTAGACCTATGTGTGTCCCTGCCCCTGAGTGCAGTGGGACAGGACCTCTCAAGCTTGCCACACTCACAGCACACGCCTTCTTTCTGCCAGGTAAAACAAGCAAGCATTCCCACCTCCCCTTCAATGTTCGACTGGCAGAGCAATTCACAGAGGCCAGCCATAAATAGAGGAGAAACGCACTGGGAAGCTCCCAACTGCATGATCACACCTCTACCTGACTAATGAACACATTGATTCGATGACATTCAAAATATCCGCAGAAATGTGAATGTCGGTCATAAGCAGAAACTAGAGCCAGCAAGAGGCAGTGGCAGGCCGGGGGCACATGGGGCGGCATGTCCGCGTCTCTCACACCTGTAACTCTAGAAGCATAGCTAGGGAACTGCAAGGATGCGTGCATTCAGACTCAAATATATTCACTAAGGTTTTACTTGACATATGGCCCAGTGATGGGGGTACATCATGAGACGCAGGAAGACATTCATTTCATCTTAGTGCAGGAATCAGATGCAAACAAAGAACTCAAGCTTTTCTCATTTACCTAAAAGAACTAGGGAAAAATAGGAGGCAATGATGAAATGGTGAGATAGTGAGTCAGGGGGTGTATGGGAGATGATGGGAGAGGCTACTTTGAACATGAATCTGGGGAGACCACCATTGAGGAGCAAGTCTCAGTCGTGGCCATGAGCTGGCTTGCCAGGTGGAGGGGACAGGAGGGAAAAGCTCCTAAGGCCTGTTGGGACAGAAGCGTCCCTGGATTGCAGTGGGCCACAGGGATGCGGGGGGGGGGGGGGTAGACAGAGAAAGAGGTGGCCTGGTCGCCAGGCCTCCTGGGCCAGCCTCGTGAGTTTGCACCTCATTCTGAGAGTGTTGGGATGCTCAGCCCAGGGTTCAGCCTGATGATCACATCACACTGAAGCAACCACAGCTTACAGAACGCTGCTTCCTTCATTTGTGATGAACATCCAACAGTGTTTATAAGCATTAGGTAGATCTACTCAAATGCATGCATCAGTCTCTAATTCAAAAAAATTAAAAGCAGAGCTATTCCTTTAGCATCTGCACAACATTCTCTATTAGTAAAGGATCTTTGGGATCATTTTTGCATTAAATATTTCTTCCAGAACCACATGAGGAGGGACTAAGAACATCCCGTTTTTCATTTATAAGTGGAAAGAGTGGGCATCCAAACCCCCAGCAGAAGCCCAGCTCTCCGCTTGTGTCCCGTGCCCCCAAGTTTGTCACAGTGTCCACGTGGTGCACCCCTGTCATCTCAGTCCCATGCGGCTGGTTCTCCACACTGCAGTTGGGCGAATTTGCCGAGATGGTTTTATAGTCTGTCTCCTCAGCTGCACACGGCGTTATTAGTCTGTTCTAATGATGCTAGGACGGGGTCGTCAATGTAGGGGCTCTTTAGTTTTAAGAAGAGCATCTACGATACGTTGTTTACACACTATCATGACCGCATCATAGAAGCTATGTTTCTAGGCATTTATTTTTTTAGTTTTCCTGACCTGCAACAAAGATTCGTTATGAGGATGGGAGAAATCCCAACAGTTGGCTATTTAGCTCTTCAACCAAGGGGAACAGATGCCTTGGCTGTGTCTGCAGTTCTGTGTGCATCCCTGTCTCTCCTGTGTCTTAGGGTACAGGAGAAAGTGGGGCATCTGTGGTGTCTGTGTCTCCCACCCCCAGCTCCAGCCGCAGAGTCTGATACACAGTAGGCATCAGTAAACATACTTAAATACTAATCCACTGTCAAGTTCTGAAATCAGAGTAAAGGGGGTGGGTAAGAAAGGATGTTTAGCATTTTAGACAGGACTTGGGCAGTCCATTTGGCCCCTCTCTTTGTTCTCCATTTCCTAAGACATCTAATAGGCTGGGGGTCTGGATGCCAGCTGATTGGAGGTTTGTAAGTATGTACATAGTCTCTCCCAGCACACTCTGTGAGACTTACCAACGAGACCGTCACAGGAGAACTTGAATCAGCTTTCTTGTGCCCAAACTGTGCAAGGGTACAAAGACACGTGAAGTGAAACGTGTGAGACATGACCTGGGCTTTGGGGTCATATTTACCTGGAAGTCATCCCTTTGTCACCATCCACCCATCTGGGCCAAGAGCATGTACAAGAGCTTGACTGTACTTGATGTACAGAGGGCTAGACTGGGAATGAATAGGACGCACGCCTGTCCTTACCAGCTCTACCTTTCAGCTCCTTTCTGCAGCATGGGAACTCTCCAGCATCTGGTCTTGATGTTTTTTTTAAGATTTTATTTATTTATGAGAGAGAGAGAGATCACAAGAAGGGGGAGCAGGAGAGGGAGAAGTAGACTCCCCACTGAACAGGGAGCCTGGTGGGGGGACTCGATCCCAGAACCCTGAGATCATGACCCGAACCAAAGTCAGACACTTCACCAACTGAGCCACCCAGGCACCTCTGGTCTTGATTTTTTAATGAGTATTTTTTTTTTCTGCCAAACCCTCTCTAAACTGAGTCTCTAGCCTTCCTGATCAACCCACCAAATCTCCCCCACCCTCTTCCCAATAAGCAGGATGTGCTCCAACCCTTGCCAAGTGTTTGTCACTCAGGAATCACGGGCCAGGCCCCGAGATCTATTGAGCCCCTCCATGTGTCACAACAGCCCTATGGGTGGGTGAGGTCTGAGATGAGGGAAGTGGGCACGTCTGATGAGCTCACCACCAGCAAGTAGTGAAACTGGGTCAAAGGCAGGCAACCTAACTCAAACACTGTTAAGTGCTGTTAAGTGGAGATGACGCTTCTTAGGGGACATCTAGGGGCTGAGTAGGCTTACATAAGAAGAGTTCACAACCTGGATTGACTCTTTTTTCATTGAGACTTTGAAAACCATTGCACACCCCATCACGCAGAATTGTACATGACATCATACTGCAGGAAAATACCTGATATAGGCGAGGAGTGTCCCATGTATAATGAGCCCTTGGTAAATACTTGTTCGTTATGTGATGGGAATATTCAGGCCCCACAGCATCATCACCACATGCAGTGGAGGCCTCAGCACCTACGAGATAGGACAGCAAAAGCCAGAGAATAAAAACAGATTAATACCCAGATCACAGTACACATGACATGTTTTAAAACCCTATTAGCCACAAAATCCTCTCTTATCCCGAATTCAGGATGATTAAAATAATTTGATTCAGTGGGCAGAAAAGCTTAATTTAGGTTCAGACTCGGTCTTGAAAGGCCAAGAATTATTTGTATCACTTACCTTCTAATTTGTTAGCTGTTCAGCAAGCGTGATGGCTCATCACCAAGTTGTATTTATATTAGAGTGGTGGGGAGCCGAACAAAATGCTTTCCATGCAGGGGCAGTAAATCTCAACATTTATTTCCTTAGTAGATTACCTGGTAAGGCCTACAAAGGAGGCTACCAAGTAGGGTCCAAGTCAGATTTTTATTTTAGCTGATATCTCAGGAGCTATCATACCGAAGAGTTCGGCTCAGGTATAAAACAGCTCCCAAAACCTGATTATTAAAAAAAAATGTGTCAACCACCCCAATATTCTACCTACTGAGATGATTTCGCCTCTAGGATGCTTGCTTAGAGCAGAACAGAATTGCAGCCTGTGGTTCAGGGAAAGTAATATCATGACCTATATTTCCAACGTTATCAGGCCACTGGTAAAACTGTCCTCATCTAGAAAAAAAGGATAACGAACAAAATTAACTTGAAAAGAGTTGTGGCTTTGAATAGAGGCTGACATGTACAACGTGACCATGGAATTTTCCACACAGGGTGATCTCAGTGAGAAAGGGGCTACGGTCCTGCCCCACTATGGGTGGGCGGGTCAGTGGGAAGAAACACAGGGGAGGGTTTGGGAGTTTGAGGAAATAGTGTCCTTGAAGTGGGAAGATCAAACTGATACCCACCCACCCACCCAGCCCCGCCACCCAAGCATCCGTGCCAGGAGTAAATCTGATCCACAGCTGTAGCTGCAAGAAACATAAAGAAGAATAAAAATGAAAACCTTCAAAAAATTTTTAAAAGAAAATGAGAATCCTCAAATCTTACGTAAGGGACAGGGTAATTTTTGGGGAAAGATTCATTAGCATTTAAATAACAAGCTCCATTTATTGAAGCTCTACTTAAGAAGTCCATCGTACCTGGAAGATACTTAGCCTCCTACCCGTGAGAATATTTTTCTATCTCTTTGAGGACCTCTCTCCTAGCATTTCAGTGGAGAAACACAATTATCATTCATACCTTGCTGTCCAGAGAGCTTGGCGCTCGAGCATAACCTGGGCTTTGGGTTCATATTTACATTCAGCTCTACATTAAATGTAAATTTACATTTACATTCTAATCAAGGCAAAAAAAAAAATACATCTTCCAATAAAGTCTTCTGTGGAATTTTGCAAGTAAGGGATGAAATGTGTCTTAAAATCAATGCCCCAAAGAATATGCACCAAGATGAAGCATTTTGATGACCCAGGAAATCTTAAAATATATTGATTTGGCTGTCATTTTAATGCTTCTCTCCAGCACTGTAGAATGATGGATTCGGTTCAAAGTCCAATAACTAGAATTTGCAAAGAGGAAAATCCTCCATTTGAAAAGAAAGTCCTTTCACCCCTTTCAAGTGTCTTGCCTCCCGTGATCCAAAATGGCATTACAAAGGACTCAGTGTCACAGGGACACTGTATTAAATACTTAGGTGTCCAGGGTGGGGACCTCTGGGTGGTCAAGTGCTGGGCAATCTCTGAACCAATCCATGGCGTCTTGGGCTCCCTACTTACCACTTAATAGCTGTGTCACTTCTCTCTGAGCGTCCGTTGCCTCATCCATAAAGTGACCCTGGGCTATGTGTGTTCATCCAGGGGACTCTGTATACCAGAGATTATCATAGGCTCTGTGAATGGACCCAAGGATGAACACCTGACCCCTGCCCTAGAGAGACTTCCAGGCCCACGAAAACACATTAGTAAGTCATTGTCCCAATGCCAAGTGTTGGCCCTCTCTCTGTTGATCTTTTGATCCTGCTTCATTAGTGCTGAGCAGTAAATATCGACTGCGGTGTTGAGAGGTGGCCAGACCATTTTGAAATATAACTGCATAAGATTCCTTTTTGAGAACAAGAGAATTCAATGGTGGAAAAAGCTCCATCTAGGACCTTATGTGGCCTTCAAGCTGGAGCCCAAGAAAAATCAGTCCAGGTCACCGAACCTTTCCCTTATTCCACAAAATTCCAGAAAAGACAGTGTTATGGTCCACTCCAGTGTCCAGCCAAAGAGCTGAACTAAGAACTCTGTCCACCTCATTGACCTGCTGTCTTTGGTTCCAGATTTAGAGAAAATGAAACCCATCTGGCACCTGCCTCTATATATGTAAATCTCTGTTTTTGAAGACAGCAGACATATAAAATTCAGACACTGATAAACCGTGTGTGCTCTGCATTGAATGACCCATATCTTTGAACTTTGACAAAGTTCAGACAATTCTGTTGAAAAGCTATGTTACCATACGCAAAAAACTAAGAGAGTATTCAGACAAAAAGGTATCATCCTCCTGGTCTAGGAACTTGCAATTTAGTTGATGAGTAAAACAGTCCTACTCAAGGGAATGAGTAAATACAAAACCACAATAACACTGTATTGTTTCCTAGAGCTGCTATTACAACATACCACAAACTGGGGTGGCTTAAAAGAACAGAAATTTATTGTCTCACCGTTCTGGGGCCCAGAAATCCAAATGCAAGGTGTCAGCAGAGTCCCGCTCTTTCTGAAACCTGTAGAGAAGTGTCCTTCCTCGCCTCTGCCTAGTTTCCAGTGGTTGCTGCGGACAATCTTTGACATTCCTTGGCTTACAGCTGCAGCACTTCAATCTCTGCCTCCATTGTTCCACGGCTGTCTTCCCTCGGTGTGTCTGTCTCCTGTTCTTAGAAGGACACCACCCATGTTAGATTGAAGGCCACCCTACTCCAATCTGACTTTATCATAACTAATGACATCTGCCATGAACCTATTTCCAAATAAGGTCACATTCTGAGGTACTAGGGGTTAGGATGTGGACATTGAGTCTATAACTCCTGAGTCCAAATCTAATGTTCTCTCCCGCCCCCCACAGGACTTTTAAAAATGTTTACATTTCACAAAAATGTCTCAGACCATAAGAGAAAGAAAATGAATGCTCTGGATAGGGGCAGTCAGGGAAGGCTTCCTGGAGGCATGAATCCTGCAGGGGGGTCTTAGGGCTGGGTGGAGAGAACCACTCTCAACACTTGGATCATGACTGACCATACTCCTAGACACTAAGACATACATTATTCTTGGCTCTTCACAGATCCCACCACCAGGAGGAACGCAAAGGCAGGACCCACAGCAAGAAACCGGTATGCCAGCCAGTGGACCCTCAACAGACCCCACCCCACCATTTCAGCACACACCCTCACCACAGACTGGAGGCTGCCGACGCCCAGGGCTGCGGGATCAATGGACAAGGAGAGTGACAGCTACAGTGTCAGCCCTTCACAAGACACAGGTAGGGGTCTGCACGCCTCCTCCTCAACCCTGGGGACAAGCATGGCCCGCAGATGGGCTTCAGAGGCTCCTAATTATGCTCCTTCAAGGTCATTTTCAAATTGTTAGACTGTTTAAGTAACAGGTACCAATACAACCATGCAGCATTGATGATGCCCGGGGCCCAGTGATTTCTGCAAAGCAGAAGCAAAAGGCATCTATTTTGCAGGTGTCTTGAATCTCAGACTCATGGTCTTCTCTCCTTTCAGTTCCTACCCAGCTAAGAGAAACACAGATACTTTAAAATTTTCACCCACATGATTTCAAAAATTCCTGATTATACTCTGAGGGCACATGACCCACTACCATCTCTGGGTTTAAGAGGCTGCACTTGAAATTTCATGACAAGGTCATAGCACCCTCTATAGGGAACATAGGCTGATCCTTTTGACAATTAAGCAGGGGTTGATTATAAGGTAAGTCATCTAGTCTGTGCCATCAACAAAGATTTCACTTCGGAGAGAAGACAGGGCCTAAGAATAGCATCAGCTTGTCCCACCCCCCACCTTAACTTTTGAAAAGAAATTATATCTAAACCTAATAGCTGTAGGAAATTTTCATACTCATTTTCTTTTGTTCTGGCTGATACACTTTAAAAATAGTGTTCCAAAGGTGGAGTGTTACCCTGTACATTTATTTTTATGGCTGTTATTTCTCTCAGAAGAGTCTCAGAGTTCCACAGAGGTGATTCAAAACTTTTTAGTGCGTAAAATAGAGATTCCTCTGGCCAAGATGCTCCCCCTCCGGTCCTTGTGGCTCTCTGGGCCCCATAAAATGTGGCAGTCACAAAGGATGATCTGAGGGACCAGGGGCCATTCTTCCTACTGGCCAATTTCATGCGTCGTCCCGGGCTTCATTTGCAACCACCGTCACGTCCTCCTTGCCAAGCTGGGCCTAGAGGAGCCAAACTTCAGAGCTCAAACCATTCATGCCAATTAAAGTCTCTATGGAATAGGCTGATTCGCAAGTCAGAGCAGGGGGTGGACACCGCCGTCTGTGTACACCAAGTTCCCAATCATTTTAACGAAACACAGAATTTTTTTCAAAGATTTTTTATTTATTTATTTGACAGAGAGAGCACGCGCACAAACAGGGGGAGCAACAAAGGGAGAGGGAGACCCGCCACTGAGCAGGGAACCTGACGTGGGACTTGATCCCAGGACCCTGAGATCATGACCTGAGCCAAAGACAGGCACCTAACAGACTGAGCCACCCAGATGTCCTGAAACACAGAATTTTTTAAGCATTGCTGATTGACGGAGGCATCCAGGCAGGGAACAATTCCACTGAAACCAAGTTCTCTGAGCCCACTTTACCGAGGCGCACAGAGCAGGCCCCACGGTGACAAAGGCAGTTCTCAGTCAAAGACCCAGGACCCCTGCCAGGTAGTACAAGGATCTGGGAGAGACAGCCACAAGCCAGAGATGGCCATCCAGTGGGGCCATAAGGCAATAACTGATCCATCTTGTTCTCTCTTTTACACGCGGCAGATCGAGCGCGAAGCAGCATGGTCTCCACAGAAAGTGCCTCCTCCACTTACGAAGAACTGGCCAGAGCCTACGAGCATGCTAAGATGGAAGAGCAACTGAGGCACGCCAAGTTCACCATCACAGAGTGCTTCATATCAGACACATCATCTGAACAGTTGACGGCAGGGACAAACGAGTACACAGACAGTCTGACCTCCAGCACCCCTTCAGAATCGGGGATCTGCAGGTTCACTGCATCTCCCCCCAAACCTCAGGATGGAGGTCGAGTGATGAACATGGCGGTTCCAAAGGCACATCGGCCAGGTGAGAAAAGCAATGCATGGACCACTGTATGGGAGACACATCTTCCTGATTCACACCGTCTGCTATGAAAGCCTGTCCTGGTGTTTGGATTTGGGGCTCTGTTTACAGGTTGCTATGTAATGAACCACCCCAAAGCTCATGGGTTTCCAACAGTGACAGTCACTTATTTTGTTTACACAATCTGAAATGTAGTCAAGGCTTGGTGGGGACAGCTCATCTCTGCTCCAGCCGTGTCACTGGGGAGGCTCACTTAGGTATAGAGGAGCCCTTCCCAAACGGCTCCCTCACCCGGCAGCCTGGTGCTGGTCGTGTCCTCCCTGGGTGGGTTTCTCCCCAAGGTGGCTCCAGCTTCTTCATATCATGGCAGCTCGGTTCTAAAGCAGGCGTCCTGACAGGCAAACAATAGAAATAGCCAGTCTCTTAAGGCTGGGCCTGGAAAGTGACACATGGCTTCTGCCATATTCTGTTGTTCAAGCAATCAAAGAGCCCAAGGAGCTCAGGTTGGAGAGAGGGAGTCCCCATCATGTGATGAGAGGAGGCTCAAACACAGGGGGCCTTTGTTTTAAAGCTGCTGTACCAAGGACTTTCAGAAGGAGAGAGTTCTTACCAGTGGCCGATGCTTGGGCCTTGGTTTCATTGAGCTACCCAAAGTGACAGTGACTGGCTGGGATTTGGTCAGCCACTGTTCAATCTTTGCCTTGAGCCTGTGAGAGTGGACTGGGTGTGTGAGAGTACTTGGTGTGTGGATGGCAGCTCTGAGCTCTAAGGCCTGCAGGGCCTGGCAGATCACATGCGTAAGTGAAGAGGATGGGGAGCAAGGAGAAGGGGGATGATGCATGATAGACAGTTTGAGTTCACAGACTATCTAGAGGGGATAGACTCCAGTATGTTCCCGCCAACTCATCCCAAGTGGAAATGGGGGTCAGGATGAGTGACTTTCTCAAGAGAAGCCAGAAATCTTGGTTTTTCCATGGAGACCCACAGTTTTCAAGTATTGGATCAGGTATCTGCAAACCATTGTAGAGGGCAAATAAATACATCTATATACTGAATCCAACCATGGCAGCCAGTGGTACTTCTCATCTGAAGAATCACTCCTTCTTCTTCTTCACCCTGAAATAGCTGCCAAAGACTTTCCTTTGTGGACCAGCCTATCCAGTCTTTCCTCTGTGGACCGGCCTATCCAGTCTTGTTGAATCCAGTTTTATTTCCTCTTTTCCCATTTTCTGAACCACTCTACTAGTCTTATTTCAAAAATTTATCTTCACATTTAAATTACTGCAATTCCCTTGGGTTTTATGGCATATAGCCCAGCTGAAATGAGCCTTATAAATGCATAAAAATATATAAAATAAGAATTGTCTATCCAGCAACTAATCTTCCAAACGGAGTCAAGATTCATGCCAGCATACAATAAAGAATGATGGCTTCATTTATTCTCATTCTGTCTACCTCCTCAGGGAGAAGATGAGCTGTTATTTGTGGGTGTTTTTATTTCAGGCATTTCTTGTTGTTGGCATTTATTTGCAAGGCAAATGCAGAAAAACATAGGATAAAAACATAAGCTCTTTGTGGCTGTTAAGCCCGAGGTGGAGGAACACAGGAAAGGAGAAAATGTGCCTCTGGGCATGTTGTTTAGTCTTGGTGGCCTTCAGTTGCCCCACCTGTAAAATGGGCATGACCCTGGTGTGAGACATGTGTAGCATAATTTAGGTAAAGTGGTTAGTGTTGTTGTTTCTGTTTTTGCCTTATTGACGCTGTTGTTGGGATTCTCATGGTGACTCCGGTGTGGACTCCAGTTGAGCTGCTGGCTCCTCTCCTCCTTCCCTCTTTTGTTTGTTTCTCTTCAGAGGTCACAGACATCCTGGGAAGCATTGCTTCATTTGGGTATCACCCAGCTAAGTACACCAAGCTTCCATCGGCAGCCATCTTCCCTCGTATACAGGAGCTCCTGCGTGAAATGATAGTCTTATTTGTGCAAGCTTTGAATTAATTAAAGGCTTGAGTTTCTTTTTGATGTCTTGTTGTTCCTCTTGTTAGATTCAATTACAAAAAATTTTTGAACTTCTTTTTTTAAAATTTTACTTTATTATGTTATGTTAGTCACCACACAATACATCAGTAGTTATTGATGTGGTGTTATGACGTTGTTGCCTGGATCCATCAGAACAACTGAAAGATCACAATTAACTGAAGTAGTATAGTCTTAAAATGCTATTTAGACTAAAATGACTTTATAACTTTAGGTATGAGTCACTTTTTAAGTCAACACAAGTCCTAATGTCCACAAACTTTGTTTTGTCCATCCTAAATGACTGTATTATTATTAATGAATATTTGATATGCTTTTCGGAAAGCCTTCCTATTGTCCCTTTATAAGACTAAATTCAACACCAGGCAAAAAAGCCAAGGTTACAATTTACTATTCTGCTGACTGGAGGCTGCATCAGAATCATCAGTTCCTTGAGCTGCGCTTTCAAACCTCATTCCTACCTGTGTCCCCGTGGCTCTAGAAGGCATTGATCGGCATGCAGCTCAACGGAGTCTTCCCAGTCCCTGTACATCTTTCTCCTCACCATCGGCTCTTCCTGTGTGATGGTCTTTTCCTCCATTTGTGGTCCAAAACTTTTAAACACTCCACAAATCAAGTCAGGATCAAGTTAAATCAACGTGGCCAGATCCTGGCTCCAGGAAGACAGAAAACACGTCTTCATTGCCTTCCTACTTCTCTCCCCGATTACCTCTAGCGGGTAATCTGGCAATACAGTGAGCACTCAAGAAATATTTTAAATGACTTAGTAGCACTGAATATGTGCTCCTATCACTGTGTCTGATACATATAGTAGGTGCTTAATAAATATATTGAATGAATGCATCTATCATAGTTGTAATGATGACAAGACTAGCCAATTGGTTAAAACATGGCAATTATTAGAAATTCTTAGTAAAATATAAGAGAACATTCAAGTCGACCCCATCTTCCAGCTTACCTTTAAACAAAGTGATTTATTTTCTATTCTTGCTCTTCACAAATCAAAAGGAAACCTCTTCCACAGATAAAGGGAAGCTCCCCACGAAATGCGATGCCTCACACAGAAGGCAAACATCAGAATCTCACTTTAGATGCTTAACAGTACCTGAATTTTGAATTTACTGAATTTTTAGGGCTTTTTTATTTTAAATAAAATGCCAGTTGTGCTATGGTTTCATTTTCTATAATAAGGGGTGGTTATTTCCATCTGTAATAACAAAAGACAGACCAGACAAACAAATAAAACTCTATCTTCCTCTGAGAAATAGCTGGAAGGTTAAGCAACTTCTTTCCCTCTCAGTCAAGGCAACTTCCAATACTTAGGTTACGGTACCTGTTCTTGGGTTCAGGTAGCTTTCTAAGCCAGTTTCTAACATTCTTGGATTGTGGCTGCTCCTTTATTCATGAGTTTATCCTATGCAATCAAGAAATACCCTTGCCTGAAGCTACTTAAATCAATTTAAAGCTTCACATATGCAACCGAATGCATCCTGGCCCCATGAGCAGCAGAAGTGTCAGCCCCTTTAGATCTCTGCACTCACACTCTGGGACCCCAGCCTTAAATATATGTTCATTAGTCCCTCCTGTAATGAACACACTTGAGGTTTTCCAGTCGGAAAGGATCACAGACTGCTGCCAACTTGTTGGTTCTCTGAACAACCAGTTCCCTGAAGCAGTTTTTGGTTTGCAGTGTTCAGATCCATTCACGCCATCCCTCACAATCTTCTGCATGTGTGCATTTAATAGAATGGAAGAGTGTGGAGTGAGAGGTGCTTACCTGAAGGACACACTGGCCTCCGCTCCAGCAGCACCCTCCAACGAAAGCTGCTCTTTCGGTTCTCAGCTGTCACTGTGATCGTGCTGTTTCCCCCTCTGAAGCCCATGTGGTTTTCATGCTGGCTCTTGAATCAGAATTAGACTCCAGAGATCTTCACTGCCAAAAATCCCCCTCCACAGCTTCTTTCTACCTGCATCTCCCTTGCCACCTGCGGACGTGAGCTCTGCTCCCTGCAGGTCACCTAGCGCAGATTCCCTCCTCCTGACCCAAGGCGCCACACTGGGTTCCTCTCAAGCAGTTCTGTATCTCCCCTCCCCTCGCCCCTTTGGGCTGGGCGACTGGGGTCCCATGCCTCGGATTTTGCATCCTTCTCCTCTTTTTTGCACTCATTACAATGAGATTTTGAAATTTCCATCATGAATGTTATTCTAAGAGCTATGGAAAGGGTCTCCTTTCAAGTGCAAGTATCTTTGATACTTCCTCATGGACACAAACAGGTGTGCACACCATGCATGCATATGCACACACCATGCACACTCTGCTGCTCTGGCCTCCATCCTTCCAGAGATGCCTCTGCTTCTTCCCTCCCAGCCTCCCAGCCCCCTTTCTAACTTCAGCATGTCTTTTTTGAGCTCCCACTCAATAACTGGTCCCGCTTTCAGAGCTGGAGATACAGTGATAGACGAGACTCACAAAGACCCCATCTGAAGGGAGTTTATATTCCCGGTGGGGGAGACAGACACTGATCAAATAAGATAACACAGTTTCAGATCATGATAAGTGCTGGGGAAAGAAGTAATTGGGGAAGGGGATCAAGTCTGGCATGGGGTCGGGGGTTGGGAATAATGGTCTAGGAAGGCCTCTTGGAGCAATGAATTGTGAGCTGAGATCTAAGGTGAATGGGGCAGAGAAAGCCCAGCAGACATCCTAAAGAGACAGTGGTGTGGGCAGAGGAAGAGCTAAGGCAGGAGATTGGAATGAGCTTCACATTCACCACCCAGAGCAACAGTTAGCTCTGAGCTGACAAACTTTCAAATACTCCCATAGTATTTAAAGTTAGAAGGACCTGGAGGCCATGAACAGCACCTCCGAATATTGCTATGCACACCTGCCCTGGGTAGACCTACATATTTCACCATGCCCATCCTGGCTCACTGCTAGGAAACTGATCTCTTTAATGTGCATTTTTGACTTCACCTTCTTAAAGACTGTCTTGTTATTTTAGTCTGATGTCTCCAGGACCCATGAAGTGATGGTGGGACTCTTTACGAAGGGTCCCAAGCTTGGAACTCAAAGCCCACTTGCCTTTTGCACCGGCCTCCTCCCCTTTCTTCCACTGGCTCCGGGGGCCCGAGTCGTCTCACCTTTCTGAGTGCTCCTGTGGATTTATCGTAGATGCTGCTCTTGTGTACGTCCGCCAGTTACTAAGTGTGTGTCCTTTTGTTCTGACTGCCTTTTCTCCAACTCCGAGCCCCTTAGCTCACTGATTTGCTTGGTCGGCTTATTGGGGTTCAGCTTTAGTTGCTGGGGAGTCCAGAGGTAAGGAGGTAAGGAGGAGGTCTGTGCCTGATAACTTGTAAGGGAGAGGTAGGAAGCCCACCTGTGTCCTGCTGGGTGGCCAGAAGGAAGTTTCTAGATTCCAGTGCCACGGATGACGAGCTAAAAGGTTCACCACAGTGAAAGTTCACTGCATCTCCAAAAAGGCCCTGTGAAAACACAAATCTATTACACCCATTTATTCAACCCATATTTATTGAATACCTTCTCTGTGAAAAGATACTATACCAGGTATTCTCCTAAGACATAATAATGTTAATATATTAAACCAACACTTCTCAGTCTCCTTATTTCATCAGAATAGCAGGTAGTATCATAAACAGCAGAAAGAGACCTAAAGACACAAGACAGATAAATGAGGAAATCCAAGAAACAAGACAAAACCCAGCTTCTGGAAGACAGGGGCTACCTCCTCCCCCCACCCCACCCCACACACTCCCCAGTGAGATGTCATGATAACCTGAAGGTGCTGGGAATGTACAAAAAGGTAAGAAGACAGCAAAGACCATCATATTTCAATGGGGTCCTGTGTGGACAGAACTGGCACCAACTTCTAATACATACTATATCCCAAACTGGGAAGCAAGAAACCTTAAATTCAAGTGGTGTGGTGGATGCTCTCATGTTGAAATCCCTCGTGTAGTTGCCGAATGCTCAGGATAGAGACTCACAGGGCTTCAAGAAGTCAGCCCTGTCTTCCTCACTGGTCATGACTCCTGCTCTCTGGGCTCCTAAACTCCACAAACGTATATTCCCTCTGCCTAGAATCTCCAGGTTAACTCAGTCCTTCCGTGGAATGACTCAGGATGCACAGGGTTGTGGAGACGGGTCTGCCAGCCCCACAGTGAAGCAGGCACAAGCCTCCGAGCAGGCTTCCTCCTCCGTGGTCCCCAGTGTGTGGGTCCTCAGGGGTCTTATGCAGGAGCTGGAGCTTCTTTGAACCTCACGGACCCTTCCTCACTGGGTGCTCCAAATGCCCAGCTAAGTGATTCTGACCTGGCCTAAATGCTGGAGCAGATTTTCCAATCCTGATTTTTATTCAGAACTACTTTATTTCTAAAGAATCGTGAGCAGCAACAAACTCAAAGCCCCACTTCGTACCTCAGTGTAGTTTTAGAAGTTCACCGATGAATAGGAGGATTGCAATATTGATGAGCCCTTAAAAATGCATGAAGCCTCATAAGTACAAGCCAAGAATGGTAACAGAATCTGTGTACATGGAACTCTGGTTATCAATCTCACATTATTTATTTAGGGGTTTTCCTGGTGGCCATTTGGGAGTGAAGATTCATTTACCAAGAGAGGTTCATTTACAAGTTTTCATTACCTTGCTGCAGCATTAATATTAAACTGAAAAAGTGTTAGATCTCGTTTGCCTCCAGAATGGGCAAACTCCATGCTCTCTCCCTTTGTAACTAGTTCTTTGACGCTGTACCATCATACAAGTCTGATCTATGTGGTTCTTATTGAAATTGCTAGAAGCCAAGGTAAGCATCCTTTGCTTCTTACCTTTGCATCAATACCCAGCTCCATCCAAGCGCAGATGTGAAGCCTTATTAGAAATTGATGAAAGTTCCTTTTTATATGGCCCCAGAGGAGAGCTAAGCCCCCAGGGACTCTGATTCACTTTCTTTCCACACGTATTTGTTGTGAAAGCCTATGCATGCTTTCACAGGTGCTAATGAAGTATTGCATAGGAGGGGGAAGAAGGCTCTTGCCATGTGCCTCAGAATTTTAGGCTCCCAAAAAGGCATTCGTTTGTTTCATACTTATCCTCAAATTCCTAATGCATTGTGCTTACCCAGTTTTCACAGGTGAGATAGTAAAGAGCATAAGAAAGATTCTTTCGGACTTGAAGGTGCCCTTAGAAATGACCGTGCCTCCTTCACTTGACTAAAGATAAGATGCAAAACTTGAAGGGGGTCACAGAACCATTTAGAAGTAAAGGCAAGATTTTTACAGGAAGCCCAGAATCTCTAGCTCATGTTCTTACCCCAACCGAAGCTCCCACCTCATCAGACAAAGTTGGAAGAAGACCCTGTGACTGCCGTTCCATGGGACCCATCCCTTACTTTCTCCCAAGAACTGAGGCCATAACTCCTTGTGGACTAGTAGATGCTGAGCAGTACAATTCCTTATTCTGATTGAATGAAATGTTTTTCAAATAAAATTAAAGCAAAATAAGGGTCCACTTGGAATTGTAAACTTTAGCCCCTTTAAACTATGGTTTCTCAGGAGCAGCACAATGAGCACTGGAGGATTGGAGGCATGGAGGGATGGTGGCAGTGTCCTGTGCTTTCTGGATGTTGAGCAGCATCCCTAGCCTGCATCCAGGAAAGGCCGGTAGGAGCCACCCCCAACTGTGACATCCACATAGTCTTCAGACATTGCCACTCGCCTCCTGGGGGCAGAATCCCTCTTTGCTGAGAACCACTGATCTCAACTTTAGACCTTTCCTTCCCTAGTGTGTGCACACCAAACAGCAGGAAGCACTGTCTAAGAAGAGATTCATGGAATGCACATCCATTATAGATCTTCTGAATGGATGAATTTTTGCTCTTTTTCAATATCGGTTTTTGCCGTCCTTCTTCCAAAGCTAAAGTGCATTCAGACTTTGTGTGTGCGTCTGACTCTACTGAGAAAGTTCAGGAAGTTTGGCTTTCCTGATAGGAAAGGGCATCTCCTGGTTTCAGATGAGCGAGGCAGGTTTACCATAGCAGTTTTCAGGTGATGGGGCCAACCATGGCCTGAAGGCCCTCTTGGGGAGGATAGCAAGCTTTGAGTACCCACCTGCTGGTGGATGAGGGACCATTAGGGGGTCTGGGGATGAGGAGTTGTGAAGGCACCTGTGAGCAAGGTGGTTAGGGAGAGAGGGAGAAATTGATGCCACTTGTTTAGTGTGAACTCTCAGAGATAACAGGTGGTAACAGGAAAATGAGGAATGGACCATGATGTCGATAATAAGGCATAACATTGAATAATGGCTGAGCCGCCCCTGGTCCCTCAAGGTGGGAGTCACAGGGGCAGGGGAAGGGCAGCCTGTGATCTGGGGGCTGCAGGCTGAGGAGGCAAAGAGTTCGGAGAAATGCCCCGGATGTGGAGGCCCCAGGGGTGGACAGGTGTGGCCAGGCGAGGGGAGAGGGCCACATCCTCACCTGTGATCCACACCCTGAAGGTCTGCATGGCAGTGTCCTTCCCGCACTCCTCTGCTGTGTCCCATCAGCTTTTCTCTATTCATGGCTCTTTGTCTCCCATTTTCATCCCCCCCCCAGTTCTGTCTTGTGTCCCTTCCTTCTGCTTACCTGTGTGTGTGTATGTGTGTGTGTGTGTGTTTCCACCTCTCTCATCCCCCCTCTGTCTCTCTGTCTCTCCATCTCTGTCTCTCTGTCTCTCATCTCTGTCTCTTTTTCATCTGTCTCTTTGTGTGTGTCTCTCTCATCTCTCTCCCTCTCCCTCTCTCTCTCTCATCTCTCCATCCATCTCTCTGCCTCTCTCAGCTCCGTTCCCCCCACTTGCCCTGCCCTGACCACCCCTGTCAGCCCCTCTGACTCCAGTCCAGTCCAGCACCTCAGCCCCTAAGCTCAGCCTCTCAGAGCCCCTTCTTGCCGAGGGTGTGTCAGCCCCTCCACCCTCGCCCTCACCCCACGTCTCTGACTCAAGGGCCGTGGGCCTCAGGACCAGAGCACAGAGGGGGGACTGTTCATGACACACAAGTGCATGAATAAGTACCACAAGACCCAGTGGGTAGAGTGTGCCCCAAGGCTCATTTGGGGCTCCTAGCCCCCTGTCACTGTGTTTGTACTCATGCTGGGTTTGGGAAAGTAGCTAATAGGTTTAGCTAACTAGGAAAGTGCTAGAGGTATGGACAGTTAGGTAAGCGGGGCAGAAGGAAGACGTGGAAGGGGACATTGGCGTCCCCAGATCCCTTCCCTTCCAGCGGTCAGAATGTGAGCCCAGGTCTTCCTGCCTCCTGTCCCTTTCTCCTGTGCACCTCGTTCTCTCCTTGTGCTGTCTGCTTCTCCCTCCCGGGTTTTCCTCCCCTCTGTCTTTGTGACACACACACACACACACACACATACATGCACATACACACACATAAACACACACATAGTCACATAACCATATACATACACACTCATACACACACACACAAATACACGCACACACACACACACCACTTTACTCGCAATCGTGCCGTGGTTACTGCATTGCACACCGCTGCCGTCTCCTCCCCACCTCCTACCCACACCATTTCACCCCTTCCCTCCACCTTTTATTTCCATGGAGGAGAGTGTCCGCATAAGGCAAGACAAAACAAGGAGAGAGAGAGAAAGGGGAGAGGTAAGGAGGAGTAAAACAAAGAGGAGGAACTTAGATCATAAGCGATTCAATCCTTGCTGGAAGCAGAGGCGAACTCCGCCGTAGCTGGTTTTCCTGGACACGCACTAAGGCCAGGGTTCAGCTCTGCCCGCGTCTGTGGTGACGGGGGCTTGATGCACAAGGATGTCGAGGGCCGCGCATGCCTGATGGAGGTGACTGCAGAGTTCAAAGCAAAAAAGATCCTTGAACGCCTACTGGGTCACTGCTGCTTTCACGTGCATGGGACACCTCCAGAGGGTCCTGGCAGATTAGCTTCAGGGCGTGTTGCTCCACAGAGATGGAGAGGGTCCAGCGGCCAGGGGTGGGTCAGCTGGGAGGGCTGGATGGTGAGGAACCAAGACACCTGCTCCCTGCGGATTCAGATGCCTTCGAAGAGGCTCCTGCTCCCTCCGGAGGGAGACTCCAGGAAAACCACCTCCAACCTAGTCCTGAGGGGGTCTTTGGGGGCCAGCTGGACAGGTATCTGCTTCCCAGGGAGCAGAGGAACTGGGGGAAGAGCGGCAGCCTTGGCTTCTGTAGTGGGGGAAGGGTGGGTGACAGGTCAGAACACAGGGTGGGAACCCCGCAAACCACAACCGTGTTGGGTGCAGTTACTGGTCTCTCAAGAGAAATTCCCTCCTTTCCTGTGAGTGACATAAGCAGGGACTGTTCCCATACAGTAGAAGTGTTCAAAGAGGCTCCAAGTGAGGTCCTCCCAGGCAAGAAGAAAGGACATCTGTATGAGTGTCCCGTGGCTGGCATAACAAAGGGCCACAAACTGGGGGGCTCCAAACAACACGGATTTATTCTCTCACAGTTCTAAGGGCAGAATTCCAAAATCCTGTGTCGGCAGGGCTGTGCTCCCTCCAGTGCTTCCTCTCTAAGAAAGAATCCCTTCCCCACCTCCTCCAGCTCCTGGTGGCTCCAGGTCCTCCTTGCCTTGTGGCTGCGTCTCCCCACCCTCTCCCTCCCTCTTCACATGGCTTCTCCCTTCTTCTCTGTCCCCAGTCTCCCTCTGTATCTCCTTATAAAGACACCTGTCACTGGATTTAGGACCCACCTCCAGTCCTGATGATTTCGTCTCCCGATCCTTAACTTAATCACATCTACAAAGACTTTCTCCTACAAAGATCACACTCACAGATTCTGAGGATTGGGACATGGACATATCTTTCGGAAGGGGTGGACACTAAGCAACCCACTGAAGACAGAAACTAAGGTAGAAAGAAGTGTTCCCGGCTCCTGCCCTGGCCGGTCTCCAGCCCATAACTTCAGACCTTCTGAGAAGGAACATGTCTGACAGTAAACCTTTCATATGCATGACCTAATTAAATCCTCACCACAACTCTATGTGGGAGATTCTACTATTATTCCCATTTTATGAGCGAGGAAACTGATCCCAGATTAAATGTAGGCAATGCCTTCTAGACCTCTACTCCTAATCCCCACCATTAGGATCCTTATTTAGTTTCTCCCATGGAAACAGGTGGCTGAGAAAAGCAGGTGTGCCAACATCCAGACGGTCGCCATGGTTTCCATTCCTCTTCTAGCTGGAGTAATAAGCACGCAAGTTACCTCAGAGCTGTAGGCATCTGAAGAACATAGAAGATGCATGGATGATTACAGAACCCAGTTTCCCAAGTGGTACTTGGACAAGCACATGGGGTGGGATTTTAATGGGCATAAAGCGCCTTTAATAAACGAAGCTCACCACCGATTATTCTGGTGCTTTCTTCCACATAAGTGCATGAATTATTACGAGAACACATTTGCAGCATTCACACTGTCGAAAGGGCTAATTAGAGCATCGTGCAACTTAGTAAAGCTTTGCCTGAGAAACTGGATCACTCAGAGATATTGGATATTCAGAGATAGTTGGCAGACCTGCAGTAAAGTAAGCAAACACAAGTAGCCCTCGTGTGCGAAGATGTAGGCGCTGGACTGTTTCCATTATTAAGGAAATTCTCACCCACCTTTCTCAGCTACCCTAACCCTCCTGATCCCTAAATCTAAGTGAGAGCCCCTGCAGGCAGAGGGCAGTTATCACGGGCTTTGTCTTTAATTTCAAACACATTTGTTCCACCTAATCTAGGACCTGAGCGTCCTGCAATCCAGCTGGGACCAAGAGGCTATTGTTTTTCCAGGGCTTAATAAGCCCTGTTCATTCAGTGGGGAGTTGCTGGGATAGAGACTCATTCCCAAATCTGTTACAACACATTACAAATATGTCAAGTATTCAAGATTTAGTTGGGTCTCAGAAACATCGTGAGGCACTCTTGACCTACATTTTTAAATAACCCTGGAGGTAAATAAATTCCACATTTTCTCAAGTATGTGAACAGAATGATAAAAGAATAATAGTCATGTAAGTAAATAAAAGAGCAAATTAATGTCATTTGCTTATTAAACTCTTAAGAATGAAAGACAGGTCATCTCTTTGAGGAAATTGGATATATAAAAATCCACACATCCTTCCCTGTCACCCTCCCACCACCCTGCATTCGGAAGCCATGATCCTTGGGCCCCTTTATACCTCACCATTACATTCCCTCTGACATTCTGTGGATGTCCCTTGAGCTCAGACCACTGCCACGCCTCCCTCAACCTGCACATCCTCCTACCTGGTCTCTTGGCTCTAGGACAGCCCACCCCCAGCCTGTTTTCTAGCCAGAGCTGCCCACTGAGTGGGCATGGAAGGGTTACAAGTGAGCTGACATAGTGAACCCCTCCATCCCTGGGTGGCCAGAAAGAGCCCCCTGCATTCACCCAGCTTGCTGCCACTCAAGCACTCCTTGTGTGTATGTGGGGAAGACAGAAGCACTGGGCTATCCAATGAGCATTACCCTTTCCTTGGTATCCCTGCCTCCCTCCTCAATCCCTGTGCTCCCCGGAGCACTTCTGATTGCATTCGGGGTCCAGTCCATCACACTTCATACCTGGGGTGCACTGTTGCCTTTGAGGTCTGTTTTTCTTTCCAGTGTGGGGTTTTGAAGGATCTTGTTACCTCTTCTTCTCTGGCTGAAGTATGACACTTAAGAGCCTCAGTAACTTGCCACAGAAAAGCCAGCTCACCCTGTGCCTAGTGGGATGGGGGTGAAGATGATTCCACCTGCCTTTGTGGTGAGCTCTGACAAGGGGTCTTGCAAAACACGGCCAGATACAGTGACATCACCAGCTCTAAACCCGAATGGCACTCAGCACCTGCTTAGCAAATGAGGAAGCCAACTAACTGCTCTGTGTTTCTTTGCAGGTGACCTCATACATTTGCCTCCATACCTTAGAATGGACTTTTTGTTAAACCGAAGCAGTGCAGGCACCAGCAGGGACCTGAGTTTAGGGCAAGCGTGCTTGGAACCTCAGAAAAGTCGGACCCTGAAGCGCCCCACGGTCCTTGAGCCAATCCCCATGGAGGCCTCCTCTTCCACGTCCTCCACGAGAGAGGGACAGCAGTGGCAGCAGGGGGCCGTGGCCACATTACCTCAGCGAGAGGGAGCAGAGCTGGGACAGGCAGCTAAGATGAGCAGCTCCCAAGAATCGCTGCTCGACTCTCGGGGCCATTTGAAAGGAAACAATCCCTACGCAAAATCCTACACCCTGGTATAACAAACAGCATGACTGGACAGCAGTTGTAAATACAATTTAAAAAATTCAATCAAAGCTACCTTTTTTTTACGGAATTCCAATATTTATAATTAAAGAAAATTGCCAAAATATATTAAAAAAAAAAAAGAGAAAATACTGAAACCACAGACAGTGCAAAGACTCTCCTGCTTTTTTTCTGTCTGAGTGTGAGCTCCATCTGCCTGGGCATCTGATTTTTTGGGAAAGAAGTCCAGTTTTATGATCTTCACAGGTTATTGCATTTTTACTGATTTTCTACAAAGTGCATGGGGGACTAATTAAACCTTCTGACTGGAAGTTCTATCACACAAGATTTAAGAACGAAAATGGGGAAAAAAATTACCCTCTTTGTGAATTTAAAAGGAACACTGATTTGGGGGCAGGGGGGGAGACTTTAGTCATGTTTGCACACCTTTCTTTCCCATTAGAAACTGGGTCCTCAATTTGACCTCGTTCTGTTGTGAATTAGGATGAGTGCTGTCAGTGAAGGGGTGGGGGGGAATCAATTTGATTTTCTTTTCTGTTTATTTTTTAATTTAATGAGACACTCTTTGCATTTTGTCTAAGCGAAATAAAAAAGAAAAGGTGGTCTGCCTTTATTTCGATGTCTACCTCCCTTGTCTCCTACTGATTGCTGGGTCCTCCTTCCTCTTGATACTTGTGTTTGCAACCACCAGGGCTGAACCCAGAGCCCGATTCAATAAACCAGAGAGGAAACCAACACTCCGAGCTCCTCAGGAATGGCTGGGAAGAGCACAGATGCTGCAGCTGATCCCAACCATAACCAGGGGCTGGCCAGGTACTCTAAGCCTCCCAGATGTTCTGCTCCTTCCTTGCCTCTCCGTAACACCTCGCCCTCTAGCTAGACCAGGGATCAGCAAACCATGGCCTGTGGGCCAAATCCAGCCCCCTGCTACTTTTATAAAGAACATTTTATTGGAACACAGCCATGCATACCATTTGCATTTTGTCTATGGCTATCCTGTGTCACGATGGCAGAGTTGAATAGTTACAAGAGAAATGGTATGGCCTACAAAGCAGAAAATATTTACCATCTGGCCCGATACAGAAAGTTTGCAGACCCCTACTCTAGAGTCCCACCATTAGCACCAGCTTACTGGAGAAAGGAAGAGAGGACTGGGGAATTCCATGCACCCTACCCTCCAAGACTTGCCCTGTCACTGCCATGACCAGTATCTAAGTTTGCAATAGACCATCTTAGTATATGTTGCCTCTGGTTCACTCCTCTGTACCCAGAGGAAAACCAACCAACCAGTAGTGAGTGATGTTCCTCTGAAATCTTTTTCTTCTTCTTCCTCCAAGTGTAAATGATTTACCATGTGGCTCAATCTACAGGGAACTTACTCTTAAGTACTCTGAACTGCATTCTTCATCCCATGACCTTTACACAGTGTGCTTAGGAAAGAGCACCTCATCTTCCCATGGCACCCTCACCCCAGACTTTAAGTCTCCACGACAGAAGTTTGGAACTGACCAGAAAACTTGAACAAATGCCCATGGTAGCTCAGTTGCCCAGGTAACAGACTACACAAGTACCTTCCTCTCTCTTAATATTCTCCGCTGGCTCTCATTTAAGCCACCAGCATAGACTCGTGCCAGTTATTACCATCTGGGAACATGTTCAGAAATGTATTTCCTGTCTTCCTTCTTCCATCCCTCTCTCCCTCCCTCCCTCCGTCCTGCCTCCCCTTTTCCATCAATTGCTTCCTTCCATTTATTTTCCAGGCAGGCACATTTGCCTACATAGATGCAGTGACACTGAGCACCTGCAGAACACGTCCGGGACTCGGTCAAGACCACCTGCTGTCAGGAACATTAGATGACTATGTTTGTGAAGTGTGTGTGTGTGTGTGTGTTTTCTTGCCATGGTTTCAGAATTTGATCTGTGTCAACAGCTCACGGTCTGCACCCTCACAGACCCTCACAGACTGCTTTTGTATGCAAAAGAAATTAAATGCTACTTCCTGGGGAAAAATTAAAACTATCTTTCATCAATTTAAAACTTCTATATTCCCCAAACCTAGAAGTTCACCATTTTTTTTCTTTTTCTCTCAAGCTGTGCAAAAATAAAAACTCTGCATCATGCCTGCCTCTGTAATGGATTACTTTCAATAATCCTGCCTTTATGATGTTTGTTAAAATGGGTTTGACACACAAGCTTTGTGTCAAAAAGCCAGTTCCCTACCTCTCAGGAAGAGTTCCACTATTGATGATCACAAAGAGATCCAGATCCATAGATTAAAAGGGGCACTGTGTAGTAAAACAACCATTATTGGGTGATAAGAATTAATTTTCCTCCAGACCTCTGCCTGTCTTTAACCTGATTTATAATGTCTTTGAGAGGTCATCTTGTTAGGCTAAGTCTGAAACCAGACTGATGTACCTTAGAGCACTGGAACTCTGATAAGTTCTTTATCCTCTGCCAAAAGCTAGAGGGTCAATGAACAAAGGCCATTGGGTCAATGGAGAATAGCCATTGGGTCAATGGAGAATAGCTATAGGGTCAATGCATGATGGCTCTTGGTTAATGGAGAATAGGTATAGAGTCAATGGACAATAGCTATTGGGTCAATGGGCTGGGTTTCCTCTAAGGCATCCATCCAGCTGAAAGTCTGAAAAATGCCTACTTTCCTGAAGTGAGCAAAGCGTTCTCATAATACATCAGCAGTAAACCACATAGCCGTCACTGCACATACATCTACAGGAACCCTAGTGCCTCCATTCAGTTCACATGTCTGCCTGTTAACTTTCTTGCATCTAAATCTGCCATGACCACCCACGAGGAGAAGGGGGGGGAGAAGTGGAGGTAGGGAAAGATGGAGGAGTGAAATTATACAAAGATTATCATAGGTGAGACTGGATAAGCTCTCATCCCATCGTCTCTGTGCCCTTGCCACAGAGAATCTTGATAATACTTTAAGACACAGAAAACATATCATTGTTTCAATTGTTCTTAAAATAAGCAGGAGATCACACTCAGTTAAGGTTCCTCTGGTCTGGGAACTTGGTCCTCCGTAGGCCAAAACTTCATGTGATTTTTAAGGAAATGACTGAGGCCTAGTTGTGAACTCTATAAATCTATTTCTAGCAAAGGTAGAGAGCCTTCAGGGTCTAGGATTGGAAATCCAAGGACTAGATGATTAGACTAGTCACCTACCCTGGAAAGTTCAATGGGAGCTGATGGTATGTCCATGTTCAAAAGTATTCCTCAATTGCCTAAAGAATGTGGCCTGGAGAGTATCATTAGCTCTCTGAAGGTCACTTGGGAAGATTAAGTATCAACAATTTAATAATATCCAGGGGTCCTGAGCCCCATGTTACTCTTCCACCCATTGGCTCTAAGTGACCTGTCAAACAACAGGGCCAGAGGAATGAAGCTGGAGTGAAGGAATGGCTTTCTTCAGCTCTTAGAAACCAAGCTGTTGCAATCTTAATAAGGACATAAGTCAAGGAATCTTCAGGTTTATGTAGAACGATGTCTGTTTGTTCTTGTATGTTGTTTATTTGAGAAGATTCGTGGTGGTAGAGCTCTTGAGCTCTTAGCAGGACTATCTGAGCCTGCCAGGCCAGGACTAAGATGGAGTTAGATGGTAACTATGAACAGAGTCCTGGCTGAGCCCTTTTCCCCTCTGCAAATTGGGACTGAATACTGGGAGGACCTCAGTGTTAGCTGGGTCACTCAAATGTCACTAGGCATGGAAGTGGGGAATAACTGTTGAGAAACAATCCTTCATGAGTCCCTTGCACTTGTGCATGTCTTCTGAGCGGAGGCATTAATAGATTCTGTTTTGACTCTCTTCTCAAGGATGTCTGCCTAACGAGTAGCTTTGGAAGATAGACCTATGTCTCCCTGCTGGGCAAAAGGCAGATCTACTTGCTGACTGAGATAACAAAAACAATGTCTCCCTCCAAGGCAAAATTTGGCAGGTTTGCCAGCAACCCCCTTTTTTAAGTTTGGAGCTTCATAGGCATTAGACACAGGCATTCACATCCTCCAGGTTCCCTGCCTGTCTACATGATCTCAGGCAGGTTCCCTTGTGTTCTTCCGTCTTCACTCCAATTTCATCTTCTCAGTTGAAGCCTTCTCTGAACACCCTATTTCATACTGCATCCAGCCCCCTCCCAGCATTCCTGCCCCCACATCTTCTGCAGCTCTCAATCCATACCCTTCTCTTCTTCTGACTTACTATGTAATTTACTAATTTATAATGATAATTTTTCACTATCTGTCTTTTCCAACAAGAAGTTCAGCTGCACAAAAACAGAACTCCATTTTTCTCATTGTGTCCTCCTTTCCTAAGTCAGGCACCTGGTCATAGTAGGCATCCTATAAAAATTTGTTGAAATGGAAAATATGTTTGGTGTTTCTTAATTTCATGGTTCGTAAGCTGTGACACAAACCTACTGTGTGCACAAAGTCTCCCTGGCTCTTCTGCATCACCCAGTGGGCCTTGAGGGCACAAAGGAACTGATGGGAGCATGGCACTCATGCCAATCACTCTGCTGGGAGTAATACCACAACTGAGTCTCTGACTTAGGAGACTCTTGTCCTCTTCCAGCACCCATGGAACTGTGGCAGACCAACCTATTAGCTTTGGAGTATAAATCTGAGACCCTCTACAGATCCTGACAATGGTGAACTAGATGTGGGGAACACTAGCCCCCTCCTCCACTCTCTAACAGGACTCCTGCAGCTTCGACTTCTGGGTGTAATCCACTCACAGACTTTTTGCAATTTGTTGGGAATGTTGTTGTTATTGTTGTTTTACTTTTCTCAATCTCTCACTTTCAGAAAGGGGAAAAGCTGAGAAAAAGTGACTTTGAGCACATGGCAAGGAGTGTCTGTTTCATCTCCCAAGACAAGCTTGGCAAAGCTGTAAAGCTCTTTGTGTTCCAGAAACTTCAAGCCAACTGTAAGAAGAAAAGGCAATGTTTATTGTCACTGGCATTGTGCCTCCCCGGAGAGGGTTGTGTTCTGCTTCAAAGAAATAATCCTTCTCTGGAGAGAAAAACAACTGAGATATACATTCATGTGTGTAATGAAGGGAAGGTGCTCGGAAATGTCCTTGAGTCAGGAGGACCCAGGGCCAAACTACCACAGAGGGTGTTACCCATGACCACCTAGGCATCACAGTCGGGGGTGGGAGGCAACATTTCCAATCATGCTGTGTGCGGGCACAAAGTCATGCTCTCAAAGAGTTAATTCAGTGTTTGCCTTAATCTCTCATTCTCTGAGGTTCCCCTAAGGGCTGAATGCCTCAATAAAGAGAGGAGACCTCCTCTTGCCACTCCATGAAAAAATATTTGGCAATCTATTAAAAAGATGCTTCCCGTTTCCAGATCCAAAATTTTAAGTGTTTTACAGAGGTTCAACTTCTGAGATGGAGCAATAATGCTTGCTGATCTAGCACTCAACCTTAGGTATGTGGGAGAAAATGACCCTTGACCTGAGGGAGAGCACAATCTTCCATGCAACCACTGTGCCCACACTCATAGTAACACACAAATGAAACACGTCCCACCCACCACATCAGCAACCCTCCAACATCTATGTTCCCATCAAGGTGGGAGTTTGCTCTGTCATTGACAAGGAAGGTAACCTGATGACAGACCAAAAAGATGTACTCTGCACATGCAGAGCAAAGCACAAGCCTGGTAAAGATGTCCTGTTATCCCAACACTACCTATTTTTCTGACTGGCCATATGACAAGAGAACACACCTGTTCCGTTGAAACTTCCACTTATCTTCCTTCATGATCTTCAGAATAGTGGACCTCGGTGAAGACATTCAACCCAATCATGTGGCAAGAGTTAACCTTCAACACTGAGGAGATGATGGTTTCGTTAAGAGTAGTTAAAAGTCTTTTGTATCAAACCAAGCATAATGAAGATACTTCCAATAAGGGTTATCAGAGCAAGCAGCAAGGGGACATTCTAGTGGCTACAGAGCCAACTGGAAACCCTCCAGCTCCCATTCTTGTCAAAGACTGTTCTCAAGATGCCTTTATCTGTTTACCTCCCTATGTGCCCATTCTGCTGAACGTGAAAAAATTTGTGTGTTTAATGATGTCAGGTCATAGGAGGATTTGGGGCTGGCAAGGCACATGGTATAACAGCAAGAACACTGTGCAGAGAGGCTCAGCTCTAGCACCAATAAGCCCAGAAACTCACCATGATATCTCTTGTGTGGCTATCTGGTTTGGACATCTGCAAACAGACCTGATTGGATCAGCTCTCCAAGGCCCTTCCAGCTCAACAAGGGGTTGATCCTTCTTGGTGTCAGTCTCATTGGGTAAATATCTGAGCTCCTTGGAAGTGTGTGTGAGAGGTGAGGGCTGCATTACATTCATTTTTTTTTTTTTATTCCTACATCCAGCCCAGGCATCAGCCAAAGCTGGTAGATGTTTTTAAATGATGCTTATGAAGTGAATGTAGGTGTGCAGATGTTTTGTAGAAAGCAAAAAAGGTGCTCTAACTATGCATAAGCCCAAGGTATAAGACAGATTTTAACCTTTTTAATAAACTCCTAAATTCAGCTAATTACTGTGTGTGTACTCTTTATCCTGAGGGGAGGGGAAAGTAAAGAAACCTGATTCTGACTACCTGGTCACGAGACAAGAGAGCATGCCTATTTCATTGAAACTTCCACTTTTGAAGGTTTCAGGTAACAGAGACTTCACTGCATGTTGCATAAAATCTCACATAGTGGTATTGAAGAGATTGACCTCTCAGGCCCCTCTAAGTAAAAACTTCTTTTAGGTAGGCTCTATTCAAACATTACATTTAGCAGATTACTAAGTTTGTGCTGGTAACCCTTATGTGAGAGTCACAGAAAGTTGATTTTTGTTGTTTTTGCCACCGTTGGTAACAAGGCAGGTGTCGGAGTGCCTGGGTGGCTCAGTCATTAAGTGTCTGCCTTCAGCTCAGGTCATGATCCCAGGGTCCTGGGATCGAGCCCCACATAGGGTTCCCTGCTCAGCGGGAAGCCTGCTTCTCCCTCTCCCACTCCCCCTGCTTGTATTCCTGCTCTCGCTATCTCTCTCTCTGTCAAATAAATAAATAAATTCTTAAAAACAAACAAACAAACAAACAAACAAAGGCAGGTGTCTGTCCTTGGTGGGTATAGCCCACATTTGCCAGGACATCACACTTCCCACTCTTGGGAATGTAAACCAGTGTTCTGCAGCTGAGGTTCCTAGGAGGCCAACACTTCTGATGCTACCCCAGTTCTACCTGGGTCAGGCTAACCCATCAGGATCTTCTCCAAACCTCCATCCCATCTTCTGCCCTCACTTCCAGCAGACAGCAACCAAGAAAATGTCTTCCTTTTTCTGCACACACCCCCAAACTTTTCTGAGCCTACACCCTTCCTTACTCTTGCCTTGCCAGGGCAGTAGGAAAAGTGGTCCCTTCCTACCCACAACTCATCTGTCCATTGTAGGCTGGATCTCAACCCCTCCCACCTTTATAAGACCCACACTCCCCTGTTCACTCCTATCTCCTCTCATATTCATATATAAAGATATTCAAGTCTTTCACATCAAGAAAAAAGAAATCTCTTCTTCCACCCACTACTCACTGCAGGCACTGTCCTGTCCCCTGTCTCCTTCACAATGAAGCATCTTGAAGAGGTGTACACCATGGTCATGTGCCCTCACCACCTGTTTTTCTCCCATCTACTCTTTCCCCTGAAGTTAACCTCCACAACGACACAGAGGAATTCCTTGTGGCCCAATCCCAAGGCCCCCTCAGTTTGGTCAACCTCTTCTGCAGCACTGGAGAAATTGTCTTCGTCCCGGTTTCTGGTTCTTCTGCTCTTTGGAATAATTCCTCTCAATTTCATTGATAAGGTTCTCATTCTCCAAAGCTCCTTTCAGACTGTGTATTTTCCCAGATATCCACCCTCACTCATGCTTTTATTTCTCACCCTGGACAATTTTAGTGTCCCATCTGCAATCATAACTTTAATTCTCATCTGCATTCTGCTGATTCCTAATTTATACCTCCAGCCTGAACTTCTGCCCTGAGCTATCAGTCTACATCCAACAGCCTCCTGGACATCTCCATTTAGATGTCCTCAACATTGATGACTGTGGATGACCTCATTTCTCCTGGCTTCCCTCCTCCTGAGTCCCTATCCGAATGATGGCTTTATCATCATCCAATCCATGACTCTCCTTCACCTCCACAGTCACTAACCATGTCTCTTATCCTCTCACACTTTTCCCCATGCTTCTTAATCTCTCCACAACTGCTCTGGTTCAAGTCATTCTTCACATGGATTATTGCAATGACTTCCTAGAATAGGTCTTGGTATCTCCAATATTATACACTTTCCAATCTCATTCTCTATACAAGTGCCATACTAGTCTTCCTATCATGCAATTCTCATTGAGTAATTTATTGATTAATAATTTTCATTATTTTCTATTGCCTTAAGTAAACTATCCAAGCTCTTCAGTATGACATAAAAGACCATCCATGATCTGGTTCTCATCTAGTGTATTCTATCTAAACTAGACTACTCTATCAGCACCCCTTTATCCCCCACCACCCCTCCCACACATACACACTCAAAGTTTCTGTCAGTTTCTTCAATATTTGTACCTAGTCTCTCATCCTCGTGACTTTACACATGCCTCTTCGTCTACCTGTAACATCACATTCCCTATCCCACTTGTCTGAATAATCCTCACCCATCTTTCTGAGCTCAGCTCAGAGGTCACCTCCTGGGGCATAGTTGTCCTTCTCCCTTATCACACCCTTAAGCCCAAGAAAGAGACTGAGGCTCAGTGACCCTGGAATTGCAAGGTAAGTTATGGCACTTACCTCTCTGAATTATGACAGTTTGCTTAGGATCTGCCTTTCCTCCTAGCCATGAACTACAGGTCTGTAGAAGACACCGTCTGTACTTCATCTAGAACTCCTCACATCTCTTTTACTCAATTCCTCTGTGCCCCTCCTCTGGCTTCATATGTGACTCTTTTTGGAAGAACTCCCTTTGGCTGCTGGAGCCACTTTGTACATACAAGTGAAGAGAGCAAGAGGTGCCTGGGAGTTTATGTCCCCTGGATGAAGGGGCCTTACCAGTGACTAACTGGTACAGAGTGTGGAATCCAAGATGCCTTGCCTATGAGCAAGGCAACCATTCTGTTGAGCTGTACCTTACTCTTCAGTTCTCCCTGAGACACAAGTCTGAGCCCAAGACTTTGTCTGAAGTTATTCCCTGTTTGATATCTTCCTTATTCTTCTCTGGTTTGGAAAGGGCAGCAATCATGATCAAGATTCACATATATCATTTCGCTCTTCCCGCCCCAGAGCTGAAGCCCACACATCAGAGAGCTCATGGAGTAATAAATGTACCAAGATGGGGTCCATATAACAAAATGTTGTCTAGAACAAAGGGACCACTTAGGGCAAAGAAAGTGTGCCATTGGACACATGATGATGGGTCTACTGGTCCTACAACGTCTATAAGGAATAATAGAGCATGATGATGGTACCTTGAAGATGTAGCCAAGATGCTAGAATGGAGACAACACCCCATGAAGTTGGGGTACTGTGGTCCCCCAGGATACAGACATATCTTAAACCAACAGCCATTATATGGTACCAAGTCCCCAGTGGTAGAATACATGGATCCAGAAACCAAAGTTTGCAAGCAGGAGTGACCTTACTGACCACCGCCTCTAACAACTCACAAGGAAATTTGTGATTTCATCCCCATAAATTAAGTTCTACAGGCCTAGAGGCCCACTTACCAGAGGAGAGCTGATTCCATCTAGAGACACAGTAAAAGTCACATTAAACTTAAAGCTGCAGCTGTTACCCAGTCATTTTGGGTTCTCTCTAACAGCAGGTCAGCAGGCAAATAAAGGTATTACCATCCTGGTAGGAGTACTTGACCTTGATCATCATGAGGAAGTAGGGTTTCCATGTCCTGGGTGCAGAAGGGAATATATTCACCATGCAGTTGATTCACTGGGGTATCTCTTGGTGCTCCCATGCCCATTTTTAACTGTGCATGGGCAGTTATAACAACCATAGCCATAAATAGAGATAGTCACCAGGGCCTCCATCCACTCAGGGATGAGGGTCTTGGTGACTTTGCTAAACAAGCCACCCAGGCCAGCAGAAATAATTGCCATTGGTGAAGGTTATCTAGAACAGATGCCAGGTACTGCTTTGAGACCAACTATAGCAGCAGGGGCTACATTTTGTCCCCCAACTCTCCTCTTACAGGGTTTTCCACAGAAATTGAACTCAACCCCAATCTTGAAGAAGCCATGACAGGTTGGAGGGAATGTAATGTGAGAAGGAAGTAAATCTAGACAGAATATGGGCTGGACTGTATGGACCTATTGGTGCCCCACCCAGACCCCTCAAATATCTTCTTAATCTTTCCAAGTGCCCACATACCAGGTTTGGTAGGCTGCTCTCCTAAAGGTAGCCCTTATAACTGCCATCAGTGCATTGCTCTTGAGCTACTGGGATTACTTTTCCTACAAGCATGGAGAGCCAACGTGCCCGGGAGTTAACATCCCCTGGAGAGAGCTTACCCAGTGACTGATGAGCACAGGAGTATGGAAGCCCAGCTCCCTTGCCTCCATATGGAGCAAAATCCTAACTGCAGTCTATGATTTAGAACATGAGACCAGCCTAAAGCTGGGACTTTGCCAGATATCACAACCTTGTTTCTTCTTTCTTCCAACTTCCCTCCCCCACTCCTGTTTTGCTTTCTCCTGGTAACATTGTAGCCTTGTAATAAATTATTTGCATATAAATTCACATCTCAATTTCTATTTCTAGGGAGGCATACCTAATGACAGGTCTCCCACTTCGTTCTACTCCCTGTACCTATCCTAGAGCCTAGTATATATTACATGTTCAATAAATATTGGGCAATAAAGACATAAATGAATAGGTAGCATCACAAATGTTAATACTTCTTTTCTTATTATTTTCAGTAAGGAATATTATTAGTATTAATCTTATTATGATCTTTCCTGGGAGAGGCTTGCTGATTGCTTTCTGGCCTTCTCCATGTATAACGCAAGTAAATCTTGTCCAAAAGTAAAGGACAAAACATAAGACCAAATCCTCTTATTTTGCTTTATTCTTTTTTTCTTTTTTTAGTTGAATAAATTTTACAGGTAACATTGTGTAAATTTAAGGTGTACAGCATGTGATACATTTATATGTTGTTAATTTGATACTTTACGTTGCCATTGTAATGATATTTGTCACATTATGTACTTAGAGTACAATATTACTGTCTATATTCAATATACTGTGCATTAGTTCTCTATGGCTTATTGAGTACTTTTTACAAGTTTGCACCTTTAAAGGCCATCAATCTTAAGCCCTCACCCCCCCCCACCCCCTAGTGGCCATGATATTTACTGTTTGAATTGTAAAATGCTCTTCTGCATTCTTGAGGTGACAGAAGCCCGCTTTGGGGAGTCTGCTTGGAAGCTGACCTGCGAGCCTGGGGAAGACAAATGGAAACCAGCATGAGAGACTACCGACGTCGTCTCCAATAGAAAGTGAGGGAGAAGCTTGTTCTGGGTTAACCTTCCCTCCCAGGCCTTCTCACCGATGAAGAACTGGCAGGACGCTGCTAGAGCAGGAACTCTGCAAAGGACATTTTCATCTGGGAATAGGTAAATCGGTCAGGGCTTTGAAGTCAAGGAAGGGAAGTCATTGGTTTCTTCAGCAGGGTAGGACTCAGCCAGGAAGTATCCAATTTTATCTTTTGTCTTTTATCTTTGACCACAAAATCCTTTCCAGGTTTATAACCCAATGAGGATTAACATTTGGACCAGCAGTAAAGGTTTTCAAAGATAGAAGATGAGATATTTATAGATCTTTCATTACATGTAGAACCTTTAACACCATTTCCAGAAATCTGAGTTTGGTTTTTCTTTTAAGGCTTTTTTTGTGATACCCCACTTTGTGGCTGATTCATCCTTCCAGCTCCCTGCTAAGAGGAGCCCAATGTTACTAACACATGGGGCAAGAGATTGTTGACTTGAGCACAATATTTTAAAAGAGGGCCAAAAAAAGATACCATTTCACACAAAGTCCATATGAGCTAGTCTTTGGACCAAAAATAATAAATATAGGAGAATGGGCTTCATTAGAACCTGCCCCATTATACAGATGGAAACCACTGAACCCTAAACACACACCACACCAGAGTCTTTTCATCAACAATTCATCTTGAGACTTAATGAAATAGCTCAAAGAAGTCTTACCTTTCTTTATGTCATTTCAAAGACTTTTGCCCTGACTTGCCCACGTACACTAACCCTGCTGGGATCTTAAAACATAGTAATTAAGAGTATGAGATCTACAGTCAGATTACTGGATTTGATTCTGGGCTCTACCATGGATAAGCTTGTAACCTTTGGGCAGTTACTTCCTGAGTCTCAATTTCATTATATGTAAAGCATGGGAAATAATAGTAACTTCTTTCAGGGATGTTGTGAGTATGGAATGAGTTGATGCACCTAAAAGGCTCAGAACAACAGTTTAGCACATATAGGTTATTAATAAGTGTTAACAATTGTGCTTAAGGATTCCTTTGACCCAGTTACTTAAGACTATCCATGCTGAGTAACACCTGTTAATAGAAAATGTCCCAACAAGCATCCCACTCACTTCCAAACACTGTTTCAACATTTGGGCTGAGAAGGGTCATTTTGTTACATTTGTATATATCAGCATAAGGCAAACACTCCTAGGAACTTTTGATTGGGTGAATGTCCATGGTACTGAAATCAATTCCTAGCCCAAAAACATATATGTAAGTGCGCTTAATCATGTTTAAACATTTAATTATGTAGAGCCTTTTCAATTTAATATCATGTCTTCTGGTGATGTGAGCCAGTTGGGTTCATAAAACTAATTATATTAACATATATTATAGAAGAAGGAGAAGGGCTGCAGAAGGGGAGAGGAGGGAGAAAAAGAGGAGCTAATTAAAGCCATCTTAAAGCATTTATGGGTTAAACCTCAGAAGAAACTGTTCCACTATCACTCTAAAGGAAGCATGCTTAGAATTTTTAAATAGTCGCTGATGTCATGTAGCCCACATGTTCTCATGTATTTATTTATTAGACTTATTAAAAGTAGCAAAAACAAGTTCTTGTTTCTCAAATGTTTAATAGCCAAATTACATTGAGTAACTCTTGACTAAACAAAGAAAAGCATCCATTTGGACCTTGGCGGTGTATGAAATGGTCACGGCACACCCACTTGGAAGCTGTTCCTTCCTGCAACCTCTATAGAGTCCTGCTTACTTTCCCATCCTTCAACAGTGAGGGAGGATTTACGCAGCTTCCGTGCAAAGGCCCACAGAGAGGTTCTCTGACTATTGCAACCTTTAATAGAACTTTACAAAACTGACAAGACTTCACTGAAAATCGCTGAATTCATACGCTGGAACGAAAGCTATATGCAACAATGGTGCATGTATAACAAGTTTGAAGATACACATCCAGTTACAGACAGACCCTTAGATGACCCCCCATGACCCCTGCCTTCTGATATTTATACCTTGGCGCAATCCCCTTCCTTTGAGTGTGGCCAGCACCTAGGATGTTCTTTCCACAAACAGAATAAGGCAAAGCTGACCGTCTGTCACTCCCGTGATTACATCACATAAGAATTCACCTCGCTAGCCACCTTGCCTTCACTTTCCTGCTGGCCTTCAAGAGGTAGGTGCCATGCTGTGAACTGCCGTGGGGAGGACTGTGGGGCAGGGGACTGTGGGGAGACCCTGCAAGCTTAGGGCAACCTCCCGCCAGCAGTCGGTCCTCAGTCTTGCACCTAAAAGGAAATGTGTTCTGCCAATAATCTGAACAAACTTGGAAAACACTTTCTTCTCCCCAAAGAGCATTCTCATGAGACCTCAGGCCCTGTCAACTCCTTCACTGAAGCCTGGTGAGACCCTGAAGCTGAGAACCCAGCTACATCCCACCCCAAACCCTCACTGACAGAAACTATGAGACCTTAACCATGCGTTGTCTTCAGCCGCTAAGTTACATGGCAATAGATAATTAATACACATATTAAGAAGCTTCAGATGTATACAGATGTAACTATCCTGTTCCTCCATTAACTGAACTCAGCCTCCATTTGAATTGGTGATTAAGGGGCGCCTGGGTGGCTCAGGTGGTTAAACGTTTGCCTTCAACTCAGGTCATGATTTCAGGGTCCTGGGATCGAACCCCACATCGGGCACCCGGCTCAGCGGTGGGTCTGCTTCTCCCTCTCCTCCTGCCCCTTCCCCCTGCTTATGTTCTCTCTCTCTCTCTCAAATAAATAAATAAAATCTTTTTAAAAAATTAAAACTCAATCCAAGGAAACTGGCCACTTCCAATTTATGACTCAGTCTGTTGGGGGTAAGTAGTTATCCAAAAGAAGGATTCCTTCCTTTCCCTTCTTTGTGTCTTTGTGGCGAACTAAGTTCTAGGAGAAGGTATGTTCTGGGGAACACACACGGTTCAGGACAGGATGAGGGTTGGCCTCCAGCCCCTGCTACAACCCAGGTCTCAGTGAAGCTTCCCCTCGCGGCCTGTCGGTATTCTATGTGGACAGCCAGTGAGCACTAAGGCCCATGGTCCCTGCCATGGCCACTGTGTTCCCGTTCTGACTTAGTGGGCGCTCTGGTCCCCCTGGGGGCCTGGCCCTCCCTGGGATGTGCAGGACCTTGAGATTGCCTTGGAACCTGTCTGGCTAAATACCTCTGTCATCTACTTAAGGGTCTGTTTAGGTCATGCTAAGAAGCTTGCAGTATTTCCAGATTATGCTCACTGGGCTCCTCAAACCTCTGCATGATTCTTGCCTCTTTAGAGTTTAAAATTGCCTCTGGGAGTCTTCTCAGACGCCGACTTACGGCTCTGTTCTAACCTCCCTTCTTCCTAAGCACCTTGCTCATTGAATCCTTATTTCCCTTTGCAAGTAGTTGAAAAGCGGCCTTTGCATTACATTCTGTGTCTTCTCCAGAAATCCGGCTTATTTTATTCTCTCTGTACTCGGCCCTCCAGGCTTTCTTGCCAAAACTCACAAATCCTTTTGTTTTTCAACCAAGTCCAACTCTTACACATCAAAATTCCCTTTGCTTTTAGATTGTTATCTTTACAGTGAATTTCAAGAACCACTTTTGGAACTCCAAGTCAAGAATTTGGCCTTTGTTCTAGACAGTGTCATCTCTTCCCTTGAGATCTGAGAGATAGAAAGTTGCCTGACCGCTTGTGGAAAGATAAGAGGAACAGAGGGGACACTATCAAGATAATCATATGCCATATAGAGCCACGTATGAGAGTACAGTGGGCAGATTATGTCCCCCCCCAAAAAAATATGTTGAAGTCCTAACCCTGGAACCTAAATGTGACCTTATTTCAAAATAGACTCAAGTTAAAATTAAGTCATAATCCACTAGGTGGGCCCTACTGCAACATGATTGATGTCCTTAGACACTGACACACAGGGAAGCAACAGCGTGATGCTGGAGACAGAGATTGGGGTGATGCACTGCAAACCAAAGAACACCAAGGATTACCAGCATCATCAAGAGCAAGCAATAGAGTCTCCCTCAGAGCCTTCAGAGGGAGCATGGCCCTACCAACACCTTGATTTCAGACTTCTGGCCTCTAGAACTTTGAGAGAATAATTTCTGTTGATGTAAGCCAACCCCAGTTGGTCTAACTTGTTAGGGCTGCCTGAGGACACCAATGCAGACAACTAGACAGGGCCTGGTCACGACCGTACAGTGACAGCCCTCCACCTCTCTTGTCCACCACCAGACTCCAAATTCCATGAACGTATCAGTTATCATCCTTCAGATGCAGGTCAGTGAATATGCAACATATCCTGATTTAAGTGAGAAAAAGATTTTGTTGGCTCAAGCCTAAATTTGCAGGATAGATCTGATCAGCTTCAGGAGCGGCTGCTACAGGTGCTCGATTACTATCACCTTCCAGCTTTGTCTGTTTTTCCTCTTGTCCTTCATCCTTCAAAGCTCAGCCTTTCTACTTGGGCTATAGATCCTACCCTTTTGTTCATCCTTTGCTATTGTTTTCCAGTAATTATCCTTTCTCCTTCTCGGTCCAGCTAATCAATCAACCACATAATCAATTTTATTTTTTTTTTATTTTTATATTTTAAAGATTTTATTTATTTGACAGAGAGAGACACAGCGAGAGAGGGAACACAAGCAGGGGGAGTAGGAGAGGGAGAAGCAGGCTTCCCGCAGAGCAGGGAGCCCGATGTGGGACTCGATCCCAGGACCCTGGGATCACGACCCGAGCCGAAGGCAGACACTTAACGACTGAGCCCCCCAGGCGCCCCCACATAATCAATTTTAATCCTGAAAACTCATTTGGCATGAGACGGTGACGCACGGTGATTAGGAGCCGGTATCCCTGCCAACCATTAGCTCTGTGTTCTTGGATGAGTTATTAACCTCTCTGTGCCTCATTTGTAAAACGAAGATAAGAAAAGCAATTGCCTCACAGTGTTGCTTGGAGAATTAAGTTGAAAGGCATTTAGTACATGCAACTCAGGGAGTTAATATGCATTAAATGTGGAGAGTAGGGCCTGACAAACAGTAAGCACCATATGTGTCCTACTTATAGAATTTGCTGTCCATCATGCAAAGTCCTTTTATTTTTTTTTAAATTTTATTATGTTATGTTAGTCACCATACAATACATCATTGGTTTTTGATGTGGTGATCCACGATCCATTGTTTTCGTATAACACCCAGTGCTCCATGCAGTACGTGCCCTCCTTAATACCTATCACCGGGCTAACCAATCCCCCCTCCCCCCCTCCCCTCTAAAACCCTGTTTGTTTCTCAAAGTCCTTTTAAATTAATAGTAAAACTTTTCAAAGCAAGCCTGGGACATATACTTGCCCTTCCCAGAAGTTATACAGTGAAGAAAGTGAAGCTCAGAGAGGTTTAGTATCTTGTCCAAGATCACCAAGTTAGCAAAAATATAGCTAATATTGCAAAATAGTTTTCTCATTTCCAAGTGTGGAGATCTCTCCCTCTATTTGACTCCTTCTCCTCTGTGTTCTGAAATACCCAAGAGTCCCTTGTCCTAAATATATCCTTCCCTCCTCCTGCTGGGTTCTGAATGTCCCCTGCAGGCCCTAAACATCTCTCATCTGTTCCCACTTTTATTTACTGGGATCTCATAGAAGTAGCTGATAGCACTCCCATATTCCCAATCCTTGCTTACTTCCTAATCCTTTACAGTCTTGTTTTCTTTTTACATTCTCCCCAGCCCCTGAGTGTGGCATTGGATGGCCTTCCCAAGGACAGCCTTCCAGACCACCTGGAGAGGGACACCTGTCCATGACTCTCCCTTGGAATTGTCTCCCACCCGTGGCTCACCCGGTATCTTGGTCTGTTTGGGTTGCCACGCAAACACCACAGATGGAGCGGCTTAAACAACACTTGTTTCTCACAGTTCTGGAGGCTGGAACTCCCAGACCAAGGGGCTCACAGATTGGATTCTTGTTGAGGCTTCCCTTCCTGCCTTGTGTCTGGCTGCCTTGTGTCTGGCTGTCTTCTAGCTGTGTCCTCACATGCCTTTCCTCAGTGAGAAGGTAGAGGGCCTCTGGTTTCCTTTCATCTTCTTATAAATATGCTAACCCCACCATAAGGCTCCACACTCATGACCTCATCTAAATCTAATTGCCTCCCCAAACTCTATCTCCAAATATCATCATATTGGAAGTTAGGGCTTCAACATATGAATTTGGGGGCGGGGGACACAGACATTTAGCCCATAATACTAGGCTTTGCCCCTCTCTTGTCCTCCATCTGGGACTTTGGAGTGTGCTGTGTGCCCCTATCCCCCAGTGGCCCCATGGCCTTCTCCAGTTAGAACTAGAGGCTGTCATTGCTCCAAAGCAAAGTCATCAGGCCAGTTGGAAAGAAAGAAGAAAGATGTCAAGTTCTTAATATCTGAGGGGTTTTTTTTTTTTAATCTATAGCCCCAGGAAAAAAAATGAAATTATTTTAAAACTACTTGCTTTTCCTAAGAGGGAAAGTGCTCTTTAAACCAGAAGAAAGACAGGGAAAGGAAAATAATTAGATGTGCATAAGATCTCTGAGAAGTAGTCATGAACCCACCCCAGGACTGACCCCAAGGGGAGGAGGCATGCCAGAGCCATATCCGCTCTGATATGACAGGGATCGGAGAGTTGAGGAGACGTGGGGGTCCATCTGAATGGAATACTGAGTCCAAGGGCACAAGGTAGGCTCACAGAGCCCCCACCCCTGATAGACTGGAGAGGAATCAAATGCGGTGGCAGGCAGGGTCAGAGCAGGGGTCGTTGTCCTGAGGGTAGGGGTGTGGGCCAGCCAGAACTGAGGAACACCAACGGCACACGAGTGTTGCAGAGACCAGTGTCTACAGATGCCAAGTGAGGCCCAATTCCTTCCCTGCCAAGATGCCATCATGTTAGTCCTTAGAATGAATTTGCCCCAGACTGTTGAATCTCAGATCTGTACCTCTGAAACAAATAATGCAATATATGTTAAGGAAAAAAAAGAAGACGAAGAAGGTAGCAGGAGGGGAAGAATGAAGCA
>NC_138369.1:187941840-187973646 GCF_054177405.1 Leptonychotes weddellii | reverse complement strand
AAAAAAAAAAAAGAATGAATTTGCCCCCACCCCTGAAAAGAAGGGGAGTGGGAAAGGAGCCTGAATATTCACTGTGTTTACTGGGAATGAGGGAGATCATGTTTCTGCTACTTGCACAAAAGGGCCTCTAGGGAGACAAGGTAAATTATATGACCCAGGCATTGATCCATGCAGTTTTGGAAACTGCTCCCTGCAAAGTGGTGGGTTTTGTGTCTGATGCCAGTGCTTAAGGTCCACAAGGAAGGCACTGGGAAAAGCAGGGCTGGTATCAGATGGGAGAGAACAAAGACATGTGGAACCCGGAAGCCATGAGAACAGATGGGAACCTGTGTGGATCTCTGTTTTGAACACGGCCTCTTTACCTCACTGGTGAGGGAAGGACTACAACCATAGCGTTATGGGAGGATCAAACACATAGCATCTCACCCTGGACAAGTGAGACTGGAACCGCTTGTTGGTCACATACCCTCACAGCCAGGGGAGGATAACACCACACACCGTGCAGGGCTGTGGGAGCAGGCTTTGTAGGATCAGGAGGACATGGTTGGCTGGTTTGAATAATTCTGCAGGCTGGCAGAGAACTGAAGCCTGCTGTCAGCAATGAGCAAGCCCTGTGCCTGGTCCCCATGATAAAGAGAGTGGTTTAGCTAGGGGACCCTTTCCACAAGAGCACAATGGGGAGGCAGACTTGTGGTGAGGCCATTGGAGGCTCTCCTGTGTTTCCCCAGAGGTGAGGGATTAGCCGTGTCCCAGTCTGTGACAGGTGGAGGGGTGTCCTGCAGAAGAAGGTGGCACTTGGTCATGGAGCCAAGCCCACCACCATCGAGGAGTTGGAGAAGCAGAGTGGACCTTCAGTGGGAGCCACACAGCCGAGCCAGTGGATGAGGACAATGTGTACAAGCAACGATGGTGCCTGGACACTGTTCACTGACCTCCCAAGGGCTGAAAGAACATGGCTGCTTCTTCTCCTTCACCTTTAAAACCTCATGCAAATGCCCTATGGCCCAGTCTAACTGGACCGTATGCACAGAGCTGGATCTTGGGAAACATAGTTGCCACTTGGCCATGTCACGGTGGTGAAGCCACCACCCAATCCCCGCCTTTCCTCCAGGACCAGAGCAAGTCCCATGTCCTCCAGGGGAAGGCTCTCCTGATTATCTCAGGTGAAAATGATCCCCTTCTCCTGGGCACCTCCAAAACACCTTATCCTTCCCCAAATAGTGCTCCTGATTTTGTGCTACGTAACTATCTGTAATGATTCTGCATTCCCCCTAATGATAATTAAGCCACTGCCTGAAATCTCTTGCCATGGGTCACCCCTAATTCCCCACCCCCAGTGGCCCAGAAAGCAAGCATCAACATCCCCATTTTGCAGGTGAGCTAACACGACTCAGGGAAGGTGAGAAATTTGCCTAAAATGGTGAAGTAGGAAGCAGCAGCGGGACTGAGTGTCGCAGCCCAACTTCTCCAGTTCCACCCGGGTCTCCTCCCCCAGCTCCCAGCTCCCTGAGCTGAGGGACTGAGCTTTATCTGGGCGACTTTCACAGCAACTGGTTCTGCAGCTTGGACAGGATAAGAACGCCCTTGGGATCCACTCTAGTCCTTTTCCTGGGTATGAAGCCCAGTACCCATTTTCAGAGAGACCAGAACTGCAATTGGCGAAACCTTGAATCAGACCCCTCCTGATTTACATGGCCTCACACTCTTCTCGTGACACTTGCCACATGCTCAGTGTGGGTCCCCTGACCCAGTCTCAGGCTCCCGGTGCCGTGTTCTGCACACTCGTTCCCTTGCCAGATTTGCACAGGGCCCCGGAGGAAGGTGTTACTGGTCCCAGTTCCATGTGAGAAAACCAAGGCTCACAGAGTCACTTGCCCAAGGTCAGAGACCATAAAGAATAGAAGGTGGGATTTCAGGCAGCCAGATGCCTCATCCCCTCAGAGTTGTTCTTGGTTCTAACCCCCTTTACATGTGGAGGGCAGGCTTCACTCCAAGCTGCCTGCCAATTCCAGTGTCCCTGTCCTCACCCTCCTCTCCTCCAGACACCTCAGCTCTGGCCTTCAGTGGCTGCTATCGCTGTCCACGCCAACCTCCTATCACTGCTACCTCTTCCTGCATGCCCGGCCACTCCTGTGGGAACCCCTTCTCTACACAAACAAGAGGGGCTCCCACTCTCCATGGGGTGTTGCTTGAAACAACCACTGAGAGCCAGTCTCTTCCTCACATTCCTGCAAAATCTATCCTCCTGGGACAGAAGTATCATCAAATAGCTCCTCCACTTACAGTTTTTGGTGACTTCCCATTGCCCCTAGATACCATCTCCGAGGTCCCTCTGATCAGACGTGCTCACTGCCCGCCTTGCACCAGTGACTCCAGACCCCTTCATGCCCCCTCTGTGCCTCAGGGCCTTTGCTCAAGCTCCTCCTGTCGATGGAAACACTCTGCTATGTCTAACTCTTACCCAGCCTTCAGAATTCCCTGAGGTGTCTCCCCCAGAGCCCACATCTGGGCAGATGCTCCCAAATACCCTGGGAATCCTGCATCAAAGTCAGGCTCACCCTGAACTCTCATGGTCCTTATATTTATCTGCTTCTTTCAGACCGTGAGCTTCTAAGACTAAGGGACCTATCATAACCTGTCAGCGCCCCAGGGACCTAGACCAGCGCCTGGTGCATAGTAGGGTCTCAGTAAAGTTTTGTGGCATAGAAATAACAATAAAACAGCTATTGCAGACGGAGTCCCCTCTCTTGTGCCAGGGACCTAGAAAGCCCTTCCCAGGCATTATTTCCTGTGATCCTTCTGATAACCTTAGAAGATAGGAATCTTTGTTTTACAGATTTTGAAACAGAGGTACGGAGACCTGCAGTAACTTCTCCAACACTGCTGACAAGTGGCAGAGGCAGGACTTGTGACTCCGCGGCTTGGATCCTGGCCACCATGCTGGTCCCTGAGCTGACGTGCAGGGATTGGAGCAGCCGGCCGGGACCTTCAGCAGATGGGGAGCTGTGCAACAATATCCATGGCAAAGCCAGGGTTAACTCACCTAAAATAAGCTGCCCAAAGTCTTTCTGAAGACACCAGGGTGTTATTTACCAAGGGATCATTTTCAGGATTTGAATGATAGAAATTAGCCAGCTAAGCTTAGGTCTGATTATGAACTCATGGGGGTCTCTTCAACCTCGATGATGGTCAACACCTTAATGAACAAGGAAAAACAGTGCATATTTAATGAAGAGCCCACGGTTAATTGAAAGGATATTCATACCAGTTTTACTGAGGGAGGAATATATGATCAAACAAAGGCTTCACGGAAGTAGGTCTGATGCACTATGGAGATGTCACCCTACTCCTCACTTGGCAGAGATGCTCTGCTTCTTGGGGGTACCATGTATTCCCCTTTGCAGAAGACACTATTCATAGACACAGCCCTGCGTGTCAGTAAAGTCTTTCACGTGGTTATTGTTCTTCTGAGTGTTCAAGGCTTATCATTAGAATAAAAAATAAAAATTTTAAAAAAAGCAAATTTGATGTTGCAAGCAGTTTAAAGACCCTCCCCTAAGAGGAAAATTCTCTCAAAGCAGTAAGCAATGGATATTTTTAATTAAAGTTTCCCTGCTAATGTTTCATGATTTTCAAGTAACTATTCAAGTTGATATTTTCAGCCAAAGGATGCTCTTAGGTGGAGACCCAAATGAGCAATTTGTGAAAGACTAAGACTTGCTTTGTTTAAATGCCTCCAGTTTAATGAGTTCTTTTTAAATGTTTTTCCTTTTTACCTTGGGTCTGGGATGGCTTAAGCTCTCCTAAAGGCTGGCATGCCTTCAGTTTCCTTTTCTAAATACTCAGCTCTCTTTGTGTTCCAAAATCAATCCCCAGACCAGATTCAGCACAAAGGCAGGGCCATGGCATCTTGAGTTCAATGAGAGGTCATCGGGATCCTGCATCCTTGCCTTCCTTCAAACTCAAGTGAGGAGTGAGTACAAGTTCATAAATGTCAATAAGAATGTTTTTGTGGAAACATTTTGAAATACTCTCAGGAAAACTCAGTAATAATAAAAAAGAATCCAATTAATAGTACATGGGGAAATGTAGGTACAAATGTCAGGATTTTGTTTCTTTGTTTGTCTGGTCAGGTTTTATTATCATCAGCATCAATATTTTGATGCATGCATCAGATGGAGCAATACAACTTTTTGGTTTGTTGTGCAAATGTGAGTCACCATAAGAGGGCACAAAACAAACAAACAAACAAAAAAACCCAGCAGTCTTTGTTCCCTTCCTCACTCTTGGGCTGCTGCAAGCTGGGGACCTTTGGTAATTTAACACCCACGTGCAAAAGGACCTGGTAGCAGAAATCATGTGAAAACATTGTGAGATCAAATGAGTTGGCCAAAGATCAGTTGATGCACCGCTAATAAGCAATCGTAAAGATGGGAATCCATGTCTGGCTGATTCCAATTTTCCTTTTGTCTGCCCCCAAACCAGAGTGGATTATAGAACAAGCCACTGAAACCATGAGGAGAAAATAAGAGCCATTTCTGGGAAGGGAATAGTCAGGAACGGCAGCTGGTTGTGAGGAACCTACACAAAGAGGACTGTGTTCGGGGGTGGGGTGAGGTGGGGTGGATTTATGCATCTTCCAGTTTCTACAAGGGATCTCTGCCTTAGCACAAATGGTGGTGGGAGTTTAATTCGTGAAAACTCTATATTTTAGAGTCAGTATCTTAAGCCATAATTCCTGGCTAGATGAAGGCTTTGATGCCATTTTTATATCAGCCAGAACACAAATATTTGCCCATCCAATGTAGTTCAGTGAAGGGCCATAAAGAGGATCAGGGTCACCACAGAACTGGATGAGGGGGAAAGGGATCATGAATGGGACAGAGGTGGAGCCACTCAGGTTCCCCTAATGCTTAGGGAAGAATATGTTTGTGCTTAGTACCAGAAAGAGACTGTTCTTATGACCACAGATGGTTTTATGCACATAGCCTTACATGTACTTACTCCTGCTTATTAAATTATGTATGCATTTTCCATACTATGCTTTTGGTTCTTCTCAACCATACCCTTGGATGTCTCTATAAGGCACTGATGAAACATCTTTTTCTGGGGAGATTAAGGGGGTTGTAGGACAGAAGACCCCAGCTACCATTTGTAGGTTCTGGATCTCAGAAAATGTGGGCCAGGGAATCTCCCCTCTTAGTGCATTTGAATGGGGCCTCACCTTGGTTCCATCTGCCAAAGGTCATTCATTTATCCATAGAATGAAAAGAAGGAGATGGAGAGATCCACCTATCATGAGTCTCTTCAAGCACATTAGAGTTGTCAACAAAAAGGAGTTAAAGGAATTACCTGAATAAGCCAAGCTTCTAAAATTAGTGTGGGCTGCTTTTTCTAGTCAATCAAGAAATTTATTTATTTATTTATTTATTTATTTATTTATTTATTTATTAATTAATTATGACCCAGCAATTGCACTCCTGGGTATTTACCCCAAAGACACAGATGTAGTGAAAAGAAGGGCCATATGCACCCCAATGTTCATAGCAGCAATGTTCACAATAGACAAACTGTGGAAAGAGCCAAGATGCCCTTCAACAGATGAATGGATAAGGAAGATGTGGCCCATATATACAATGGAATATTACTCAGCCATCAGAAAGGATGAATACCCAACTTTTACATCAACATGGATGGGACTGGAGATTATGCTAAGTGAAATAAGTCAAGCAGAGAAAGTCAATTATTATATGGTTTCACTTATTTGTGAAACATAAGGAATAGCATGGAGGACATTAGGAGAAGGAAGGGAAAAATGAAGGAGGGGAATCGGAGGGGCAGATGAACCATGAGAGACTATGGACTCTGAGAAACAGACTGAGGGTTCTAGAGGGGAGGGGGTGGGGGGATGGGTTAACCCGGTGATGGGTATTAAGGAGGGCATGTACTGCATGGACCGCTGGGTGTTACATGAAAACAATGAATCGTGGATCACCACATCAAAAACTAATGATGTGTTGTATGGTGACTTACATAATAAAATAAAATTAAAAAAAAAAAGAAACATTTTTAAAGTACCTACTAAATGTCCAGCATTTTCTAGTCAATTAAAAGGAGAATGTAAGTCTTAGAAGATGTGATTCTCATCTTCAAATATTTCACTATCTTGTGAGGGAAACAAGACAAATACACTTGATAGCTAAAATAGGATGAAACAGATTAAACTTAGTGCCAAATTAAGTATCCAGGAGGAAAGACCATAAAGGTCAGCCTAATCATTGGAGGTTTTGAGAGGTAGTTATTTCTGTCTCAGTAGGAGAACAGATGGAAAGTATTCAAGGATACACAATGTGTGGGATCCTTGCTTGCCTTGAGGACATCAGCAGTATCAGCCTTAGGGGATTTCTGTGAGAAGCAAATTTAGGTAGACAGTGTGTTTCCATTCGAGGCTGATGATGGACACAGAAGCCATGTAATTCACAAGAGGATGACCATCTGCAACCAGTCAAGAAATTCACCTGGAAGCCTCCCTCCCATTCCTAAGGAGCCCACTGGCTTCACCATACCAACTCCACCCACTGCTCCCTCACAGGTTTTCCTCAGGGTGGGGAGAGGAGTCCATGGGCTCCTCCATGAACACAGCTACTGTGTCACCTCCCTTCACTCTCTCCAACCCAAGCAGGGCAGCACCGTTCCTCCATGAACCATGGAGAACTCTTCAAGATGGGGCACCTAGAGCCCCCTGAACCTCTACCGTCTGATGTTGTAAGAATCCAGGAGTTCCCTGAGGGTTGAGTGAACACCTCAATGTTGTACTGACTTGTGGAGACCTAGTCAAGAGGGGTTCTGTCACTGGAGCTGTGAGAGTCTGAGGGTGAGACTTCCTGAAGTGGGGGCTGAGGAGAGAGAGAGATCCCTAGGGTCCTCCAAAGAACCACCCGAGTGTCCACCCCACGACAGCCCGAGCATTTGGATTTTCAGCTGAAGAAAAGCACAAAAGGTCATCAGTGTCAGCCAGAGAGGCAACCATAATGAGTAGAGCAGACTGTTGTTTCACCCAGTCAACTCAGGAGAGATTTGCCTTTTTCTGTCAACCTCCTCAACCCATCCTCAGAGGATCCAGTGCCTAGAAGTGAGAGAGAGGGAGGAGGAGGGATATGAAGAAGAGGAAGGTGGGGAGGACGTGTGACCCGCTTTGTGGGGAGGAGAAGAGAGGCATAAATACAGCTTGAGAGCAATGTCTGCAAAGGAACAACACTGAGCTTTGAGTACCAGAGCAAGACTGTCCTAAGAACTGAAGGGGCTGACACAGACATGCAGGCTCTACTCAGGGAGCTGCGCCTGGAGAAAGGGAGAGTTCTGAAGGGTGTGTATTGGGAAAAATAAAACTATAGGTTTCTTGTTTATCATCCCGACACGCTGACATTTCACAAGAGGCCAATTTCACTGTAAATGTGAGTAAATGAATATGCTCAGATTTCAGAAAGTTAGAATTTTAAACCTGTACATAAACCTATGGCTCAAGTTTAGTCAATGTTATCACAGGTGCATCTTATCAAGGAATAAGAAAGAACAAGTAACAAATCACTGGCTTGATAATAGGAGCCTAAGACTTATAATTCATGATGCCATTTTCCTTTTCCTGCTATGTCCCTAAGAAGTTCTAAAGTGACCCAGAAAAGGCCATTTTCCTTCATTCACAGCAACCTCAATTTCAGTTGAGAGAAAATTCTCAAACAATGGCTATTTAGGTGAACACGACTTTTACCTTACAGAGACATTAAATATATGTGCAAAAAGCCATATTTATATAAATAGGCATCCTCTAAATTCAACCACTTGCTACAAAGCAGGTTTCAGGACCTGCCATTTTAGGTACTTTAATCATGGGAGAATTACTTGAATGGGGGAATCATTATGGCCCATGTATCCAGAAAGTCCCAATTACCTGTAAAAAAGTTCCCAAAAAAATGTTATGATCTATATAATTTTTCTGGTTATATTTTATTTTTTATGCCTAAGTTGCAATTTACTCCATAATGCCCTGGCACCCTGAAAACATTAATGAGTACGCTGGAAGGCTCATTGTGAGGAGTATCTATAGAGTCATTCACATTAGACCCCAATAAGCTGCTCTAAGGGCCCTGCTATTTATTTTTAACATACAGCGAAGCCTTTCTTGTGTGAGTTTCTTTCTCATATGTGACCTCCCCTTCACAACAAAAGAAGAAACCAGAGGGAGTCTGATTGCTTTGCCCAAGGTCACGAAGCAAATGCTTCCAAAGATGAAATGGACATGTTCTTGGCCGTCTTGCCAGGTTAACATCCACATGGAGAACTTCTTAACACGGTGAGGATCATGAAAGGCCATCACCCTTATTCCTCCAATGTCAAGAGCATAGAGAAGCCATACAGAGGGATCTCCTCACCTTAGGCTGTGACTCTGGACAGTAGACAGTCACTTCCTACAAGCCATAGATGTGAAGCACCAGACAAGTTATTCCGTTTTTCTGTATGAAACTTCCTAACTCCCAGTGAACACTAAAGTACGTTGTTAACAAAACATCAGTGCTTTTTGCTTGACTGTTTAACTTCAGTGTTGGTCCTGCCCATGCTCCCTGATCACACACAGAAGCACAGGGAACCCTTTCACACCACTGCCATGAGACAGGGCCGTGGGTGTGAGAGGGTCTGGACCAGAGGAAGCTGGCATTTACCAGTCCTGATGGCAACGGTAAGATCAATCAGCTTGAAGCTGTCTCTTGGGCAGCTTGCCTGATCCCTAAAAAAAAAAAACGCATCACAAATTTTATTTTCTTATCCCTATCAATGGAGATGTGTGGTCACTGCAAACCCAACCTCAACATCCCAAGGTCAGATCATTTTCAGTATATCCTAGAATGTAACATTCTTGTGATAAAGCTTCTGACAACAAAGCAGACAGATGAGTGCAGGTGAGGATGACGGAGCATGTCCTGGGTTGAACTGTGACTTCCAAAAAGAGACGTTGACGTCACAAACTCTCATACCTGTGAAGATGTCCTTATCTGGAAGGAGGGTCTCTGCAGATGGAATCAAGATAACAACAGGTCATCCTGGATTAAGGGGAGGAGGGGCCCTAAATCCAATGAGTGGCATCCGTCCAAGAAAAGCAAAATTTGGACACGACACACAGGGAGAGACTAGGAGTGACACAGGTCCAAACCAAGCAATGCTAAAGAGCAACAAGCAGCACCAGGAGCTGGGAAGAGGCAAGAAGAGCGCCCCCCAGAGTCTCAGAGGGAGCATCCCCCCCACCCCCAGAACCTTGATCTCAGGCTTCTGACCTCCAGAACTATGGCAGAATCACTATCTGTTGTTTAAACCACCCAGCTCGTAGTACTTTGTGCCAACATCCCTAGGAAACGAATACAGCATTATATAGGTTCTGGGTTATTGTTTGTTTGTTTGTTTGTTTGTTTGTTTGTCTTTGAATCTTGCTCATTAAAAATCACATATTTAAGAAGGCTGCAGACCCCACTGACATATCCATGTCTCCTTTGCAGAAGCTCATACATAGGAAAAATGCGATCCATGAGCCCCTCCCAGCAGCTCCGTATCTTGTCTTGTTTAGTTCAAGGCTGCAGTGGGTCTCATCTGGAAAGAGCAAGGGCATCCAGACCCACCATGCCCCCTGCACAGCTGGATCCTGGCTACAAGTCCAACAGGAACAGAGCCACCCCAAAATGTCAAGATTTTGAAAACCCAGTGTGTGTGTGCTCCAGGTCAGCAATGGATACTATAAAGCACATCCAGTAAAATTCCTTGAAGGCCTGGTACAAGACAAGTATCAGAGCACATACACTGAAATTGCAATGACAGGTGTCTCCAAATTTGGTCAACCTAGACAGAGTATGACTAAAACCTGGAACACAGGGCCAAGAGTCAGAAATGTTGGCATCCCTCTTTCTGCGTCCTTGCTACTCTGCAGAGCATCTGTCCGTGAACCAGCCTATAACTACATCTGATCGCCCAGTACGTCAGATGACCACATTATCATGAAATGACATGAAAAGCAAGGAGTCACATTAGATCTAGCAAATAGAGTGACTTGAGTTCCTCAGAACCGAGGGGAGGAAAGAAGCATATTCTGAATATTTGGTTCTTTAAAAATCCCACACCTGTATTTCAAGCGAGCAGATACTGAAGAGAATTATGATTTTGGAGATGACATTGACTCTGAGCAGTCACCCTGTGATAATTGTTATTAATCGTCAGGCTTGATCTCCAAGCCTGTAACATCCAGCACACAGGCCAGATCCTGGCCTGCTGCGTACATCTGAGCATCCCAAAACCTCATCCAGAAAGCCAAGCACTTGTAGCAATCTGGCTGGACAAGAAAAAATAAAGCCATTAAAGCACAACCACTCTGAGACAACCTCAAAACTGGAAGTACACCTGTCCTGTAAAAACCAGTGAGGAGGGGCGCCTGGGTGGCTCAGTCGGTTAAGCGTCTGCCTTCGGCTCAGGTCATGATCCCAGGGTCCTGGGATCGAGCCCCGCATCGGGCTCCCTGCTCCGCGGGAAGCCTGCTTCTCCCTCTCCCATTCCCCCTACTTGTGTTCCCTCTCTCGCTGTGTCTCTCTCTGTCAAATAAATAAATAAAATCTTTAAAAAAAAAAACCAGTGAGGCGCGGCCGATTGCATTTAGGATTCCACATCACGGGAGGCCAAAGGGGGTCCGAGCACAGACACAAATGTAAATGACCCACGTTGGAGAAGGAAGAGCTGGAGGAATTCCAAATCCAAATCACCTGAGATGAGCACAGAGACCAGAACAATGGTTAAACAGTGTTATGCGTTGAATTGTGGGCTCCCCCAAAAAGACATGTGAGAGTCCTCGTCCTTGGTACCTCAGGATGAACCTTACCAGGAGACTGGGTCTTTACTGAGGGAATTGGATTAAATGAGGCCATTAGTAAGACCTTAATCCAACCTGCCAACGTCCTTGCAGAAGGGGGACATTTGGACACAGAGGCTCATAGAGGAAAGAGGATGTGACCAAAACCATGGAGAAGACAGCAACCTGTAAGCCAAGATGTGAGGTCTGGAGCAGATGCCCCTTCAGAGCCTTCTGGACCCCGAACTGCGAGACCATAAGTTTGTGGGACTTTGCACAGCAGCCCTAGGAAACTGATATAAATGTCATGTTCAAAACCCTCCATTGTTTCCATGAACCAGAATGCTTTTTCCATCTTACACTTTTAGGGGGAAAATGTATATGAAAACACATCAGCACCCTTGATTTACTCTTTTATTTTTACCCATAGGGCTTATTCTACCAGGCACTGTTCTCAACACTATGAAAACTAAGTCATGCCTTCCCTGGGGCTCCTGGGTGAGCAGGACTACTGCCGTCATCTGTAGTGTGGGTGAGCAAACCAAGTCCTGGAGGGGAAAGGAGGGTGCCCAGAGACACAGACATGCCATGTACACCCAGGAGCAGCACCAGCATCAATGGCTTGACCACTGGGCGACCCTGATTGTCTTAAACTCCCCTTCTTCTGGCCAGTCGGCTCAGCAGGGTCTGACATCTCCAGTCCTGCCCCACTCAGATCTCAACATTCACCTTGAGGGTTTGGGGAAATATAAGACCCTGTGTCACTCAAACAAAAGCCCCCCCAGGGAAAAGAGCATTTAATGCAATCAAATAGTGCAGTTAAATTGACAGCATCTGGTTTCAAAATGAAAATATCACCACCAGCATCCAATGTTGGGCAGCCCTTGACTTTGACCCTTTTCACGAGCATAGTGGGTGGGCAACATCACAGCGGGGCAGGAGCTTGAGACCCCAGCTCTGCTCCCTTCCTACTCAACAAATTACCGAGTGGGCTGAGAACTAGGAACAGCTTCTACTGGGACACAGAACTGGGCAGCCCCCCTCCCCCGCCCCACACTCTCCCCTCCTGTCCTGAATGCAGCCCCATACCTGCTCAGGTGGCCTGGGGATTCCCAGTCAGCGGCAGCTGGTGAAGCAGTGCTGCAGGCTGGGGAGCTGCTCTTCATGTGGCAACAAAATACACATGTCTAAGCTGTTTTCCCTTCCCTCCAGATAAATTACGGAAAGGGATGCGTTCAGCATCCCAGGGAGTCAGGGGTTTAGAACCTGGGGTTTCTGGATTAACTGCAGCATGTTAAGTAACTCACCATAAGCATTCCTACTTGACAGTTATCCCAGACCATGAGCGCACATATTAACAAGGCGTTCAGGGGTTTCCGTTCATTAAAATGAATTTCACTGCTAAAATTACAACGTGGCTGCAGATGGAAAGTAAGCATGAACTACATGAGAAGTGAGACAATAGGATCGAAAGGGGTTGGATGGGGTGCGGTGCCCAGGGCCGAAGTCAACCCTCCCCAGGACTGTCTGTGGCCACTGAGCAAAGCAGGTCTCCTCTGCTCAAGGTGAAGTCCGTCCCCATCAAAAACCCAATTCCTCTCAACCAACACTCAGTAGAGGTTTTGTAAAGCCGGCAGTTTTGTTCTGTGCTTCTCAGACTTAGTGGGTCAGAATCACCTGGAGGGCTTAAAAAACCCCACAGATTTCTGGGCCCAGAGCGTCTGGTTCAGAATGTCTGGGGTGGGGCCCGAGACTCTGCATTGCTAACAAGAGCTTGGGTGATGCAGATACTGCTCCCCTGTGCACCCCTCTTTGGGAACCACTGGTTTGGGTAATAGTGGCAGAGGGAGGAAGAGGGAATCGTGTCCCCTCGGGAGCAGGTCGGGGACACCTGTGAGGGCTCCTGAGGGCAGGTGTGCATGTGCACGTGGAATAGAGGCAGATTCCATTTCTCACTTCTCTGTGGGCAGCCCCTCCCCACATAGGGTGAGCCTGCTCTTTCCAGAAACCCCCTCCTGCCGCTGCTCACCTGATGCTCAGGGCATTTGCTGGCTGCACACCTGGGGCATGTGTCCTAAGCCTTGCTTTCCTCAACTAACATCAGTGAAATCACACTTGTTCAATACCTAGCCTAGCGCCTAGCACATGGGAAAGTGTAATAAATGCTAGAATCGATATTATGATCACTGATGACCATTAATGAAAAATGACAAAATGTACCCACTGCTGCAACAACAGGAGCCCCTCGCCAGCCTTTGACCACCAGCCCATCACACGCTCTACCCACAAAGCAGATACTCCTCAAGAGACCCAGGAACCAACCTCTGTCTGCTTCAGAGAGCTCTTCCCTTTAAAGAGGCTTCCAGGACTTGTTGCCTTAGAGAAGCTGGAAACCCCGTTTTGGCCCAGGGACGGTGAGGCCACCACCAGAAATCTCTACCTTCTGTCATATCCCGGGCCGGGAGGGATTCCGAGACTTCCTCACTCAAGCAGGAGGTGAAAGAAAAATGTATGAAATCATAGGGACAATATTTACAATCCCTTTTCCCCCTCCCTACTTGTTATGGTTTGAGTTGTGTTCCTATGTTGAAGTGCTAATCCCCAGAACCTCACAATGCGACCTTATTTGGAAATAGGGTTATTGCAGATATATCAGTTAAAATGATGTCCCACCAGAGTAGAATGACCCCAATGCAATATGACTGGTGTCCTTATCAAAAGGGGAAATGTGGACAGACAAGTACACAGGGAGAACACCATGTGGAGATGAAAGTAGAGGTCCGGGTGTTGCTTTTAGAAGCCCAGGACTGCCAAAGACTGCCAGAAAATACCCAGAAGCTATGGGAGAGGCCCAGAGCCAATCCTCCTCCACAGCCCTCAGAGGGGCCCCACCCTACAGACACCCCGATTGCAGAAACTGGCCTCCGGGGCCATGAGACAGTACTTCTGTGACACTAGGTGACAGCAGCCAGGAAGTCAATGCATTTACTAAACAGGAGCAGCCCTTCGCTTTTCTCACTCATGCTGTGTCCCTGAAGGAAGTGAAGGGCAGAGGAGAAATTCAGGAGACCAGAAGAGACCAGATGTCTCTCCTTGGCAAAGATGGAAAGACCCCAAGAGAAAGAGGCTGGAGGAACAAGGACAAGAGAGACAAACAAGGAGGAAGAAAGGGATGCGGGCTGTCCCAGGAGAGGAGCTGACAGGGAAGAGAAGGAGGCACTGAAAGAGAATGTGAAGGAAGGCCCGCTGTGTGACGTGTGACATGCATCCTCCTTGTCCCCCTGAGAAGCCTTCAGCAGACACGTTGATCTCCCATGCTTGCGGTGCGGGGACCGCGTTCCCACGAGTGTGCATGAGCCCATGAGGGTGCGTACATGGGTGTGCAGAGAGCTTGATGTGAGGCCCGTCCTGCAGCCAGTCCCAGACCATGGCCACATAAGCCTCTGCTCTCCCCCATGCCCATTTGCGCAGATCCTGGCAGGCCGGGCCCTCGTCCAGGCACACGAGCTGCACCCATTGATGCCTTAGATTAGAGCGCTGCTCAAAAGGATGGAGAGGATTTTCAGCAGCAGAACGTGTGTGTTTGGACATATTTCTTCGAGGTCCCACGTGCCTCTAGATCCAGGAGGCAGCGGCGCCTTGGGGTTTGGAGCTAAGAAGTCCAGGTTGGAGATGGAGTTTGAGCCTCAACACTGTGAAGACAGCATTTGAAGCCGTTGGGGTGGACGGGACCATCCTGGAGATGAGCACGAAGTGAGGAGGGAGGAGGTGAGGCTTTCATAAGCGACCAGAAAAGAGGAATCCGAGAGCAAAAGACAGCATGGTCGATGCGGTACAAGGAGAACCAGAGTCCGACCTCCAATAGCCATGGGGGAGCTTCCAAACAAACGGGCAGGAAGAGTCCAGCAAATGGACTGAGAGGAAATGGAGGGGACTATCTATTGGACACAGCAACCTGGGGACCACTGGAGAACCTGACTCTCAGTCACGTGAGGACCAAGAAGCCAGATGGCAGTGGGCCGAGACACAGGTACAGTGTGACCCCAGTGTCTGCAGGGCCCCAATACTGCAGGAGTGCTAAGCATGCACTTCCTATCTAAATGAAAACAATGTCATTTTTTTGAAAAATAACATGAAATTGGATCCTGATCCATGTTTCAAAATCTCCACAGATGATTGGAGCAGCTTGTTACGGTTGCACCAAGTTTCTACTGTGACCGTCTGGGTTTCGGGAAAGAGGCCCCCCCACCTCCAGTCCTCTTCCTCCTGTGGTTCTTCTTATGGTTAAGAGGAGAGTCTGTGCTGAAGAGAAGTCCAGAAACAGGTTACTGCTGAGGGGAGTTTGGATGAGACGGGAGGGAGAGAAATTGGCTACAGAGTGATGGACGTCGGGAAAATGATTTTTTTAAAGGGGCAGGAGTCTTGACTTTGCAAACAGACCTTTGGAAAATATCCAACGGAATGAGGGAAAGGCTGAGGGTGGGCTGAGAGGCAGGCAGCCCCAGACGCATCCACAGCTCCCGACACCAGCTGGGAATAGCAGTGTTTTGTCTGATGGTCGCTGGGACCACGGTGCATCTCTCTGCCATATCTAGAGAGATTGACCAACTATGGAGTGCAGAGGACACTGTGTGTGCCAGCCCTATGCCCCTTGAGGACCAAAACCACGGCGCCCAGCTGAGACCCTCTCCAACACTGGCCGTGGTTGGGGAAGGCACTGCCCTCCCTGTGAGGAAGCCCCCTCCCTCGCCAGCTGACATCTGAGGACTGTGCCAGGTACAGAGTCCTCACCCTTAACCTTGACTTGGGAGGACTCTGAAGGCAGCACAGTTCAAGAGCCCCCCTGTGAGTCTGGCTGAGGTCCCTTGCAATTTCATCTCATTCATCAGCTCCCTCTGCCCAGACCGGCTGCCCTCCTCCCTCCCTCACAGAACACACCCCAGCAAGTCTCCTGCACACCGGCTCCCATCAGATCTGCTTGCCAGGGAATTCCTTAGACGCTAAATCATATTCCCAGTGGGAGGACAGCAGATTGGTGAATTGGGGTAGAACGGGATCATGACATTCATTTTAAGGCCTGTTTTGTTTGTTTGTTTGTTTGTTTTCAAAAGTTTGGATATAGATAAGAATTGAGAAGGTAATGCTAATTTCTGAGGGAATTTTGGAGAAGGAAAGCCTGTGTTAGCAGTTGGGTTGAGCAAGTTAGCTGCTGTGAAGAGGCTTATGGGTTCAGAGAGCCCATAGAGTACCCCGCCATGCACCAGCTCTGTGCTAGGGACTGGGTGGGGGCGCCCGTGAGGGCCCGGGGGTCTTGTCCTCCAGGACTTTATAGGCCATTGGGCATCACTGTCAAAGAAGGTTGGGTGGGGGGGGGAGTTCAAAATTCTAGTGTCTTCTGCTTATCCTGCGAACACTTCTGACCTGTAGTGAAACTTCGTGAAGGGACCTTCTGTAGTCTTTCCTTGATTCCCTTTGCAGAGACACAGCGAGGAACTTGCAAGTTGGCTGCCGCCTGTGGTTGGTCAACGTGAGCATACCCCCCACCAGCCAGAAACAACTGAGGCACCCATGCTGGACCCACAGCCGATGCCGTGGGTCCCAGTCCTAGCCCAGCCACTGAGGAGCTGTGTCACCACAGGCTGGGGTAGACATTTTACCTCTCCTTGTACCTCTTTTTTCTGACCAATGAAATAAGGCATTTGGACTAAAGAGACTCTCCTTCCCGTACTGGTTCTATGAAATTCTTGTATTTGGGGTTTTAAAGGGTTTTAATTATAAAGGTGTGGTGGGTGACTTATGGGTCACCCAGAACCCCCTTCAGGACAGAGGGCTTCTGTCCCCCAGCTGCTGAGAGTGTTGGTGGATGAGGGTCTCAGGGGCATCAGCTGATGAGCGCCCTCTCGCCAGGAGTCCTGTCCCTCCCCAGGGACAGTTCACACCCAGTGATAGATCAGGGCAGGGTATTGTGAAGGTCCGGACCCCTTGCCTCAGGGGGTCAACTTGAGTACCACCTCAGGCCTAGGGCGCCCTGTACAGAGGCCCAGCATTCGTTCTGCCTCAGACCTGTTTCCCTGGAGCCCTCCCACTCTCAGAAACAAACAGCAGTGTTTCAACAAGCAACAGCGAGCAACGGAAGGGGGAATTGACATAAAGTGGGGTGCAAGGTGGCACAAGCCCTGAAGGGGCAAAGGGACACAGCGAGGTGGTGCCCAGGTCTCCCTGGGGTGTGGAGGAGCGAGAGAGGCAGCATCTCCATCATTCACTGTCACCAAAAAGCAAGGCCAGGAGGTGCCAGGTGATGTTCTCCATGCTCGTCTGTGAGAATCTCAGGCATGCTCAGAGCCAGCCCAGGTGGCCGAGTGACCACCACGTGCTCCCTGGGCTAGTGTCCAAGGAATGGATGGAGCCAGGCTGCCGGACTGTGGGGGCAAGGAAGATGGGGGTGCCACACTCCATGTGGGGTGCTTCGTGCATGGGGCTGCGCAGCTCCCTCCCTGCCCCTTTCTGCTGCTTCCTCTCCCTCACAGGTGAAAAGTTCCTCCCTCAGTGGACCCGCCAGGAGTAGTAGAGTGTCTGCTTTCTCAGGTAGAGTCCCCAAACTTTCTATCAGCTCAAGCCCCTCTCAGTACTCCTTTCCCACCCACCCCACCAACCACGTGGTCATCACTTAAAAGATTTGGCCAGTGAAAAAAGAGGTCACGTTCCAAGTGGAGAGGCCATTCAAGGGCCTGGGTCAGACACGGGTTGTGTGATGTGTGTGATGTGCGTATCCACATGTGGGATGTGTGTATCTGTGTCTGTGGTGTGACGTGTGCGATGTATGTGTCTGCGTGGTGTGGTGTGTGTGTGTGTCTGTGTGAGTGGAACGTGTGTGGGCATGTGTCCGTGTGGTGGGATGTGTGTGATGTATGTATCTCCACGTGGGATGTGTGTGCCTGTGTGTGGGGTGTGTGTTTGTGTGTGTGATGTGTGTGGGGGGTGTGTGTGTGTGTATGTGTGTAGGAGCCGGTCAGAGCTGTGACTGAAAAGGTCAGAGTTACCTTGATCATGAAGTAACATGACTTCTTGCTAAAAAGCTGGATTGTATCTTATGGGGCCATAAATGTATCTGAACAGAGGAATGTGATCCAATCAAGCCAATCAATACTTCTGAACACAATGAGGGCAGCAAGTGGTAGATGGATGGGAGGGGGAGGGGTGAAAACCAATGGGAATGTAATCTGATCTGAGGTGGGGAGAGCCTAAACTCAGACATTGTGTTTGGGATTTGATTGGAGGAGATGCTATGAGAGAGATCTGGGAGGCAGATTACAAAGAACAAAAACACAACAACAAAATCCTGGGCAGAAGAGGGAGAGAGGGGAGTCTAGATGACTAGGTAGGTGATAGTGATATGAAGCCATGTCCAGTAGAGAACATGGCTTTAGGGTTAGGATTCTTAACTTTGGTGGGTGGGGGCAGGGGTGTCAGAGTTTGGACCTTACCTCTAACATCCATAAGCTTGGCTACTTAGCAATCTCACTATTATTCCAGTTCCTCACACACAAAAATGGGAGCCACTAACACATTCCACCTCAGCATACCACTGCAATAATGACGTGCAACAACTCAAGAAAAGTGTTTGCAACAATGCCAGGCACGAGAGAAACACTCATTGAATGTTAGCTATGATGACAGAAGGGGGCACGGGGGTCCATTTTGAAAATCTGATAAAGCCTACGTACCCTCTTCTCAGAAAAATGCACATGGATGGACGTCCTGTCACCATCCCTGGCCTCGGAAAGTACCCACAGACCCCGGCTGAGAAGTTCCAGTCTCCATGCCGATATGGGTCTAGAATTCCAGAGGCTAGTCAGGACTTGAGAAGGGCCTTTGGGAGTCCCCAGCATATTTTGCACGAATTGTGAGCACTGGAGACACCCCCAGGAATGAGAGGGAGCAGGAAGTGCAGCCGGCTGCAGCGGGAATTTGGAAGGAAGTGTGCACTCCACAGGCAAGTGGGGCCATCGGGGAAGGGGCTAGCAAGAGCAGAAGCAGCACCCAACAGTAGAGCATTGCATACAGCAAATTTTAACCATAGCTTGGCCATGTCTCGGGAACACAAACCAACACTATGAAATCTGATATGCAGTCATTTCAACTTTCATTGAACTACACTTCACCATGAAATCCTTCCATCTTATGTAGAGGCTGAATTTCTTTTCTAGCTTGTTTCCCCAGCTGTTCAATTTAAATTTGTCCCTTTCTGTTATCTCTAAAAATTGTATTTCCCAAACCTAGATCATGGTACACATTTAGAAACAAGATTTTTTATGATTTATGAATTTATTTATGAGAAGTTTTACAAGCATACAAAAATAGCATTCAGTTATGTAGTTTTAGCAAATTGACTTTATTGAAATGAACAAAATTACATGAAAACATAAGGATTCTGGAAAATAACATGTGTGTTTGGGGAGGTTTGGGAAAATTCCAGTGTATACCCCTGATGGGCAGAGAATAGCAGCCCAATACATATTAGTTGCTCTTCTCCCTTTTTGACTTCAGAGGATGGGGCCCCTGGGTGGCTCAGTTGGCTAAGCATCTGGCTTCGGCTCAGGTCATGATCCCAGGGTGCAAGGATCAAGTCCTACATCGGGCTCCCTGCTCAGCAGGGAGTCTGCTTCTCCCTCTGCCCCTCCCCCTGCTTGTGCTCTCTCTCTCTGTCTCTCTCTCAAATAAATGAATAAAATCTTAAAAAAAAAAAGAAAGAAAAGAAAACAGGAGGAAAGGAAGGGAAGAAGGAAGGAGAGAAGGAATACAAAGATCATGGCAAGTCATGAAGAGCACATGATGCAGAAAGGGGTGGAGTGATTGCACCTGTTGACACAGACTTCTGGCTCACTTAGATGTTGAAATTTGTAGGGCTAACTTGTCACCAAGTTTCATGGTAGTTGATGCCCATGGGTTTTTAGTTTTGTTGCCCTAGATGCTCTGTGCGTTCTTATGGGGAAATTGGGGAGTTTCCAAAGTCTTGCTCCTTCTTTCCTTTGATATTTTATTCAATGAACTTGTTAAAGGTCATTCGGTGATGGAAGTAAGTACCATTGTTAATTAGAAATTTTTCCATGACCCATCCTGGTAAGCATTGCATTAAAACTTGCAGAAAATCTGGAGACAGTTGCTGATCACTCCTGGCAGATCTACTGAATCACCACTGGCATGGAGGGGACGTGGTGTTGAGAGTCACAGACATTGGTGACTCAGTACAAGACGACTGAGGCCCCAATCTCAATCTCAAGTTTAGGATAAACTTCCCAGAATACAGTGTGGACATTTGTGTTGTGACACTTTAAACAATGGTGTGTAATGGGTGGTGACCTCCTCCCATGTTGAGAATAGGAACCCTATCTTAATCCAGGCTGCCTTTATTACTAGGAAATAGGAACAATGTGTGAAAACAAAGCTCTCTGATGGACTGATCTCTGTAGTATCCTTGGAGGCACCATTAGCTTTGGTGGCACTGAGGGCATTCTGTAAACACTCTTGCAGTGAAAGAGTTACTTGGAGGACATTAGGAGAAGGAAGGGAAAAATGAAGGGGGGGAATCGGAGGGAGAGATGAACCATGAGAGACAATGGACTCTGAGAAACAAACTGAGGTTTTAGAGGGGACGGGGGTGCGGGGATGGGTTAGCCTGGTGATGGGTATTAAGGAGGGCACGTACTGCATGGAGCACTGGGTGTTATACGCAAACAATGAATCGTGGAACACCACATCAAAAATCAATGATGTAATGTATGGTGACTAACATAACATAATAGAATAAAATTTAAAAAAAGAAAGAGTTACTTACTTCTAGGATATAAAATGAAAATGGATGTATTTCTGTGTCACTACGTCAAAAGCATCTTCTCTCCCTCCCCAGGAATGGCAGATCAGGGCATTACTCTTAAATATTTTGTGCCCGATAGTCCATGGCTTATATGAAAACCATATTCGTTCATTTACTTAACACATTCAATAAATATTTGTTCACTACCTGCCACATGCAGGCAGTAAGAATATAGCAGTGAACAATGGTTATACACACAACATAAATATTTTAGAGAGAAGAGACATTCATGAAATAGAACCTAAATGTGGCTAATTATTTCACTGATCTTGATCTATGCAACAGGAAGAGGTCTTCTCATAATTAATACGAGAGCACTGTGATGTAATAAAAGTAAATATTTGGTCTTTGTCTCCAGTTCCAGACACACAACTCCTGAAACCCTTGGAATCTCCCAAGTGATAAGAGTGTCTTTTGTGTGCTTTGGAGATGACTGGTGGTTGCAGGACCCCCACCAGCTCCAGGTCTGTATAGCAGAAAGATAAAGACATGATTAGAGGGTTGGAACTTTCAGGCCTATCCCACTCCTACCTTAAGAGAAGGGAAAGTGTCTGGAGGTTGAGTTGGATCACCAATAGCCAATGACGTCATCAATCATGCTTATGTAAGAAAAACCTTCATAAAAACCCCTAAACAATGGCGTTCAGAGAACTTCTAAGTTGAGGAACACATCAGAGTGCTACAAAGGTAAGATGCCCAGAGAGGACGTGGAAGCTTCATGCACCCCACCCCAATACCTTGCTCTATGCATCTCTTCCACTTGGCTATTTCTGAGTGGTATCCTTCATAACAAATTAGTAATTGTAAGAAAAGTGTTTTCCTGAGTTCTGCAAGTCATTCTAGCAAATTACTGAACTGGAAAGGGACAGGGGATTATAGGAACCCCCAGTTTTGTAGCCAAGAAGTGTAGGTACAGTGCAATAAGAAATGTATTTAGTCTTTGCCCCCGTTCTTGGCACAGGGCTCCCAAAACACTTGGAATTTCCTGAGTGAAAAGAGAAGCATTTTTTTCATTCATAACAAGACCCTTTTGATCACATCAGAATTTATGCTAAAGAGGTGACATAGGGCAGGGCCCCCACGATAGCCTATGAGGGGCTGGTCACCAAGAAGACCAAGTGGTTCGAGGATTGGAACTCTCAGTCCCGCACACAGACTTCCAGGAAAGGGGTTGAGGGGATGGACATTAAGCTCTGTACGAACTCGTAAACGATGATGAGCTTCTGGGTGGGTGAGCACATCCACATCGAGGTGCTCAGGGAGCAGCAATGCTGGAGAAGGCTTGGAAGCTTCACACAGGCTTCCCATTCCCGGCCCTGTGCATGGCTTCCATTTGGCTGTTCCCAAGTTGTCTCCTTTATAATAAACTAATAAATGGAAGAATTGGTTTCCTGAGTTCTGTGACCTAAATCGGGGGTCACAGGAACCCCTGATTTACAGCTGGTCAGTCAGAGAAGTACAGGTGGCCTGGACTTGAGATAGATGTCTGAAATGGGGGCAGTCTTGTAAGCCCTTAGCTGTGGGGTCTGACCCTAACTCTGGATAGTGTCAGAACTGAATTGAATTGAGGACACCTGGCTAGCTTTCTCAGAAAACTGAAGAATTTCTTGGTGTGGAAAACCCCACAGATTTGGTATCAGAAGGGCAGTGAGTAAAAACAGTTCAAACGTTTTAGAGAAATTTGTGTGTACTTATCCCAAAGTTGTGCATTTATAGGCAAAGTAGGAAGAGGTGGCTCTCCATATAATGGAATTTGACATAGGGAAGACGACTGCAGGGAAATTTTCTGTGCTAAAATGTATAAAGTATACTTCCTTGTCTAGGGTATTTCAGTTCCCCATTAAGATCCTAGAACCTTGCTCTTCTCTGGTTTTCTTTTGTTCGGGTATTCAAAGGGTCTTTTTGAACTTGGTATGGTATGAGCTTCCACTAGTAGGGAGTAAGTACCGTTATCTAAGTGAGTATTAAATAGAAACAGACGGGGGCATCTGGGTGGCTCAGTCAGTGAGGCATCCAATTCTTGATTTCAGCTCAGGTCGTGATCTCAGGGTCATGCGATCAGGCATCAGGCTTTATGCTCAGTGAGGAGTCTGCTTGGGATTCTTTCTTTTCCTCTCCCTCTGACCCTCCCCTCCATGCTCTCTCTCTCTCAAATAAGTAAATAAATCTTTTTAAAATAAATAAATAAATCTTTAACAAATAAATAAATAACTAGAAACAAACCCTGAAAACGGTCTGGTCTAATGTCTGTACTGCAGATATGAGGACACTGAGGCTCAGCATAATTAGAGGACTTTCAGCGGTTCACCAAACTAGTTAGTGGCAGAACAAGATCTAAGAGCCAGGTAGGCTGATTCTCAATCCAGGTGGTCTTATTTAAGACTGTAAGTCTCGGTTAAAAAGAAAAACAGAAAACAGGGAACCCTCAAGGAATGATTCTCAATAAATAAATAAATAAATAAATAAATAAATAAATAAATAAAATCACTATTTTCAGATAAGTTGTATAAGCAAAGGCTCTGACATCTAACATGTTGATTTTGAGAGAAGGTTGGTAGGTCAAGAATGATTCTTATGGTCCTGATTGAAGACTGGAAAATAAATAGACCATCCTGTTCTTTCTTGAGAATGCTTTCTTTTTGGCTTGTCCAATTATGCAAAGGAGAACATCCAAGCTCCTCATCCCATCAGTCCTATACATTTTGAAATCTACATACTTAACTGGGAGCAGCGACCAGGTTCTGATCGGCACAACCATGACCTACAAGATTTACGGGCCATCTGCAGGGCCTCATTCTTCTTTGAAGGACCTAATAATGTGCTGTAAGTACTGGACTCTTCAAACCTAATCTAGGTTTTCATATTGGTCTCCTCTATTGTTAACTGAATAGCAGTAAATGGAAAACAGAGCACTTAATGGTTGGAATAAAATTGGTAAACACATTTGGGAGACATTTGGATGCTTAGCATATGTAGGGTGCCCTCGGGCTGGTGCAGGTGAAAGAAAAAAGAAAGGCCTTCTTTAATTTCCTTAATGCATGTGGCAATTCGCTTCTTCTACTCAAGAATCAGTGTAAATTAGTTACCTTTAACAACTGCCAGCCATTGAAATTAATCCTTGGTTACTCTATTTATTTCCTAAATGGAAAATACCTATTAGCAGCAATATTCAAATGGCACTGCAGGCCATTAAAACTTCATTTGTTCTACAAACAGAACACTTGATTATTTTGGAACCAGCCACGTTCCAAAAGTAGCATCAACAACAGAAACTTTTAGATCTCTGAAGTTAGTCTTTTGAGCTCACAATGAGAGACAGGATTGTATCCATTTACCGGAGTAATTCTGCTGAAGATCTGGGAATTTACTCTTTCTCCCTGATTTCCCAGGATTGTTAGACTTCTGAACTCTATAATAAATCCCAACTTTGCGATAGCAGTCAGTGGAGCTTGGACCAAATTTTCTGTCTCCTGTGATTCAGTAGAGCAATCACCTAGAGATGCACTGGGACCACCAGTGAGTTTCTTGGATTCTGCCGAGATTTTTGTAGTTCCAAAAGATGACTTCTGACTTCTGCCCAGAGAAGCTCCTTGCTGCAGCAGTCTCAAAGGAAAATCATTGCCTGCCAGCGAGTTCAGAACATAAAAAGATTGAGTAAGAAACATTAAACTCAGAAACCGCTGGAGAAGGGGCATAGATTTCCCAAGTGGGCTGTCAGGCCATAACCACTGATTTCTTGTCATATTTCTTTTGACTGATGCCATCTGGCTATGTTGTTCCGGGAGAGCCTGTCCAGGGAGGGTGGGGAGAAAGACCAAGGAAGGGGTCTCTGAGGTATAAGCATGGGTTAACCACAATGTACTCTCCCCTCTGGCCCAGTACAAAGAATTTGCCCTGTCTTTTATGGCCAATGTGTGGACTAATAAAATGCATGCAATTCTTTCTGGCCATAGAGACAGAAACTGGAGGGATGCAGCCACAAGTCAAGGAACACCTGGGGCCACCAGGAACCGGAGGAGGCTTAGAAGGAGCCTCAGAGGGAGCCTCGGAGGGAGCATGGCTGCGCTGACAACTTGACTTTGGACTTCTTCTCTGGAACCCAGAGGATACATTGCTACAGTTGTAAGCCACCTAGTTGGGGATCCTTTGTTCTGGCAGGCCCAGGACACTAACAGATGGAGTGAACAGAAGACACCTCTGACTACCATCTTTCCATCAACTCTTCAGGAACCTACATGCCACTATTGGACATGAATCCTTGTGTGTCTTGAAAGTTTTTCAGTTTTCAGAAGCTTCACATTAAAATGTGCTCATTTAAAATGCTAAAAAGCTTAGTGGATATTAGCTTTCCAAACATGACAGCCAGCAAAATAACAAGAATTTATAGGCATGAAATCCCATGTAGGTGCCTATAGGGGAGACACAGAGTACTACAGGGTGGAGGCCAGGGCTTGGTGGAGGCCAAGACAGGAGACCTGTGAAACAAAGGTCACCCACTGAACATTTTTGCATCTCACACACACACACACACACACACATGCGCACACACGTGGACAAATGACTTTTAAATCCATAATGGTGCCATCTATTTTCCCCAAGAGGTGAATGTGCCTTATGATTGTTACATAGTTTCTAATGACTCACAAAATCTATGAATCTTTAATTTGCAATTGATGCACCGAGCCCAGCTGCGAGCTCCCTGGGAGACATATACTGAGGCTGTCCTTGGGTTTTCCTAATTAGATGCTCTGGAGCACAGGTAGATCTCCTACTAGGACATGCTTCTTTTATGTGAAACCAACCACCCCACAAATTCAGTGCAACTGGCACTTCTGTTTATCCACAGACCATCAGTGGAAGTTAGCTGAAATAATTTAAAGAGGCAGTTATGTGCTGCTGGCAAAAAATGAAAACTAAATCAGCATTCCATGGCTCTTAACTACGCTGAGCCAAAAGTACGCTGGGCTGCATCAGTTTCCTTCCGTCTGAAGTTGATTGTGCATGCTTTCAAATGGCAGCAGAACCCTCGGGAATGGCCTTCTGGGCAGGAGCACTCTGGGGGGAGGCGCAGGGGCACCAAGAGCGTTTGTGTATCCTGACTCAGTGGGTCACCCCAAGGGGAGGGAGATACAGGGCTAAAGAGAAGCTGACACTCTCCTGGGAGAGGTGGATGTGGTCTGGGGTTTATTAAAGGTGTGGCTCCAGGCCATAGGGGCCTGCATGGCAAAGATTTTAGGATTTACCCTTTCCACAGACATGGGATTGCTAGCCAAACCTCAGGCCATCTGTACTCATGACCCTGGTGTATTTGAGACAAACCAGGACTCCCAGAAAGTGGGAGTAGATAACAAACTCGTGAGTACATGGAACATTCTAGAAATCCATACAGCCAAACATTGTTGGACTTTTTTTAAGTACACACTGTATAACTAAGCAAATCTGAATCTTTGCAAAGATACTGGTGACTGAAAGGAATAGAAGTTACCCCATCAGAAGGGATACTTGGGAATCAGCTTATAGGCATGGCTGAGTTGAGCCATGGTGCCCAGGAAAGTCCAGAGCAGAAAGGGCATTTGCAAAATGAATTATCAAGTTGAAAGGGGTGGCTTGACCAAGTGATGTAAGGGAGTTAAAGGTATTTCAAGTCCACCGAAGTACCTAGACCCACTCCTCCCAGGGGCAAGCATTCCCCCTAACAGCCACAACTTACCGTTGCATTCCATGAAGACACAGCAAGGGGAATTCGACAGAACTGGCAAAAAGTCTCAACCACACTGTAACTCCAAAATGGATTTTCAGTGACTTGCAACATCAGACCCAACATTTATCCTCCTAGATCTTTGGGAACTCTTTGTAAGTCTTTATGAGTCTTGAAGGCTACTGTTTCCCTGAGTTCTCTCAACAGGGGCCTTGACCCACAGAGAATGAACTTCTATGTCAAAGCCCCAGAGATGGTGGGAGAAGGGGGCAGATATTAAAAGAGGGAGCAAATACTGTGCTAAAAAAGTAAAACCCCTATGCTGTCATTAGAAAGAAAGAAGTCATGGCTCTAAACTCCTTAAAGAAACAGTGTTTGACAAATTAACTTTGAACTTGATTTCTGAGAGTTTGGTACACCATCAATTAAAAGGTCATCTATCCCGGCTATGCCAGTCTTCAGCAAACGTCCTCACTTAAAAGGCTTTCTCAGCATTTCAAGGATTTTGTTTGCACCAGATAAAAGCTGCTTTAGAACACAAAGGTCACATTTTCAGTGATTTATCTTTTAAAAGGAGGCATGCTGGGTGTCTTTTAAATGAAGCAGTCCGGAAGAGATTGTGAGAAAATCTTTAAATGGCCAGTTGATGGATGCCAGCTTGGGGAAGACCGGCTCCCTAAACTGCTTTGGGCACAGCCAGTAGATAGCTGTCATCTTTGATCCTTGCCAAGAAAACTGATTTCGTTTTCCTCCTCTCTTAATATAATGGCACCTGCTTATGGTGTGCCCACTACATGCCCGGCGTGTCCCCTGCCCTCTCTAATCTTCACGGCAGTGCCAGGAAGTAGATGTTCTGCTCTCCCATATGCAGACTTGGAGACTTTGAATCACTCTCTTATTTGCAGACAAAAGGCTTGAAACCAGGTTCTTCTGGCTCTCACGCTCTGGGCTTGCTAGACACGCGATCCCTCACTACAGCCCCTGGGATTGTCCACCCCCACCTGCCACCATGCACTGAAACTAAGGTCTGGTCAAGATTTATTCAACTCAGCTTGACAGGCTGAACACTGAATATTCACAGGTAACAAAAAGCTTCAAAAAAGAGCAAACTTTATTTCTTGTCTTTAGGGAACTCAAAACACTATGGAAGATTAAGACTTGTGATGGCTAATTTTATGGGTCAACTTGACGGGGGCACAAGTGCCTAGCATTTGGTCAAATGTTATTCTGGGTGTGTCTGTAAGGATGCTTCTGCATGAGATGAACACTTGAATTGGTAGACTGAGTATAGCCCATTGTCTTTGCCCATGTGGCTGGGCCTGGTCCAACCAGTTATAGGCCTGAATAGAACAAAAGGACTACGTAACACAGAACTTCTCCCTCTGCCTGACTGTAGCTGGGACACCGGTCTTCTGCTTTCAGACTTGAACTCGGAGTAGAACTACACCATCCACTCTCCTGGGTGCCCAGCCTGTAGACTGCAGATATCAGACTCATCAGCCTCCATAATGACATGAGCCAATTATCTACACATCCTAATGGTTCTGTTTCCCTGGAGAACCCTGACAAACACAGGACTCCTCCATGCTCCTCAAGTTATTTTCCTTATCATTTGAGTGGGCAGCAGTGTCAATAACCAGCACTGGGAGAAGGTGCTATTAGACGGAAGGTGGGATAGTTTGATCTACAGCCCCCAGCATGAGCTGTGGATTGGTCAAAAGTGGGTTCAAGCCTTGACTCCAGGCCTCAGTTTTCCCATCTGAAAATCAAGGGGATAATAATAGTAATAGCTATCTCAAAGACTGTGACTATTCCATGCCCAGGAGGAGATAGCGCATTCAAAGCATTTCGCTCCTTGCCCAACATGTATTCCTCTAACGTGTGCTTACTTACTGGATGCTCCTATTCCTGTGGCAGGAAGTGTCACCATTAAAGATGCATTCACTGTGCCTTTCATACTTTAAGATCTTCACAAGCTCATGGTATAAATACAAATAGCTCTGCATTTAAGCCCTTCTCAGTGTCAACTACTTTAATAAACATTAGTTGACCACCAGCAAAGAACAAGACCTTGTGTCATGGGGAAAGAGGATCAGACAGCATGGAAAGAGAGTGGCGATGGGAAGGGGTAGATGGGAGGCTTGAAAATTCAGGGACAGGGGGTGTCTGAGACAAAATTTCCCTGCTGCACAATTTCACAGATGGCCAGCCCATGGACCATTAGTTATTACCCACTATTTTAAAAATCTGGGCAAATCCCTATTGTTAATAATGATGAATAATAAATTAGCCATAATAAACAATGTCTATCATGAGCCCAACTCTGTGCTAAATGGCTCCATATAAACATAATGTTGCTTTCCTTAGTATTATGCTGATCTCATTCCTGTAAAACTACATGTGCTCATGAATCAGTTGCAACATAGCAGTGAGCATCACTGGGGGATTTTTTCACCAGGATTCTGAACACAGTCCTCTTTGGGGGGAATCCCCACATTGTGTGAATCTTGGTGGATGGTAATGCCTGGCGTGCCACCCTGACTGCTACTGAGTGGGCTCATGACTTCCCCTCGACCAACAAGAAGCTCCTGCCTGAGCCTCTGCATCCAGGCGGGTGACCCAGGGATCTGCTGGGATAGAGGAGAAAATTGCTCACTGTGGCTGCCACACAGAGACAGATGTCCAGGGTGGCCTCTGCCCCCGGGGCATGTCAGGACTGGCATTAGGTATCCAGGAGCGGTGAAAGCATCAACATTGACGTCCACACTGGAGGCCCCTGGACTCCAACGCTGCTGCTGAGTCTACCTTAGTCCCTGTCCTTCTCTGAGCCAGATTCTCCAGGCTTCCCTTCAGTTCTGGAAGCTTCTAGTAAATTCCTCTCTGGTTCACCCTAGAGGTCTTGACAATTAATTCAATGACAAAAAGGCCCTCAAAATGGGAAATGGACCTGGTAATATCTGTGCCAACAATACCAAATAGTTTTTAAGTCACATGGACAAGTGCCCCTTCTGCAGCTCAGTGACTAGTTTGCATTTTATATGAGCATCTACATTACTAACATGTATTTATTTGTTTGTTCCACAAATAATACTGAGAGTCTCCTCTGTGTTAGTTATATAAGGCAGTTTGTCTTTGAACAAAGACATACAGCCTTAGATTTATGTAGGTCTTCATCAGCAATTAAAAGATATGCCATATTTCACAGAGCCAGCTTTTTCTGAGACAAACTAGAAATGTGTTCAAGGACACGGAGGACTAGCTATAAATGATGTGGTTAGATCTTCCTTCTATGTCTGTGCTTCAAAAGTCTTACTTTCCAAAATGCAATTATTAATAATTGCCCTGAGTGACCAAACAGATAGGTTTGGCCTTGTAGTCTAACCACAGGAAAGGGCTTTGTGGAGAGAGGCGCAAATACATGAAGCCCTGGGTCTCCGTGGCTGTGAAAATGTTCAACTACTTTAAAGAATAGCACCAGCCAGAGAGGAGACGAAGAGATCCCAGTTCTCTTTTAAAGACATATATCTTTGCTCTCCTCCCTGGCTTGGCTTGGACGGTCATCAGGTATGAGGAGAAATTGGAAGCTTCTTCCCATTCCATTCAGCTTCTTTTCAGTGAAACCTAACTGCGGGGTAGATGCAGGATGAGTGACCGGCAGAAGCAGCTGCAGAGAAGGCTCTGGTCTGGGTGCACGTAACACACACACAATCTCATCAACATACATGGGCCGTCGGGCAGATTTGGTAGGAATTCAGCCACCACCGTGCCGATGGCTTGGCTCCAGGATTCCCACCCCCAGAGACTCTGTTTGTGCCCCAGGTTGCTCTCCCTGGGCCAGGCGGCAGCTGTGACATCAGAGTCCTTTGCTGTGTGATCACTTCCTGCTGTGATGACAGAGCAAAATCAGGGTGTCAACCCAGCTTTTGAGTCTAAAAACCACCTTTGCAAGTCACTGAAGAAACTATAGTTGACATGGAAAACCATTTGAGTGACAGAGACCACAATCCTGAAGGACCCAAGGAAGCACATTTTATACCATAAACAACAGATTTGGAAGAACATAGATATGGTGAGAGCCAGTTTTTCCTGCCCCATGGGAGAATTTTTAAATGTCCCCAGGCTGGAGTGAAGGAACTCAAGAAAGGATTTCTGATAACTAGAGGTCAGTGGGTGTCCTGAAAAGACACTCCAGATCCAGGCTGGTCTGTCCTATGGAGCCAAGTCCTGCAGGGAGGAGATGTCACAGTTACTGTTATGTGTGAACTTGGCTGGGCCATGGTGCCTAGTTCTGTGGTCACACACCAGCCTAGATGTTTCTGTGAAGATATTTTGTAGATATGAGTGACATTTAAATAGTAGACTTTGAATAAAGCAGATTATAATGTGGGCGGGCCTCGTCTAATCAGTTGAAGGTCTTCCAAGCAAATATTGGGCTTTCCCAGAGAGGAAGGAAATCCAACTTGAGACTGCAGCATAAGAATCCTGCCTGAGAGGGGGGAAAGATGGCGGAGGAGTAGGGGACCCTATTTCAACTGGTCCCCGGAATTGAGCTGGATATCTACCAGACCACTCTGAGCACCCACGAAACCAGCCTGAGATGTAAGAAGATCTGGATCTCTACAAACAGAATATCGCAGGCGGTTGGTTTGGAGGTACGAAGCGGAGAGCCGTGATTCTGCGGGCAGATATCAGAGGATAAACTGCGGCGGGAGGGTACCTGGCCGTGGGGATCCTACACCGCTGGTGAGTGACAGTCTCGTGCTGCGGACGGGGCACAGACTCGCAGACCGGTAGCGTCAGTAAAGGACTTTAGGGCAGCCCCAGGGGTGGAAACCCGGAGCTGCGGGGTCGCGCGCACGCGAACTGGGAGCAGCTGGCGGTTTTAGAAGCACAAAAGGCAGAGACGTGCCCCGACCTGGAGGCAGGACTGGGGGCGCTGCGGAGGGGCGCACAACCCAGGATGCTGCAGTTTATAGCAGCACGGACAGAAACAGAGATGATGTGGCCTGGAGAGCGCACTGAAGAACAGACTGAGATCTCTCTGCTCTGAGGCAGAGGGTTGGAAACAGTCTCTTCTGCTCTGACTCGCGGAAGAGACGCGGAAAGCCACCAGGGAAAGCGCCAGAGAACAAAAGCCCCAAAGACTGATTCCCACTGAGCCCATCCCCCGCCACAGGGGCGCAGGGCAACTCCGCCCAAACAGGGTTGCCTGAGTAACAGCATGGCAGGCCCGTCCTGCAGAAGACAGGCTGGGAAAACTAGAGGCCAGCAACCCTAAGGTCCCTAGAAAATAGTGCATCTTGCTTGGGTTCTTGTAAATAATTTTGACTCTATACATTCCCTCAAACACCCATC
>NC_138369.1:187897348-187941340 GCF_054177405.1 Leptonychotes weddellii | reverse complement strand
GTCCATCAACAAATGAATGGATAAAGAAGATGTGGTATATATATACAATGGAATATTATGCAACCATCAAAAAATGAAATCTTGCCATTTGCAATGATGTGGTTGGAACTAGAGGGTATTATGCTAAGCGAAATAAGCCAATCAGAGAAAGACAATTATCATATGATCTCACTGATATGAGGAATTTGAGAAACAAGACAGAGGATCATAGGGAAAGGGAGGGAAAAATGAAACAAGATGAAACCAGAGAGGGAGACAAACCATAGCGATTCTTAATCTCAGGAAACAAACTGAGGGTTGCTGGAGTGGAGGGGGGTGGGAGGGATGGGGCAGCTGGGTGATGGACATTGGGGAGGGTATGTGCTATGGTGAGCACTGTGAATTGTGTAAGACTGATGAATCACAGACCTGTACCCCTGAAACAAATAATACATTATGTGTTAATAAAAAAATTTTTTAAAAAGGACAACAAAAACCATGAAATATGTAAAAATAGAATAAAAAGACCTTTATGAAGAAAACTATGAAACTTCTCTGAAAGTCATAAAATGCTATAAAGTTAATAATATAAACATGTCAATTCTTCCCCCATCACACCCCAGTTTATTTATAAATTTAATGTAATTCTGCCTGCCCATGGTGTTCTATTCTTTACTTGGATGTCTTGGATATTCTATTCTTAGATGTCTCTGAGACCTGAATAATTCTGTTTTTAGTTCATGTGAATAGGTTTCTGCTCATCGCAACAAAATGACTAACTCAACCTAAGCTACCCTTTGTCTCTCCTGGGCCCATATATCGTGGCTCTCAAATCCTCCTGGCACTCTCTTACATCTCTCTCCAAATGGGCTTTTGCAGCTTCTTGGGAAAAAAGGGGGGGAATTGCTTTTTTGTGAAGAGATTTTTGGAGATTTACCTGTCACAATACCAGATTTGACCCCACTCAACATCTCTTTCCCATTAACTAGCTCAGTAACCATGACCATTAGTCCAGACTCACAAGGGAAGGATTCTGATTGGCTGAGTCCACCTCTTGGGTCAGGTGCCCACCATTGGCCCAAATCGCGATCACCAAGAGAAGCCAAGTCCCATGGAAATTCTGCATCGGGGTTGAGTCAGGAAAAAGATTGTTGCCACTGGACTCAATGATGGACTCTTTACCATGTGGGTCTGCCATCACTGTCTTTCATGTACTGGACATCCTACACTCAGCCAGACACTCAAGTACTTTATCTCAGTTTAAATTCCTAACATTTTTCACATCCACCTAAGTACACTTGATCATCACCTCGATGGTAAGGAAAACTGCTGCTCCAGTAGGTAACTTCTCTGCAGTCACCTGGCCGACTCAAAGTCAAAGATCAATCCAGTTCCAAGTCTCAAGCATTGCGTCCTGCCTCCTGGCCTGCCCAAGTGTGGATGACAGAACCACGTGTCCCGGGCTGGGATGTGCTAATACCGGGCGCCTCTGCAAAGCTGAGCATCTCCTCTCCTGGGCCTTGCCTGGACCCTTGTCCACCAACCAACTCCAACAACCCACCTTATTTATCTAGTGACTCCCATCATCCTTCCAATCATTGCTGGGGTAGCAGTTTCTCAGGGAGACTTGAGTGATTCTCCAAGCCTGGATGAGCTGTCCCCAGCACAAATCTCTCCATTTTATCATGTTTATCTGGACCTCTTCCCCACCAGCCTGCCAGCACCTTGACAAGGCTGGCCACAGCATCAGTACATACACGTGGTAGGAGTTCAATAAATATGTGTGAAATGAAATTAAGTTAATGATGCTCCAGCTTGCTGACACTCTATGCATCCCGCCTCGGGCACACCCTGGGGAAGTTCCCTCCTCAGGGATGAACATTGCAGCCCCCGGGAAGAGAAAGACCCTCCAAGCCTGGAGCCATAAGCCCCTTCTCCTTCCTCTGGCTCCATGAGGCCAGAAACTCAACATACTTAATTCCCATGCAGAGGGGAGCACATTTGGATTCTTCTCCTTGCTGTTAGCTAGATTTTGACACTCTTATGAATCCACCTGGGAAGCAAAAAATTAAATTCATTCCCATGGCTCAAAGGAGGTCAGACATAACCTTGTCCTGTGATTGGGATGAGAGAGGTGTATTGGGGCTGTTGAGGGCCTCTCCAAACATGACAGCCCTGGTCCCCCTCTCCTCCTTCTGCATCAATGGGCCATTATTACTGAGGAGTGCTTCCCATCCCTTTGGAACATTGTGGGAGAACATTCCCTAGATTCTCCAGCTTTGCATGGAGAGTCCCCTCAAGGGGGAGCATTCTTCCTGTAAAACCAGATTTGCTTCCAGGTGAGTCACAGCGGGAGGAGACCCACACCAGCCATCAGGGCCAGACACACTCAGGAAGGGGGCCACTACCTTTATGTGACAATATTCAGAGAATGAAGGGACAATGAAGGCACCAGAAGGATGGGGCACAGAGGGAATTCATCTGAATTATGTTCCCAACTTTCTTTACCTCCATAAAGACTACGGATCAGCCCATATAACTTCTGTGGCATTTGCCCTGCTGTCTCAGGAAGCTTTCTCTGGAGTGTCCTCTCGACCTGCTATCCTGTTTGCAGTGAGTCCACAGCTGCCCTGAGCCCCAGAAAGCCCTGGTTGTTTGCTGGTACTGAAGCAGTCCTATTGAGTACTTCTCTAATTAGAAACCCATCAGAGGAATCCCAGAGCCCACCCCCTGTCTCTAAAAGCCCCAGAGAATTGTTCAGTAGGAGGGATCTCCCCACAAAACATATTAGACATATATTCAGATGGAGTTTTTGAAACAGTTAATCTTCCAACGGATGCATCTTTCTTGGTCCCGACCCTTGTGGCCACAAACGGGGCCCAGCCAGAGTTGCAGCCTGGGCTCTACCCCAGCCGTCCCCTGGCCCCCTTCCACCACACTTTATACCTGCACTCCCAGGCACAAGTGTGAGCAGGTGCACACACACAGAGCCTGTCTTTCCTCTTTCCACCATTCTTCATGCTCCACCTCGATCCCTAGTGAAGGAGCTGGTAAAGAAAAGAAACTAGGTGACCCTGGGGGTTATATGCAAACAATGAATCATGGAACACTACATTAAAAACTAATTATGTACTGTACGGTGACTAACATAATGTAATAAAATAAAATAACACTGTGCTCTCACAGACCCCCTCAGGATGCTGAAGACAAGATGCAACTTCCATATCAGCTTCTCGTGCCACAAAGCTCAAACAACAGCAAGATTCAGTGGTTTGGGGCTCCTACCACCTGGGGCCCCAAGGCCAGGACCCAACCCCCTGCCCTTTACCCTGTGAAGCATCCTCTCCATATGATGGACGATCTCTCCTCCCAGCCTGTGGAGCCCCTTCAGGATGTGTGAAACCATTTACCTGCAAGGATCTCAGGGGAGGATATTCTCTTGAAGGGAGAGAAGCCAGACAGCTTCTCCAAATTGCAGGTTGTGGTGAATGATCCTAGCAAGTAGCAAATCACAGTGTAAGGAGCTCAGGGAGGTTGGGGGGCGGGGGGACCAGAGAGCCACATTCCCTCTGGAGCCATGCAGGTGCAGAGAGAATGGACTCAGCAGTGGGGGCGTCCGCTTGGAGTTGTGAGATGCACCTGCTGAGCACATCTGCATGACACATGCCAAACGTCGATGCTCCGCCCTCCCCCTTCTTGTTCTCCTGGGTGAGTCATAATTCCCCTAGGAAATTGGCTCTTTGGCACCCCAGGATACAGGGCTCTACTCCCATCATAAGAGGAAAATGTATTGCCAGTTGGCAGTTGATACTCTTCAGATGAGACAGGCATGGCAAAGAGTAGATCTCTTGTTCCCAGCAGAAAGGCTTCTCACAGAAGCACCATGTTTCAGCTCTAACTCTTAAGGGAAGGAGAAAACAGACACCTGCCCCACAGTCACCTATAGCAGTGGTCACTTCCCAGGTTAATCTAAAGGGAGAGACAAAGCAGACACTTGAATCACACATCGTAACTCCATTTTATTACAACATCAAGGAAAATAGTTAGTTGCAGGAGGAATGATACTAGAGATAAACAGAGATTAAGCCACTCACAGTCGCATTGTCTACACCTTCCTATGAGGGAATAAATATCACGGATCTCTGTACATGCATTGCAGGACAGGTGTGCATGTGTGTATCGTGTGCAGATGAATTCTCTCTAGGGTGTTGTTCTTTTAATTTCTTGACAGATGATGTTTGAATTCGGTGTCTTCTGGCAGACTAGGAAGGGGCTCTTCCACTAGGACTGGGACCCAGCCTTTTTCTTCTGGAATTTTCTGAACTGAGACTGAATGGCCACAGCTGCGCGTTCTGTCTCTGGCGCATCCATGTCAATGTCGAATTCTTCTTGAACTTTCTTCTGCCCATCTGTAACAGGAGAAAACACAAAGGTGAAGCCATCACTGAGCTGAGAGCAGGAAGGCAGACGCCACCAGTCACCATGTGGCGTGCACACCACCCCCAGCACAGGACCTGGTTTGCAGAGTAGAGCGTGTCCTGATCCCCATCAGAGCCCAGGATTGGCTATTCCCTGCCTGCCCCAACTCTACACTTGCAAGAGACTGTGAAACTCAAGAACACAGTCCCAACCCCGCAGATACTTTCTGTACGTGACTTTCTGTGTCTCATGGCCACGTATCACACGGTGTTAAAAATATTAGCTGTGTTTTGACTTTTTCCTGATAACTTCAAAGAGACGGAATTTAAATAGTGCTACAGATATTGACCCAGTGGAGGACTGATATTCACAAGAGCTCTGGGTCAAAGTCACTGAGTTTCCGTGTATGCTTCCATTGCCAATGAGATTGCTGATTGAATAAGGGCTTCTGTTTCTATCATTGTCACCAATGGATGATCCCATTTGACCTTCACAATTTGGTTGATCTTCCACAGGTTTTACATTCTGTTTCAATGAGGGAGACTTAGCAATATGCTTGCTAAACTGGAAGGATTTAACTGATTCACACTGTAACAATTATAGAAAATAAGATATAAGCCAAAGCGAAGTGAAAGCACATACTGATTGTCCCTTTTCACTGGGCACCAGCATCAATTTCTAGCCAAACATAAAGATGAATAAATAAATAAAATCCTCTAGTTATAAAAGGGAAGCATCGTTACAATTCCTTCAGTCTGGTGAAAGTTAATCATCACAATTGCCAAAGCATCTTTTTAAAGAACATACAGACCCTGGCTGCCTTTGGCTCAGGTCATGATCTCAGGGTCCTGGGATCCAGTCCTGGGTGGGGCTCCCTGCTCAGCAGTGAGTCTGCTTCTCCCCCTGCCTCTGCCCCTCCCCCTGCTTGTGCACACACACACACACACACTCTCTCTCTCTCTCTCTCTCAAATAAATAAATAAAATCTTAAAAAAAAAATCATACAGGCCCGGAAACCCAATCCAGACTCAGGGCTTCTGGTAGCAAGACCGAGTCACATGCATCTGGGGCAGCGCCAGACAGCCCTGCTTTTATAAAAGGCTCTAAGATGATTCCAAGATACAGCCAGAGTTGAGACTCAACTACTTTGTCTACAGATGAAGCACCCAATAAAGCCCTAGAGTCAGCTCAAGGAAGAGCTGGGGACAAGACCTACCCCCTTGCACTTGGGTCAAGACCTCACCGCCACCTGGACTTGTACCTGGAGCCCAGCAGTGTGCCGGGCACATGCAGCTCAGGATGGGAATGTCTGGGGCATTTGAGGCAGGGACAGAGCTCTACTCCTGACTTTGTCACCAGGCAGCCTGTGTCCATCATTCACTCACTCAGCAACTTTGGATAATAATGTTCAGGCAGCACCCCTCACAAAGAGGGTGGAGGACGTGGAATCGTTTCAAGCGAGGCAGGCTTGTTCTCTCCTGCCTGCTCTGTTCTTTCTCTCCTAGATAGAAGATAAATAGATGACGGTAGATAGATAGATAGATAGATAGATAGATAGATAGATAGATAGATAGATGATAGATAGAAGATAGATAGATAGATGATGGAGAGATAGATGATAGATAGATGATAGATGATAGATAGATAGATAGATAGATAGATAGATAGATAGATAGATGATAGATAATAGATAATGGATGGATAGATAGATGATGGACAGATAAATAGATGATGGATAGATAGATAGCAGATAGATGATGGATAGATAATAGATAGATGATAGATAGAAGATAGGTAGATAGAGATAGATAGATGATAGATAAATAGATAGATGATAGATAATAGATAGGCAGATAGAGATGATAGATAGGTAGGTAGATAGAAGATAGGCAATAGATAGATGACAGATAGATAGATAGATAGATAGATAGATAGATAGATAGATAGATGATAGATAATAGGTAGATAAAAGATAGGCAGATAGAGATAGATAGAAGATAGATGATAGATTGGCAGATAGATAGGCAGGTAGATATAGATAGATAGATGATAGATGATAGATAGATAGATAGATACACAGATAGATACATAGATAGATACAGATAAATGATGATAAATACATAGATAAGGATATAAATCTTTATGAGTTGCACCTTATTTCAAGTGCATCTGGTTGTGTGACATTCCCTTTGCAGACCCTAAGCAGATCCTGTTAATTTTCCCAGAGACTAAGCTGGTCACCTAGATCCCTCCAATCACACCTACATCTGGGAGGAGAGGACAGGGGCTTTGCAAGCCTTGCCAGACTGATGCATCTGTGACCTAAATCAGTAGACCTGTTTTCCTCCATGCCAGACTGGTGCCGATGCCCATAAGAGCAGTGAATTTAGAATGCCCCAATGTCCAGGGAATATTTGGGGGGCCATCTTTTTCTAACCCATGAGAGCCCAGATGATACAGAGGACACGGTGGGTTTGCCTGGCACTGCATCAGCAGCTTTTTAACATTTTAACAGCATTGCCGGGAACCTATAAGGAATAGGGCCACTGGGCAGGGCGGGAGTTCCGTGAGGCTCACACCAGTACCTTAAACATGTTTCTTTAGCATTACTGCATGAGCCTGGGACGGCACAGTGTCTGGCAAGCCTGAACTGTGACCAGCTGCAGCTCCCGGGGTCCCAGCGATGGACCCTCCATACCAACCACATTGGCTTCAGCACTAGGACTTGTCATAAGATGGTTCAGAGCCCCAGATCCTCTTCCTCCCTGAGGAAACCCTTGCTGTCATTCAAGGGGACACAGAAAACCTCTGTTTTAGATTGAAAACGTTGTGCAACCTGAAGGCTTTGAACAACCTGATTCATCTTTCTTCTTAATAATAATGAAGAAAACAGCAATATTATTTTTTGACAAATGATAAAAGAAGGTGTGGAAAATTATGTACATTTAAGAAACATATGAGATTGTGAGGATGGGTCATAAAAATAAATTTCACAATCATCTCCGAAACTAATATCTTCAGCTGAAAGTGATTTATACATTCCTCCCACGTTGGAAAAATATTACAATGTTTAAAAAGAAAGCACTAATAATTCAGGAATTGTTACCTTCTGTTTACTTGGCAGAGTTGGGCATTCCCTGGGGAAGGTCTGACACTGTGACTCCTTCCACCGAGATTCACAAAGCAGAGGAGGGGGCCCCAGAATGTGGTGGAGAAGGGGCAACTATTAGATTTGGTGGCACAGCGTTCACCGCCGATGACGCAAGGGTCTGCAGATGACTCGGTGTGGTCCTGAGACCAGGAAAGCAGGGCTCGGAGCATCCCAGTCTCAGCAGGAGGAGGCTGGGAGGGGCCACGGCAGAGCCTCTGTGGCTCCAGCTGAGAGGGACCGTCCACAGATGGCTTAGTGAACAAGATGCAAAACGTGGTCACATTGGAGGGACATTAGGAAGCATCATTTAATGGAGGGGGGGAGTGCCACAGGGAATGGTCAGGGCCTGGAGAGAGAGAAAGGCGTCCAGGGGTGGGCACCTTCAGATACACAGCTCCTGAGAAACCCCCACTGAGGGTGAGCTCTGGGTGGGCTGCTAAGCCCATCTGCACCTAGAACAGTGCCTGCCTTTACCACCTGGCCAGTGAATAAAGGAAAGGCAGCCTCGCATCAAGTGGGCAGTGTCCTCCAGCCTTCTCTGGGGTAAGGCGACTCCCTCCTAACCCTCCTGGTCCCAGTGAGGCACCTGGTAGAAGCAGGTAGAGTGATTTGCGGGGGGGCAATGTCCTACCGCGCTGTGACTCTCAGGAAGGTTCATAGCTTCTCTGGGTCTCAGTTTGCTCATCTTGAAAATGGAGAGGTAAAATCGTTTTTAAAAGTCAGTTCCAGGGCGCCTGGGTGGCTCAGTTGGTTGAGCGACTGCCTTCGGCTCAGGTCATGATCCTGGAGTCCCGGGATCGAGTCCCGCATTGGGCTCCCTGCTCAGCAGGGGGTCTGCTTCTCCCTCTGACCCTCCCCCCTCTCGTGTGCTCTCTCTCATTCTCTCTCTCTCAAATAAATAAATAAAATCTTTAAAAAATTAAAAAATAAAAAAATTAAAAAAAACAAAAGTCAGTTCCATGTAACCATCGGTGTTACGTGCAGATCAGGGCCATATTGTAAACTGAACCACTGGCCCAGTGGTATTGAGCAGAATGTGCCACAGCCGCAAAGCAGGTGGCAGAGGGTGTGAGCAGTCACATGGCTCCCCAGCCCCCAGGCCCTGCACCTGCTCAGACTCTCGGATGTTTGGGGCCCACTGCAGAGGGGAAGGGAAGGAACGCTTTCCAGCCGGGCAGCCACACGGCCATCACATGCAATGAGACAACGGCGCCGAGGGGTCGGGCCCTCCCCAGCTTCTTGGATGGCAGGTGGCGTTTGCTGGGCTTGTGACTTCACGTCCTTGTTCAGCAGCACAAGGCCCAGAGGCTACACAGAAAGACAGGTGCAGCCCACGACTCACAGGTCATGTGAATATCAACTCGGCAGTCCCCAGTCACCATCGCTGGGAGGCACTGAAGGGGCCTGAGCCCTCTTCGTGAGGGGCAGTGGATCTAAATGAGCAGAGGGAGTATGTGTGTTCTTGTCATCTCCAGACCACCCTGTGCGTTCCTAGATGCTTCTGCTCGTCGCTTCATAAAGACGTGTGCAGGCTTACAGCTCGGTAGGGTGGGCTCTCTACCTGGCATTTGTATCCAGGATCCCAGTAGGCAAAAGGCATAGGGACCCTGTTCCTGGTGTTGGCTTTCCACCAGCCTGAGCGAGCAGTACTTCACCCGAGCACTTTGTAACCTGCCCATTTATTGCATAGTTGCTATATTTCATAGCTCTCTGCAGTACAGGAGTTTTATCATTTCTGTGCGTCCCTCTGTGAAGACATTCTGAAGCTGACCGGGAGAATGGCCAAGACGTTATTCATACCAATTAGCTGGTTATAAAAAGCTAGTGATTGCCAACTCCCCTGGAGAATGGGAGGGAACCCGACTTCCTGACCGCTTAGTTCTGGAGCTGTGAGGGGCACCCTCATAACTGCAATGTCCTGTAAGCCCAGGTAGGCGGGAAGCCCCCACGAGCTCCTCGGATTTCACCCAGCTCTAGCAGGCCCGGTCTCAAAGGTACGGGGCAGTCTGAGTCATTACTATCCACTGCATTATCTACCTGCCCTTCCATTTGCCTCCCCTCCAATCTGTGTTTCCACCTGTCTTCTCTCCCCACTTCTCTCGCAGAACCAGCTGCACAACAGTCCCAAGCAACGAGACTTTTCTCCCTGGGAAGAATCTTCATCAGACAACCGAGACTCAACACAGAGCCCAGCCACTGGCCAGCACCATGAGCGCTGATGCTCCCCCAGGCTCGGGAGTCTCATGATTCAGTGCTGCCCTGACCTGCTCCCCAGGAAGGAACCCAGTGCTATTCTGTAGATATTTCTTATGCCATTTTCCTGAAATACTGCCTTTTCCTTGCAAAAACTGAGAGGGGAAGTGGCTCTGCTGTTTTGATTTTATGATGCCATAAGAGAGCTGTTCAGGTAGCCATTCTTGAAGATGTCATTGTCATAAGAGTGACTCTTCACTGAGCATGAAATGGGTCCTCCCTCACAGAGTTAAGTGGATTTTCTTTTACAGATCATTTGATGGCAAATGTAAAATAGAGAATCATAAACTGAAAAGGAAGGAGCTTACTACCAGTTCAAGACAATCCCAGGTGAATCCTGCAAGTCTTTGATGCTGCCATGAAAATCTCTCGTAGGGGAAGATGGTTTGACATGCTAAAATATTGTTTGTGGGCATCTATTCTGATCAACACAGGGCCAGCGCTAGAATAATGGTCATCAAATCAGGGCTACAGCCCATCAACAGGTTCTTACTGGGCACCTGTGTCCATCTGCAGAGCTGCCATTACAAAGTACCCCGGACCAGAGAGCTTGGATGACAGACATTTGTTCTCTCTCAGTTCTGGAAGCTGCAAGTCCAAGACCACATGTGAGCAGGTTCGGTTTTTCCTGAGACCTCTCTCCCTGGCTTGCCGACAGCCACCTCCCTACTGTGTCCTCACATGGTCTGGTGTCTCTTCCCCTTCTTATAAGGACACCGGTCAGACACCATAAAAACCTCTATTTAACTTAATCACCTCATGAAAGTCCTTATCTCCAAATATAGCCTCATTCTTAAGGGACTGGGAATCAGGGCTTCAGCATATGAATTTGGGGGGACACAATTCAACCTATAATAACACCTCACCTAACTTTGGGCTCTATAGGTTTCAAAGTAGCTTTGTATTCTTCCCCTTGTCTGCCTGCTGCATTCTCAGAGCTGCAGGAAATGCCCACTGTCCCCATTTCACAAAGGCACAGAGACCATAATATGCCTCACCCAAGATCACCTGAGTGAGAGCTGGCCAAGGGCTGATTTGGAAACCCAGTCTTGCTCCAAATCTTGATTTTAATCAGCAGGGTTGCCTTACTTTCAGATCCTTAGAGGCCAAGATGACAGTTTTTCGTATGGACCAGTTGATGTTGCTTAGAGGGAAAGCAAATCTTAAATGGTCTAAGTTAAACACATGATACAGTCAACCAGTTTGCAAAATCTGCTCATTTACTAGGCAGTCCAGGAGAATTTACACCAAACTCCATCATTCAGCAAATGGTTGAGAATGCCTAGTATGGGTCCATCACTGTTCTAGGGGCTGAGAGAGAGCAAAGAACAAGCCCAAAGCCCCACTCTGTCGGGAAGAATCAGAAAATAAAAAAGTAAATGCACAAATAAGTAATGGAATTTCATAAATTCCAAAAATAATGTGTGTGTGTGTGTGCGTGTGTGTGCATGTTATGAGGTCAGGTAAGGGCTCTGGGAAGGAGACAGCTCAGGGGAGGAGGCTTGTCCCCAAAGCAAGGCTAAGACCCATCTGCCCAGGAGCGAGGGGCAGCAGGGGCCCTCCACTGCTGAGAAACAACACGTTTTGAAAAATTATTCTCCATCCATGCATCCACAACCTGAGTAGCAGACTTCAAATAATTAGCATAAATTCTTTAGAAATTAACAGACATGTAGTCATCCAGAGCATAACAGAGCTATTCCTGGATCCTGTGACAGCCCAAGATCTGATAAAAAGTTTGAAACTCAGCATCATTCAAAAATACATCATATTAACCCGCATGCTTGATCTAAGGAACTCTTAAATATATTTGTTTCTGAGTTTGTGATGATGCAGAGTCATTGCAGTAAGTCACGAACACAGGGGCTTGCACACGCACACACACACGCACATACGCACACAGTCATTTACATACTTATAACTCTCCATATCTTAAGAGTTATTTTATAGAAACAAATTACCTCCCAAGTCCTAATCCTGTAGATCAGAAATTTGTGCATAAGCAGTAAATTGGGATATAATTGTCCTGAGTAGGAGTTCGCCTTGATTAGGAGGCACAGCACAGAGCCTACTATAAAAGGACCTAAATTTTAGCTCACCATGAAGAATAACAGTCATTTAACTTAAGTATGCCTTGCAAATGGGGTATTATGCTACTAAGGTTCTTAGAATGCCCTACCTTCTTTCAGAGTATAATTCTAACTTGGAAAGAATTCACATCTGTCCATTGTGTTGCCCTTGATATACTTAAGCTAATTGATACAGGGCAACGTGGGCTCCTGGGGCCTCTTCGCTGTCTCTCCTCCTTCTCCCGCACATGGGCCCCCTATTGGTAAAGGACAGCCAGTGTGGCTTCCTGCATAAGGACCCAAACCCAGGCCCTGGAGGCAGGGAAAGCAAAGAGACCAGCAAGAAAAGCAAGCAAAGATTGGAATTTTTATCCCTTAAGCCTCAAATTGAATCAAAATATACCCAGAGAACAAGGCACCTAGTGTTAGGGAAGAGGTCACGTCCTCCCCCGCAAAAAAATAATGAAGATAAATTTGGATACCAAGTTCCAAAAAATGCTGGCATCAAGCATCCACCTTATGAAAGACCAATAAAAAAACAATAACTGCACCTTCTTTATAAAGCTGGGGAAAAACCCAGTCGGTCACGAGTTAGAACATTTCCCCGCAGCTGGGCAGGTGCGTGGAATTCCTGCAAGCCGGCACCACCCAAGCTCTGAGCTCCAAGCAGTTTCTCATTCCTGCCCACTGGCTCGGGATTTATTGAACGGGGGCTGCTGGTGCGGAGAATTGCAATTTTCCAGATCTTGGCTAAGCGGCAGAGATTAATGAGCAAGGTCAGGAATTAGCGGCAGCAGGCGTGGGGGCTGTCTGCATCTACTGTGTTCTCACACCAGATAAACACACATTTCCCGCTTCTAACTTTCCACACACCAAGTTAGCACCTTTTTGATTCTTACAGCTTTTTCCAAGAGAGAGAAATTCTCTGTTGTCCTAAAAGAGAGTCATTCTGAAATCCACAGTCTCCATTGTTCAAAACGCGCTATTGTTAATGCAAAGCCTAATTTGGTCGGCTGAAAGCCTCGACTTACTTCCAGCTCCTAAGTCCTTGGCTTCCATTATGCCGCTGTTCTGGCGCCTACCTTTGTGCCCCTTGCTTATGTAGAAAGACTACCGGGCTGGGCCATTTAGGTAATCAAATGGGTGCACATAGGTGCTGCTGAGATCAAATTTTCCCCAAAATTCATTAAGCCCAGGAGGAGAACAAACAAGAAGATAGAAATATCATTGAAATAACTATTTTTTCTATTGGAAAGGCAAAATGGTTCCTAGTTGTATTGGTCTGCAACGGCTGCGTAACAAAGTACCACCAGTAAGGCTCTTAAATCACAGAAATGTATTTGCTCACAATCTGGAGGCTAGAAGTCGGAGATCAAGGGGAAGGCAGACTTCATTCCTCTGAGGCCCCTCTCCTCGGAGGGTAGACACTGTCTTCTCCCTGAGTCCTCCCACGGTCGTCCATCTGTGCGCATCTGGGTTCTGATCTCTTATTATAAGAACACCAGTTGTCTTGGATTGGGACCCATGTTAAAGACCTCATTTGACCTTAATCACTTCTTTAAAGACCGTGTCTCCCCATACAGTCCCATTCTGAAGTACTAGGGGTTGGGGCATATGAATGTTGGGAGGGGCAGACACAATTCAGCCCATAGCACTAGCCAAAATGCCTACGTTTTCTAGAAAAAATAAATAAAGACAGGCAGATGAGCTAAAAGAAAAAGCTTCACTAGGGAAGGCTCAAATTCAAGTTCCAACTGATTGAGGGTGGTCAGATTTGCCTTACTGGGGTTCAAATGCTCCCCTGTGTTTGAAATGGAGATGATCATGAATTGAGACTCATTTGCCTCTGAAGATGTTTAGAGGGACAAGGAGAGACTGTGCACCAGCCTGCTTTGTCATGCATAAAGATCAATTACAAATGCACTGCTACCCAAGACGGTGGCCTGCCGACTGGCTCACCCAATACCCTCTCCTCCCACCGGCTCGCTCCACCACACAAGCTGACCTGCTGGAGGAAATCCATTCCCAGATGTCCCAGAAGGAGGATTCTGCCACCCAGGCTTAGGGCCAGCCAGGCAGGTGCAATGTGGCAGTATCTGAGAAGGCAGAAGTGAGCACTGGGGGTGGCCAGCAAACACAGAAAGACCCCACCTCTGGCAAGCACAGAGGCAGAGGCATTGGATTTCTGTGGGGCAGCCACAGGGACATCGGCTGGTCCGTGCCTGGTGCCACGAACCAGGCAGCAGCAGCAGCAGGGTTTCTGCTGGAACAACCTGCGTGTGGTTGGGTGTTTCTGGATGCAGTGTTCCTGGTGGTGCACTGTCCAGGCTTTGGTCTCTGCCTCTCAGAAATTCTGTAAGGTGCTGATACCCTGTAATAACCCTCTTCTACTGAATCTAGCAAGAGTGGATTCTGTTGTCTGTGACACCATCTGCCGCAGGCATGCCTAGTTTATATGGGGGCAGGGGAAGGACAGGGGTGTTATGTAAAGAAAGGGGGTCATCCCCCATGTGTTTAGGGATCAGAGAGCAGGCTTTCATTTTATTTGCATAGAAAATTCTTTAGTACTTAGTGGAGAATAGCTTGAATCAAAGTAGGTAAAGGAGAACCCTTTCAGAGGTAAGGATAACATACCAAATGTTTCTTTCCCTCTTCTAAGCACATGCAAAGAATGAAAATTCCTTCCCAGGAATCAGCAGCTAACTTCCCTAACAACACACCCCTCAGAAAAGCCACAGTTTGATATGAGGAATTCTTAATCTCAGGAAAGAAACTGAGGGTTGCTGGAGTGGGGGGTGTGGTGGGAGGGATGGGGTGGCTGGGTGATAGACACTGGGGAGGGTATGTGCTATGGTGAGCGCTGTGAATTGTGCAAGACTGTTGAATCACAGATCTGTACCTCTGAAACAAATAATGCAATATATGTTAAGAAAAAAAAAAGAAGATAGTAGGAGGGGAAGAATGAAGGGGGGGAAATCGGAGGGGGAGACGAACCATGAGAGACGATGGACTCTGAGAAACAAACTGAGGGTTCTAGAGGGGAGGGGGTGGGAGGATGGGTTAGCCTGGTGGTGGGTATTAAAGAGGGCACATTCTGCATGGAGCACTGGGTGTTATGCACAAACAATGAATCATGGAACAATACATCCAAAACAAATGATGTAATGTATGGTGATTAACATAACAATAAAAAAGTCAAAAAAGAAAAGCCACAGTTTGCCTTCCTTCACAGGCTGACAAAGAAAAACGACTTCAGGCTGATTGGGAGGACAGACAACAAAGAAGTCCTCCATCACCTTAGACCAGCCCTCCACACAAGACAGCCAGATACATAAGTGCTCGAGAAACTCCATGAGCAGAAATGGATTGTGGCCGAATCTGCTCCTTGCATCCATTTATCCACCTTTCCTTAGTTATAAACCCAGAACTAGGTTTTCAGCCTCCTTGCTATTGTGTGTGGCCACACAACTAGGTTCTGGCCAGTATGGTGTGGGTGGGAAAAAAGAAATCTCCTTAAAAGAAAGCTGACACTCTGTCCTTTTTTCTTATTCCTACCTGCTTTCTGCTGACCAGAATGCAGATGCAATGGCTAGTGCTCAAGCAGCCATTTTGGGCCATAAATTAAGAGTCTTATGCTATGGATGGCAAAAAAGAATACAGATGCTTGACGTTCCTTATAACTATCCTAACTGCCCCTCAACTACCTACCTTTTCTATGAGAAAGAAATAACTTTGTTGTTTAAGCTGTTGTTATTTTAGGATTTCAGCTTCTTGTGATAAACCTTATCTACTTACACACACATTATAATAAGCATATAAGTCATTTGAATTCATTTCAGGCTAATAACATAAATTCAAATATATTATCACTGTACATTGTATGGTTATTTTTTCCTCCCTTTTAACTATAGTTTTTTTCCTTCTGCTATGTATATTTGTCCAATTTCTGATATGGCTGGCCATTTCTTTATAGCACTTAGTACTTCTAAAACCTCGGGGGTTTTTTTGCAGAAATATTTCCCGTATATTCAGTAACCTTTGTCAAGCATTACTCTCGGGCTTTCCTACTGTGGCTTCTGCCTCCATAGCCTTCCCCTTCTGGCTTTTGAAAGTATGTAGCTTGAAATGCTTGAAAATACAGGAAAGGAATGCAAGTTTTCCTTAAACAGGGTGTAGCATCCTCCCTTCATTCTGCTCCGGGACCATTTTTTTTCTTCTTTCAGAGCTTTGGAATATTAGCTGTTTTCCCTTTCTCTTATATTACCTGGTTTTACTGTTTCAGAAGGGTGAAATCTTCTCAGAGTCATTTGTCCCTAGCTGCTAAACTTCAAAGTTTCAAAGGATTAAACTCTGAGGATTTCAGCACCATGGAAAATTTTATAAAGTTCTCCAGTTTTAAAATGAAAGAAAATGCAGTCATAATGACAGGCCATCTTCAAGAAGCCTCCGAGGAACACTAGCTCAGCTCATCAATATAGAAGCTGGAGGGTCTTCGCTTCCCTCGCCCATCATTCCAGAGAAGTTGCCTTTAGAGGGAAAGGAGGAGCTAAGGCAATTGGACTGTTTTCCAGACTCAGTGAGGAAGGAAGAGAAAGGCTCATAAGTCTACAGACGAGAGGAGCCCCGGGCTGTGGTGAAGCAGCAGCGTGGATAGAAAAAGCATTACACATGCACCAGAAAGGGACCAACGCTGGGTTCACACGTTGGACTGCGGATCTCTTCTTTCCTCTTTCTGGACCCCCACGGCAGCTGAGCAGAGAGGCTGCGCTATCTCACCGGACACATTCCCACCCCGGCTCTCAGCCCTGCGTCTCTAATCCTGGCGGACAGGTGTTTTCCTGTGCGGATTTTCAGGAATTACAAGCTTCCTTAGATGCACAGGACTATTGTGCAGATGCGTCCATTGTGTATACGGAATTTGACTTTGGGGGCAACGCTCTGGGTGACACCTGGAAAGGGGGCCTGTGAAGCGAAGCCAGAGGCAGGTGCATGCCAAGTCCAGGGGCAGTAGGGCTGATGAACACTGCTACTGCTTAAAATCTCAAACTTGAGGCTGCCACCAACCTTGATTTCCCATCCGGTCACACGTCAGATGCTTCCATTCACTCTCCGCACCTCTCATTCACAGCAAAAAAGAGAGAAGCAGAAGTAGGCAAGACTGCTCACGTCCCCGAATTCCTGCATTTTAAATACCCTTCAAATGTCCCAAACATGACCACGAATTCCATGTCAGAATATCCTAAGGACAGGGATGGCTTTGCACAGAGGTGTGAGCCTCTGTTGTAAATGTGTGAACAAAGATGCGCATTGGGTTCCAGGAACTGTCGGTTGTGGGTTTAAATTCCACGCAGCCTGGTGTCCTGACCACACCAGCCGCTGCTTCCACGTTCCTTTGCCTATGCTTGATGTATCACTTCTATGTGCTTTCTTAAAAAGACACTATATTAAGAGCTCATGGCCAAGTACTTGCTGCTTTGTTGGCAAGAGCTTGTTAGAGGGGCATCATTTTAAGCTTTGGATTTGTTATTCTACTTACCAGAAAGATAGGTTCACATATTTGGGGGGTTGTTTTGTTTTGTTTTGTTTTTTAAGGATTTTATTTATTTATTTGACAGAGAGAGAGAGAGAGACAGCCAGAGAGGGAACACAAGCAGGGGGAGTGGGAGAGGGAGAAGCAGGCTTCCTGGCTGAGCAGGTAGCCCGATGCGGGGCTCGATCCCAGGACCCTGGGATCATGACCTGAGCCGAAGGCAGATGCCCAACAACTGAGCCACCCAGGGGCCCCGGGTTCACATATTTGTAAAAAAGAGAATAAAATCAAATGCCCAGGACAGAATGAGGTTATGTGGTTTCTAGACTCGGCAGGTGAACCACATCTGGTACCCAGACCCAGAAGGATTAGCCAACAGTAGAGCTGGGGTTTTAGTTTAAAGCATTATTTAATAATAATGTTCCAACAATGAATCTCAAGAAGAAATAGAGTAAGAAGTGCTTTCCCAGGTAATGGTGAAGTTCTGAGTCTCCGGACATCTCTCCTACTGGTTTAGGTGGGCCAGCGCCTGGGAAAAATTCAGATGTGAACCGTGCTTGGTCTGACGAGCCATCACCACTGTTTAAGCAAGGATTTTTTTTTTTAAGATTTTATTTATTTATTTGAGAGAGAGAGAATGAGAGAGAGCACATGAGAGGGGGGAGGGTCAGAGGGAGAAGCAGACTCCCGCCAAGCAGGGAGCCCGATGCGGGACTCGATCCCGGGACTCCAGGATCATGACCTGAGCCGAAGGCAGTCGCTTAACCAACTGAGCCACCCAGGCGCCCTAAGCAAGGATTTTATGTAGTGCTGTGATAGGGGAGCCATCAAACCCACACACACACACAGAAGTCCTTACAAACCAAAAATAAAACCGAGTATTTTTATTGCAAGAATTCCAAAAACGGAGAAATTTCCAGTGTCAGGCAACATGATCCAAACTTATTCAGTTTCTAAATAGCTTTTTTTTTTCCAAAAAAAATCCTTTTTCAAAGGGCCAGCATTGAAATAGCATCCCTTGAAGCATTCTGATGATCAACAGAGGTAATAAAAGCATTTCCGTCTGGATCAAAAATGTAAGCAGTGATAAAATACCCATTTTGGGTTGCAGTAGCTCAAGGGAACATTAATAGAAGCTGATATCAAGAAACTGATATGGAAAACCAATTTAGGTAGGACGTTCGGGGAAAATGTCTAACATTGGTCTGTTAGAGAATGGAAGTGCTCCCCGGAGCTAAGGCATCCGACGTTTCACTAAAGCCATTTTAAGCTGAACTGAGGAAATACACACCAGGGATATATTTTGCCAGCTGTGGATGGCTAGGGTGACCTAAAAGTCTACTTCCATCCCAGATATCGTAATTGGCAAGATGTTACGGTTTTGTTCAACTTGGAGATGTGTGAACAGAATAAGGCTGCTCATTTTATCTGCAGGTAGCTCACCGTGTCTTTTAAGACACGATTCTAACCTTCCGCCAACTAATCTGGCTCATTTCCAAATGATAGTTCAAATCCTCCACTCATTGCCATAATTTAGAGTGCCGATGGGCTGGGTTTATAGAAAATGCAGAGCGAGACATTTTTCAACAAGTGGCTGTAACTCAATATTCCATTGCCAGGATCTAGAGGGGCACTTGTCCGCAGCCCCACGCACGATTCCAGTAGCGCATAGCACCGGGGGCATTGCCCAAACCCACAAGAGAAATGGTTACAAAGTTTCAAAAGAAAATTGGAATACTTTCTGGCTGCAAAATTGCAGGAACAATTTAATTTCAGGGATAGCAGGAGGGCTGACAGCAGCCTCTTTATGTGCACAGGTGTGCACATTTCAGCGGTAGGAGGCCGCCCACTTCTTTTGTGTTCCTGTGATGAGTGGACCACTGTTGTCTACACCTGTCCACACCAGGAGGCCAGCCACTGGTCAGGCAGCCTTATGCACACCCGAAAGCACACCAAGGAAAGTCCAAGGAAATAAGCCGTCTGTCCATGTTCTGCAGGCAGCAATGTGGAAATGCAGTCCATCCAAACGAAAGAACAAATTTTCCCATTTTGTTGAAATAGTTATATTTGTTATCACAGCCGCTGACAATCCTATTCAGATTCTGCCCATTGTACTTTCTTTCCCCTCCACTGCCTCCACCGAGAAATAGCATTGTATTTCTTCTTCGGACTCACAGGCAATATTCCCTCAATGTGTGCAGAACATAAAATCCAAAGAAGTCAAACATCCTCTGGTGTCCCAGAAAGGGATAGCCACAGGATCCTAAAGTGTCAAAATTCGGCAAGAGCCCAAACACGACATTGTCCCGCAGTGAGGAATGGGGCCCAAAAGACGTGAAATTATTCACCACAAGTGAACCACCAGCCAATGGCCAAGCCACAAATGGCAGGGACAAGAAACAGAATCTCCTCTTCGCCCACACCTTGGTAAGCAAATGGAGACGCAGACGTGGTTTTCTTGCCAAACCATACAGCCAGCCGCGGAGGTCTGGTACTGCAGGAGGTCTTGGTACTGCAATCAGGGCAACAGCCGAAAAGCAAAGATAAACCTAAAAGCAACTGGCTAAAATGTCTAAATACCGCACAGGTGGGTGGCAGCATGGCGTCAGCTAATTCATGGATGAACCAGCAAAAAGTCGATGCTAAACATTTCTCTATTTTCCTCTGAAACTCCTATGAAATAATTATTGAGTGCCACTACCTGGGAGGAACATTTAGAAAACTTTTTGTAGCCAGAAAATGCATTATAATCTACAACACGCATTTTCGGGGGCTGTTTCTGATGACCTGGCCCATTTGCAAAGCACACTATAAAAACACTTGCTTTATGGACTGGTGGGAAATTGAATCTTGGTGAGTGCACATCAATTCAAACTGCCAAAGGGTTTATGTTTGCACTGAAACTCTGAAACTCTAAAATCTAAGAAAGGTCAGAGGCAAAAAGACTCATAGTCTCCATTGTGATTAGCACAATGAGTGATTCTGTGCTGTGGTAATGAGTTCTACCATGCTCAAAGGTCGATCCTGTTGCACTCAGGTCTGTGAGCTAATTATGATAGGAAGAGTCTAACGTGGAAATTACGTGGCTCACATTCGCACCTAGCCAGGAAAGCTGCTCTCTGACATCCAAGGACAGTTTGCTTTCTAAATGAATGCTGGAGCACAGTTCAATTTTTCAATTATCTTCAGGGTCTGGGATGGTGGAGTGGTAGAAAAAGAAGAAGGCATTTTAGAAATATTGAAGAGGCCCCTTGCCAAGCACAAAAATGGCAGCAAGCTTCCATTTCGCATAATCGTAAATTACTGGAGGGAGTATTCTCATAAATGTGAAGGAGGCTTTGTCTCTGTCTTCCCATTTCCTACTCTCACCCCCACCCCACCCCCATCTGGGTCTATGGAATCAATACATCTTTTAGCCGATCATTGGTCTACTCAATTCCAGATCCCAACAGGAAAACAGAAAGTGGCTCCTGGCACAGGAGTTCTCTGGCAAGAACTCCGAGGAATCCCAGATTAGGAGCATCCTCTAGTCAGTTAGTTTTTGGGGGGAGGGAGGTAACTTTCAAGGGAAATATAAACTTTTTTTAAATGTCTCATTAAATTAAATCTAGTGATATGCAAATAATTAGCCTTCTCCATCACAACAAGCAACAATTTTTGTTAAAAATAATAATATATACACCTTCAAATTAATATTGGAAAAAACAAAGTTTATAAATAATTACATTTCAAATCCAATGATTCCATAATATTGGTTATCCTTCTTCCCTCTTGAACTTTCAAAGTATGGTTTCTATTAAAGGGGCTCAAGTCTTCCTTTCTGCGGGAAATTCTCTTCCCCGACATGCCCAAAAGAACAATTCCCCTGGCTGTGTGGTGAAGGAGAGGGAGGGAGATTTGGGTTCTGGTTTGCACTTGATTAAAAGAAAGAGATGGTTGTTTCTCGTATTTCTGAAACAGCTGATCCTGCAGTCACAAGTCTGAAGTTTAATTCAAGGTTCTGAAACTAAGGACTTCAACCTACAACCTGATCCCTCTCCAGGACAGTGAAGGTGAATTTCAGCATCTCCTGTCTGAATCGCTGCCCGGGGAGAGCCCAGTGCTGCGTGCCTCCCAGCTAGACTCCTAAGCCCCAGGCTGGCAGTTGCTATTCCAGCCCTCCTGGGCAGCACTGGGGTCATTGGCAGCCCCCCTTCTCCCCACTCTTCCTGGGGCTCAGGGCAGCTGGGTAGAGTCAACCACAGGTGCAATGGACCCCCGGGAGGCAGCTTTTCTGGAAGCCTTCAGTTTGTGGCTTCCAGACCCAGATCACTGGAGGGTGCCTGACCACGCCCCAGCCCTGTCTGGACTCTGGTAGCCCCAAATCCCAGGAGGCTGAAACTGCAGGCCCTCCCTCCTGCCCTGATAAACCTGACTTCGGGAGGGGGTAACGGTACCTGCTCTGCACACACACACACACACACACACACCCACTTCCCGGTTGGCCTGGGCTTCCATGTGGGTTTTCCTTTAGACCAGAGTGAGAGGTGCACAGCTTTGCACACGTGTGTGCACACGCACACATTCCTGGCTGCCTTCCTATTAAGTACCCCTCCCCAGTCTTCGGCCACCTCCCTTTGCTCTTGAATGACACCGGAGAGGGCCTGGGGTCTTAAACTGACCACCTGGAAAACACACTAACCTTCAGGGACAGCCTAACTGCTCTTTCAAAAATAGAGCTGACAGGTTTCCTCCCTTTAAAAACATTAAGCCAACCAATGACACTACATAGTTAAAAGGATAATATTAATAAATGGCATTTCTTTCTTTCTTTCTTTCTTTCTTTCTTTCTTTCTTTCTCTCTTTCTTTCTTTCTTCCTTCCTTCCTTTTTTTCTTTCTTCCTTTCTTTGTTTCTTTTTTGTGCTTTTTCTGAAACCAATCTAGAATTTGTATACAAAAATCCTACCCGTTTTTTCTGTGTAGAGATGCCATCACTTAGAGTATCATAAGCTACATTTTTTAATTAGGGAAGACTGAGAGGGGTAGCTGATGACCCAAGTTTCAGTGAGGAAAGTGCATGGGCAAGGCACAATGCAGTTTTTCAACCTTTGCTCCTTGGATTTGCTCTCTGCTTCTCCTACCCATCGTTCTGTGGCTTTGGGTGGGTTCCTCCAATGGATGGTACTACAGGCAAACAGAAGACAGAAAGAGAGAGATCTGGGTATTGATTCCCTTGCCTCTTTCTCTGCTAGGGTTGCAGATAAAATACAGGCTGCCCATAAATTCAAACTTCAGAAAAACAACGAAAAAATGTTTAGCATAAATATGTCCCAAATATGGCATGGGACATACTTACACTTTAATAAAATATATATTTTTTGGCTTATCTGACACTGAAATTTAACTGAGATCCTGTACTTTTATTTTCTAAGTCTGGCAACCCTACAAGTCTGCACAGTCGTTGCAGCTCAGTTACGTCCATCAACAGAAGAACACTGCCCCCGTCAGGCTGCGTCTTCCGACACCATCCTCTTTGGATTCTGGCGCCTCCCATCAGGCTCTGCCATTGCTAGTCTGAGGAGCTATGCTATTCCATGTGGGTTTCCCTAAACCCTACCCACATCTTTGCAAACAGTCCCTTTGTAGTTAACTCTCCTCTAGTTACTCAGGGGTGGGGTGCGCCCTCCATCCCCTCCCAGGACCATGGCCCGTCTATTCGTCACTAAGGACTTCCAGCCCCACTGTCCCAGGGCTGCTCTTTTAAAATACTCCATTACTCGTTCTGATAATGATGTCTAGCTGAGTAGGTACTCTTTGAATGAATGTGCAAAAAAAGGCTAGAGTTGATACAGTTTTGCAACATCCCTGTTCTGGTTTTTAAGAACCTAAAGGTCGGCTTCCCGAAGAGATTACATTCCTACCAACAAGAACAGAAAACAGTCCAGGATGGACTTGAAGGAACGGTGGAAGGAGGGGAGACCCAAACTACAGGCTAGTAAAGAGGACAGGTGTAGGTATGTAACAGTTAACTACTGTCCCAAAATCTAACAGCATAAACACAGGAAGTGGTTATTCTGCCCACCGGTTCTGGAGGTGGATGGGCTCAGCTGGGCACTTCTTGCACGGAGCTTTCCGTGTGTTGCAGCGAGAGGGTCCTGGGGCTGGAGTCACCTGGGGGACCTTCACTGCTCGTCTGGCTCTGGGGCTGGGAGAGACGGCACCGTCACTGGCTGGTCGGGCATCTCAACAAGCCACTGCTCCACTCGGCTAACCCGGGCTTACTCAAGACGTGATGGGTTCAGGGTATCGGGCTTCTCAGGCGGCCACAGGCTTCTCCCACAGCAAGCGTTCCCAGAGACAAAAAGTTTGAAGCTGCCGGTTTCTTAAGGTCTGGGCCCAGAAACCCCGTGCACCCCCTCTTCTGTGTGCGGCTGGTCTGAGAAGTCACACCTGCCCTGATGTAAGAGAAGGAGACTTAGAATTCCCTCTCCATGGGCCAAAGACTTTGGAGCCATCTGTAGTTCTCTACAAAGTAGGACGAAAAACCAGAAATCATACACAATTACAATGGGCATACAAAGTGATCCAGGAGGATTCGCCAAGTCCATTACAAAGTAAGGCGAGTATAAAGAGTGGGGAAGTTTTGTGCTCCTTATTTGGAAAATTACTTACATTCAAATTAATTGTTCACACCCTAAAAAGTTTCCAATTATCTATCTGCTGCGCTTAAACCAGGGCAGCAGATTAAAGTGTCGGTAAGAAAATGTGCTATAAAATGAACGGTACATACTGAACAGTTTTAAAGAGAAAAGATTGTATCTGGTGCCCTTAGAGGCTGGCTTCATAGCCAGACAACGCGTGTAGGACCCCACACTCAGCACGGCGAGTTACGTTTCACTTTAATCATTTTTTAACAAGGGGGTCATGTTTTCATTTTCCCCTAGACCCTGATATTGGTGGCCCTGTCCTTCACAAAAAGTGAAAAAGGCAAGGAGCTGTCAATCAGGGAACCACCGGGAATGAGTTTGCTAGGTCTTGTCTTCCAGAGAGCGTGGCTGGTGAACAGCATTTGCTCTCACGACTCCTCCAAAAAAGCAAGGAAGGATACAGCCACCTGCCCTCTGCCTTAGTGACTCGGCCAGTCTGCTACACCCATTATCACATTTTGAAGTAACTCTTTAAAGGAGCATTCAGAGGAAAATCTGTTCTCAGCTTGCTTAAGTTAATGAAAAGCAGTCACTTCCTGAAAACAAGGAGAAGCCCGCTAGGGAGAGAATAAAAATCGTACATGGAACAAAATAGTGCTGTTTCTTGATTGAATGGTCCAAATTAAGCCAAATCGTCACAATAAATTAGTATTGATCAGAAACTCCCACTTGTTACTGATGAAGAATGCTGGAAAAAACCAGTCAGTAGTGTTGAGTGGAATTTACATAAACTCACAACACGCCCCAGGGCCTTTCCCCAAAGCTATGTTCTAGAATCAGTGGCAAAGAGCTTTCTTGGAAGATGCAGGGCGACTTCTGTCCTCGGGTCTGCAGCAAGATCTGTGGTGGCTGGAAGGATGCCCAGGGAGACAGGTTACAAGGACCTCAAGGCTTCCTCTTCCTGCGACTGGGAGGGCCGGTCCAGCCTGAGAGGGGGTTCAGTTTCTGAAGACAGTTCAGCCCACTATCTACCAAGAACACCCTTTCTCAAGAAGGAACATTAGCATTCCCACATGCCTCTGTAATCACAGATGAACTCACTAATATGAAACCTACAAATTTAAACCATCTTATTGGAGAGCCCAGGCTGAGATTCAAGTCGGTTCCCTCTTCTGAAAAGCTGCTTGCTGTGCAAATGAATTCTATAAGTAAAATTGTGAGTGTTTCACATGCTTAAAAGAGCAAAATGTTTTCAAGCACTTGAGAAATATTATTTCCATACGAATAATTGATTAGCAGAATATGAGATGTTCCTGTGTCCCGATTAAGGCAGGATTCCAAAGAAAAGAAGGATCGCCATTTTCCTGGTCCGAGCTGCTTCTTGGGCTTAAAACGATCTTAAAAGGCAATTCTTTCAACCCAATTGATACCTTCAGGTTTCCGCTAAGGCATATGGGCCTTCTCCATATGATATGAAACAGAATTCTATCTTCAGCTGGTCTAAAGTTATCCAATGTTCAGTTTCACAAAGAAGGAAGGAAGGGGTGGAGGGAGGGAGAGAGGAAGAAGAAGGAAAATATGGATAAGCCATAAATTAGCATATTGCTTCATTTAAAAAATTAATGTGGCTGTCCCTGTAATGAGTCTGACATCACACATCTTTTCCAGAGGCCGGTTAACTAAGTGGATGAGGTGACAGTGCTGCTGAGACTCTGGTTTCTGGCTTGGCCAAGATGTAAGCCTGTCAAGCTCATTCTGTTCCATGGGCTCAGACCACAGCCCACCCTCATTGCCAGTTTGCAACAAGACCCCAGGTCCAGAGGCATTTGAGGAGGGGGTGTCCGTGGAGACAATCTGGCATGTCTGCCCTGCAGGCCAGACGACCACAACTTTCCTCTTGTGAGTCGTGTGACCTTGGACAAATCACCGACGTCACGAGGAGCTTCGCCCGACATGGTCTCCCGACCCCCCTCCCGAGGCTGCCAGGGAATCAGACAGAAGGTCATGCATGAGAGCATTTTAAGCTATGCAAATGTACACAGATGTAGAGACCGACAGCTAGGAGCAGATACAGATCTCCTCCCCTATTGACGACCCTTCAAGTGTGTTTACTCCGAAGACAGTGGATTCGAAGCACCATTACCTATCCAAAGTATGACCTGCACACAGAAGTCATTGTAATGCTCAAACTGGAGGCCACCCTAAAAATAAAATCACCGGTATAACTAAGATTAACAGTAATAAATTTCCTATTGGCACTAATCCCTAAAATAACCTTCACGCCGGATCGACTCATTTGTTGAACAATATTACCCATTGACCAGGTTTGTGTGCAGAGCCTGGTGGTTGAAAGGCCTGGCTTAATCAGCAATTCTAATTTCATTCTTTCTCCCCCTGGATCAATATCAGAAGCAACCTTGTGTGCCCATCCCTTCCTTCTGGAATATAGATCTTCCGAGCGTTGCACGCTGACAGCAAAGAAGAGCATATCCTGCTGTAATATTTGAAAGCTGCGTTCATGTCTTATCACTCTGGTTTTGATTTTTTTTTCTGGTTGTTCTGAGTATGGAAAAAGAAAGAGAGAAAGGGCCAAGAGGCCCCAGATGGAGACCAGAGTCGTTTGATTTTTCGCCTTGAAAGCTTCACGTGTCTGTGGTGTTCACTGCAGCGCTCGCAATATGTCAGCAGGCGAATTCTGGGCTCCCCGCAGCTCGAGGCTTGATTACACCAGCTAGAGACAGATTTAGAGCTTTCTGGCCCAGTAATCGTTGCACACCTGAGAGATTGATAACTCTGGGGAGGTGCTTTTCCCACCGCCAGGTGCGGGCTGTAAACATTCTAGAACGGCGTATTTCCGATCCATGTTGCTGCTCAACATTCTGAATTCTTTTTTTCCCCTTTTCAAAGAGGTTTAGCAGAGGATGGCAAGTTCCCACCTAAACTCCCATTGAGATTTAAGCAGAGTTGGCATATTAGATCTCCGTGTGGAGCAGAGCTTCACAGATCCTGGATTCCAGATGCCTGCACACGCGGGCTGTGACCTTCGCTCTGTCGGCCCTGAACTCTGGTCTCTCCTACCCTGCATTTGAAGCGGAACCAGGTCACATCCCTGCCTCAGTGGTTGCATGATGTGACACCTCCGTAGCCTTTCTAGAAATTGCACTTCTTCCTTTACCTTCCATCCAAACGTCCTGTGCACAAAAACAGGATCAGCCAGGCAGCGTGTCCTGCCAGGTTGACTGACCTTCTCTCTCAGTGGAGAAAGTAAGCGCTCAGTCCCCTTTGTTCCTGGACCCATCCTACTCCCGGTTCATCATCCACCCTCATACTCGAGGCCTCACTCCACACACCTCTGCAAACCAGGAGAACTGGCAGCTTCGATGTGTCCTAGGCAAACTCTGCCCACGTCCATTTGCAGGTATAAAAGGTCATCATACACCAAAAACACCAAAAGAAAAAGTGTTGCTCTCTACTAAGTGATCTGGAGCTGAGAGGGGGCTGCTTTGGGGGTAAACATCTGAATTTCATTTCTTATTTGCACAATCATGCCCAGATTAATGGTACTGTCTAAGTCTATCTATAAACACAAATCCTTCTCAATATCTCCACCTACTTGATAGCAGAAAAACCAAATTTCAGTGCGTGCATGTGTGTTTTCTCAAATCCAAAGGAGAGATAAACTTAAATTTCCATGTGTCTGGGTTTTATTCAAAACAAGGAGAGGAGAGCACCCAGGACAACGTTTGATCTTATTCATTGTTAGCAATCATATAATCATATCAAAGCAAACTGAACGTTATGTGATCTTAGCATATCCCCACACCTACTAGAAGTTTCTCAAGCCACCACTTCTTTTCCAAAGAAGGGTCACGCCTACCCAAGCATAGCGCCTGCATTCTTGCTCAGGCACTCACACCTCAAAGAAATTACAACTGCAGTGAGCTCCACAGATGGTACAGAATAGCACCTTCTTTCTGGACGTTTACCCACAGCCTGGATGGGAAGGAATCCTTTTCTTAAATCAGGTGCATCCGTGCCTTCCACCCCCAAAGACAGAGCTTTCCAGAAACAAATATATCACAGCTCACTAAATCAAGAGAAATCCATTCCAGTTTTAGAAATTCAATTTAGCTTGGGTAAGCCTCCAGGCTCTGAAAGTAAGCTCTGCCAGGGGTTTATTATTTGTAAATCTTTCCTTCATGTTGGAGGCCTCCCAGCGGCCACTCTCCTTCCAGTATTTTCTGACTTTCTATGTCAATAAAGCCCTTAACTCTTGGAGTCTCTCTGAAGAACAAGTATCAAGATACAGATCAAGACATTGAGGAAAATTACTGTCTTGCAAAAAAAAAAAAAAAACCTTTTGCTTGCGTCCAAACTGGTGATTGGAGGTGAATAATCGAGAGTCAGATGGTTGCGTCTGTATTTATAAACATGTTTAAGTTTAACACAGTAGATGAGTCGTAACTGGAGCTATGAACTATCATTTCACACAAGAAGGGTAACAAATGAAGTTCTTGGCCTAAACTAATCAAACAATGAAGGTACTTTGTTCATATAGGAATAAAAATCTCTGAACTAACAAGAGCCTAATGAATTCATTTTTTAATTAAAAAATAATAATAACCCTAAAATTTCTGAAAAACCTATCTCCATACTGCAGATGTGTTGAAGAACTGGGTTGTGTATCCAGAGGTTGGCATCCCAGAGATTGAGGAAGATTTCAGGGGCATTCTGGATGTGTAGTGGATAAACATCCTATCTCATATCCGTAAACACCACAGCAACAACTCCATCAGTAAAAATAATCTTGGAATACCAAGAATCCAGATTCTTTGTCAATGACCCTCTTGAGATAACTTTTAATGTAACAAAACTCCAGCAGAGCCAACAATGTAGATCCCTCTGGAGTTTTCATGTATCTGACATGTGTCTTCTGTGATCTGAATTAGAATTTCGAGGCACTCATAACTCACTGCCATGGTCTTCATTGCTTTAAGTGTTAAATGGAAGCCTAGAGTAAATTTATAATAATTGTAATAAGAACACTTTGACTTGTAGATAACTAATGAAATTTGGGAATGATCATTTCGTGATTAATTGACTACGATCCAACTCTCCTGACATTTTGATGTTCTGTGCTCCACGGTTCCACTCCCATGGGTCCCTGTTCCTTCCACACATGTGGGCAGCTTCATTTGTGCAAACAGGAAATATACATTCAGCTAAAAGATCTCTCGAGACACCTGTGAGTAAAATAATTTGAATTTCAGTGGAATGTAATAATAGGTTAAAACAAATTCCCAGATGATAGTCTCGTATTACAAATTTAAGAACAAGGACTGAAGCGACTTAGATATTTAGGAAAATGTCTTTTAGACCAAGTCTTTACCCCAGTCATTGCTGGGTTGTTACTGACTTATGTCTTTGTTCATTTTTTTTTTTGTCTTTGTTCATTTTTAGAGGCAAAGCACAAACTCAATATTATAATAAAATGTCGTGTACGTATATCACGTGTGAGCAGTTTTGTCTGAAATCAAAGGGCAACATCTTAATAATTTAAATGTAGACAGCACCTTTGTTCTACAAGTATTGAATAATCTCTAATTCTAAACAACCCTTTTTCTACTCAGAAGTGAATATCCTCTAATATCTAGAATTATATAAAGGAAAGCTTTCTCCACGGCATCTTGATATTTTCTTTCCATTGATTTCTGTACCTCCAGAAAAGACAATTTCGGTTTTCACTAGAAGAGATGGGGTTTGGGCTGAAAGAATGCCATGCCTCAGAATGGCAGAAAGACGTGTCTTCTCCAACAGCTGATACTTGTCTTTGGTGCAAAGCACTGAGGGTGCAGACATGCTTCGGAGGACCAATGGGATAGAGGCCAGGGTAGAGCCGAGGGGCAGAGGCAGTGAATGCAAGGGGTCTGGTCATTTCTGAGCCACGACTCTGCCTGATCTTCAGAGTCCAGGCTCCTCACGCATGACACGGGAGTCATTCCGGAGCGGCAATGCTCAGAGTGTGGACCAGGTGCCCCGGGGTGCAGCCCTCCTCTGAGGAAGCGCTCAGATCAGAATTCTTTTTTAGAGTACTAGGGTATGACTTGCTTTTTCCAATCGCGTTCTCTCAGGTCACAGTGGAATTTTCCTGAGCCGACCCGACGTGAGATGCCACGGGATGGAATGCAGAGGCAGCTCGCTGTCTTCTATTAAAGCCAGACATTAAAGAGATTTGCAAAAACATGTAAAACATTGCTATCATTTTGCTAAATAGTTTTTTCCATTTTGGAAAATGTCATTACGTTTCCATTTAAAATGTTACTTACATGAACTTGTCATGGGTTTATCACTTTATTTTTACTGAATTAATTCGTAAACCTTTTTAAAATTTTCTCCCTTTTAATTTCTAATATGGGAACCAACCCCAAGACCCCCTCCTAGGGGTCTTCGAGAATTTTTAAGAATGAAAATAAGCCGGGAGAATAAAGGCATGAGAACTGCCCCAGCAGCAGGTCTCTGAAAGACCTGACTATAAAACCCTGGGATCCTGAGGCTGTGGGGCCCGCAGAAGGCCTCCAGGAAAGAGATGGCTACGAATCCATGAACCAGGGAGACCAGCAAGTTGCTGGGGGGCCCTCCGCCCTCCTCTGTGTGCAGCTCTCATGTTGCCCCTCTCTGCTCTTTGACCTCTGTGCCAACAGCCCACCCCCCACTCACAGAGAAGACAGGAAGGGCCCCCAGCTCCAAATGGACACACTCTACTCATTTGCATGATGACCTTTCACCCTGGGGTCAGCACACTGACCCTGCCTACAAGGATGGCCCAGAACAGGTGGGTGAGTCAGCAGGCCACAGAGTATGGCACAGAGGAAGATTGCAGTAACTGAGTCTTGCTCGGGCCCCAGCGCGCAGGCCCAGTGGAGGACCCTGAAGGCACCCAGGGAGTTTTTTGCAGCCAGTCTGGAGAGTGGCATGACGCACGACAGAAGGAGGGGGCACGGGCACAAATCCTATCCACACGAAACAGGACCAGTTTTCCACAAAGGTGAGTTCATTTCATAATCAACAACAACAAGTAAGAACACCCAGAATCTAACTTCACCAGGAGCATACCACAGTCCTCATTAATATGCGTCTGCCCCTTCACGCCACTAAAGTTGGGGGGCCAGGCTCACACCCAGCTGGGTCTCCTCCCAAGTCCACCCTCTTCCCATTTGCGGTCACAGCCAGCGCCCCCTCTCCGAGCCTCAGGCCCCATCCACAAATACGATGACCGCTCCTACAATTCAAGGCCAGCGTGGAGACTGCCCAGGATGCACACACTCTGGCCTCTACCACACATTCGCGTTCGCTGGCAACTCGCTGCATCCCCTCCCTGATCCAGACCCCCTGGAGCCCGCGCTGTGCTCTGGGGCCTAGGGAGGGCTGAAGCAGACTGTGGAGCCTCCCGTCAGGAGATGAGCACTTCACAGCTTTCAAAGCACTTATCTCATTTGATCTCATTTTATCCTCACAACAACTCCGACGAGTCTCACCAACCCTAATGAAGAAAGCACAGAACTATATTTGCATTGTAATTATCACGTTGCCCAAAATGGGAGTCCTCCTTTGGGAAGGAAACTGTTCCTATCACCGCATTTAACTAGCTTGGTTTTCTTTGTAAAACCAGACCATGGTGCTCACTGTGAATTGCTCAGATCCACTCTAACCCCAAAGCACAAACATGAATAGTAAGCTGGTTTGCATGGAAGACATTACCCACACTTGCCACGGGCAAGAGGTTGCAGAGGTGATACAAGGAAATATCTGGACAACTCATGTCATCTTACCATTTTCGCCAGATGTCTTGTCTTTTCCATTGGTTGCCCCAGCACCTTGTCGCTAAAGGCATAAAAAAAAAAACAAAAGGGAAAGAAATTGTTATCAGATATATTCAGGATTATTTTTATCACTTCTAGTGTTTCAAATATCTGTTGCATTATATCATGTTCTATGTTACTTGAACTCAGATGGTAAAAACATGGTGCTCATGAGAGACCAAGAAAGGGTCAAGCCCAGAAAGGATCCATTCAAATTGCACAGACTGCCCCCCTCGCCCACATCCAAGGAACACCAGATGGGAAGCTATTGTTGACGGAGGAAAACCTCATTTGAAATATGAGGAAAACAGCCAACTGTGAGAAAATGAGAATTATCACTTTGGTCAATGATGGCCCCTACACAGTTATGTTCTCATTCCAATCACAATGTCGAGATTTAAAAAAAAAAAAAAATTGATCGACTAAAAAAAACATTAGGTTGTAGTCAGAGTTTCTCCTACTGTTGAGTCATCTGTCTGTCATTGTGCAAGCCTACGTTGTGCATTTTCATTTTACCAGGTTGACCAAAAGCATGAAAATTTTATGGTCAGTCTTGGATCATTGGGCAAGATTCTCTGTGAGGTCTGGGGAGCTATGTGAAATGCATTACACATGTCAACATACAAGCATGCTTCCTCAAAGCTTATCCAACTACTATCTTTAAATAACATGATGCTTGGAATGGTTCTAGTCCATGGAGAGAGAAGTATTGTGTCAATCCAATTTTCTGATCGTTATTGAAAATATGCTTCAAGTTGAAAAAGATTGAAGAGATTATGAAGTCTCTAACTTTCCAAATGAGGAAAATGCAACCAGGAAGGGAGCCTGATTTGTCTAAAGTCAGGAACTAGTTGGTGACACAGTCAAGACTAGAGAAGGGACTTCGGTGCCTAGAGGTTAGAGACTTGGAGGGATTGTCTTGGTTACATAACTATTCAAATAAGATCCTGGGAAGAGAGACAGAGCACTGGACAAGGAGGCAACCTCTATAGGTGACTCTCACTAAGGGGGAAAAGGTGTCCTCAAAATTTATATTTGTGTCCAGGACTCCAGTCTAAAAACAGTATCATAAAAATAATTATCAGCTCCCATTCGTGTTCAATGTTGTAATGAGAAATTCCCAGATCCTTAGTCAACTCTTGATTAACAGTAGATGGATCATCTGGAAAAATCTTGCTTTCCTGTTCTGAGTCGTATAAATAAATAGGGTGAATGATAAAGATTCATGTTAACCAACTGACCATCCCTGTGTACGCTTGTTGCTTTTTGCAGAGGGTAACTCGAGAGAAGGTGACAAAGCCAAGTGTCCCGGTGTCACCAAGTCACCACACACCCCAACCCAGTCACCATGAAGTGCAAATGCCCACCCAATCCAGTCCCATTCGGGAGGATGAACCAATTCTCTGTGGCAGGAGGTGGAATGAAAGGCCACAAGTTGGAAAGGTTATATAAATGTGGGCCCCGTCTTCATATCTAATTTGGAACGTCTTGAATTTTCAGAACACTAGATCTGCCCGTGTGTTCCCATGGAGAGTGGCTACAGTTCTTAGCCAAACATCAACTGTTCTACAAACTTCATTTAGGTCCCATGTCATGGCATCGTTACCTCAACAATCAACCAGGAGTATACATCATCTTCATTTAAATAAATGACACACTTCTTAAATAGAGTAGATTTGCAAGTAAAATGCCCCTTTCTTCTCGCCCTATTTTGAAGTGCCCTCTTCAGCTGCAAGGCTGGTTAAGTTGAACTGAAGGGAATCGGGTCACCACTACGGAGGATCCAGCCAGCTGCATGGCAGCTATCGGAAACTGAACACTTCAGTGTTTAAACCTTCCATCCTTCCCCACATAATCCATAGATGGGCCAGGGGGGTGGGGGGAAGCGAATTTCAGAGAATAAAAGGACAGGGTTGTAGAGTTGAATAAAGTCAAAATTCAATGGAATACAAATGCAAATAAGAGCGCACTCTACCCTCACTGTCTTTAAATACCTTAGACACTGACACCTTTCAAATGTCATGAATACCTCATTCCATAAAAGATCACATTTTAGAAACCCGAGGAAATCCAACATGAAATGTGCACAGGGGAAAAAAAGAGTTCATTTTTTCAGTATTTCTAAGACAGGGGTTTTGTGTCAGGTCTAATGTGATGGAGGCAAAATGAAACTGATAGATGTCGCAAGGAGACGGTGTCTCAGATCAGAAAATGATCCTGATGAAAAAGAACTATTCACTAGGAGTATCTCATTTCAGAATTCTCTGAGACCTTGCAGCATTTTTAAGGGGAAGGCTGAGCGCTGTGGGGAACTATCTGAGAGCTTTTCTATTCTGGGGGGTCTACAGTGGTCATCACACATGATTGTTTTATCCCACGATTCTTGCCATCCACCCTTTGTCATGGCCCTTGGCACAGATGTCCTCATTCAGGTCCTCTCCTGGTCAACTCCATCCCCACGCTAACAACTTCACATTCATCAAATACTCCTGGCTGGGACCCTCCACTACACCTTGTCCCACTTCTGACCCAGCACCTTCTTCCAAGCTTTCCTAAGTGCCTGGAAGAATAACAGTCCCTTCCTTCTTTGGCCTTCTGAAATCAGCATCCCTGCTGCTCAGGCCAGCTCTGTGCCCATCCTCCTCAGGCACAATGGCATTCTCTCTTCCAACATGTCAAGAAAGCGTCCCTGTCATCATTCCCAAGACCTCTTCAAGGGACAGAGGGTCTCGTGTGAGAAAGCTTATTCCACTCAATTTACCTTTAGAATCACAAATACAAAAACTACTCAGCTTATTAGAGCACAGACACATCTTCTTGGAAACTCCCTCTTTCTATATTGTCCTCATTTTGCGATTAGGAAATGCTAACTAGCCCTCTAAGGATGCGACACAAGACATTCTGATTGCAACACTGAAGTAACCTCCTCCGGCATGAGCTGGTGGCGGGCATGCTTGCTGCAGAGTCTGCAGAGAACCAGGGAGGATACGGGAAGAAACGAGGCAGAACCGAGGCCGGAGAGGACTGTCCCCATCTCTTAAACACTTGCCAAGCAACTCACATGGTTCTCAGAAGGGAGGCATCCTTCCCTGGTGATGTTAACTAATAAGAAGATAGCATTCCAGAATTTAATAAACTCCCAATTAAAAGGAGCCCAAATAAAGAGTGGGTACATGACAGTTCTTTCTGAAAATCTAGTACATGCCATGTATCCATAAAAAGGCAGGATTGGTATTTCAAGGTATAAATTTTGAAGTAATTTTTCTGACAGTCCCACTGCACCAAGAGCTACAGGAAAATAACAAAGAGTATGTCTTCATTTGGTTTCCCAGAATGCAGAGCCTGAAGCAAATGCCATTTGCACTACAGCTTTGTTAGAGAGAGCGCCTGGAGTGAGGGAGGAAGGAGAGAAGGGGGACTCATCATCAAGTCGGCTTGACAGCTGCGCCTTACAAGAGAGCGGTGCGACCCAGGGGACCCCAGCAGGAAAAGTTCAGTGAGTAAGCCACCAGCGGCTGTCCCTCACCAGTCCAGTTCTCAATGCTTCTCGGCTGGGCGAGGTCTCACTTCTGGCATCTACCAGGGGACGAGGAGGAAGTGCCAGGGCAGGAGATGCAGAGGTGGAGACACGTGGTGTGGCCAGGAGGTGCATGCTGTCATTTCACACCTGCCTGAAGCCTATGGAGCCCACGGGGTCCTCACTGACAGAGTCTGAAGTGACATCTGAAAGGTATCTGACTCAGCATATAAATTTGTCTGGGTGACTCTTTCAACCAAGTTGCAAAATCACAGTTCATATTTGATATGATTCCACTGGTGAAATAGACCACACCTACTTTCTGGTAAATAAGTGGCTTTGGATCCATTTCTTCCTGCATTTTGAACTTGGCATGGAGATTGAGGTATGGCTGATCACCTGTATGCTACATGTAGGGGTCTACACATCACCAGCTCCTATGTCCTCACAGTGCCAGTTTAAATAGGAAATGAGGTGCTGTCCCAACCCTCACAAACAGACTCAGCAAACACCTGCCTGCACGCTGGCTGCAAAATCCACACTTCCTTTGGTAAACAGGTACAACGTTCAGCTATAAGATGAATAAAGTCTAGGATCTCATGTACAACATGGTACCTACATTGATAATACTGTGTTGTATCATTGAAATCTGCTAAGAGAGTAGAACTTACGTGTTCCCACCAAAAAACAAAGGTAAGTATGTCAGGTGAGAGATGTGGAAATTAACCCAATGGTGGGAATCCTTCACAGTGTGCACATATATCAAACCATCACACTGTTCGCTGTAAGTATGTTACAATTTTATTTGTCAATCATACCTCAATAAAGCTTTAAAAAGATAAAAAAATATATTTTAAGGCAATATTTTAGAAAATCAAAAGTACCGTAAAAAGTCATCGTAACGAGATATCAACATTATACACAAAGACAGGATCGACTGGTATTACTGACATTTCCTTTTGCCTCAGGCTCCACGTGGCTCCACCAGGCTGGTCACACGTTCCCCCAAAGGAAGTAAAAGATTCAAGAAGTTATGTAATTTCAAGGATTTGGAAACTTATTTTAATAAAGTCTTTGGAAACTTCAATTTCCAGCTTTCTCATGGGCCACAACTATAAGTTATGAGTTTGTGCTGTCATTTTGCATGTTCTTATTATATGACTTCCAGAATACTGCAGTGGGGGGGGTCTCAGCTTTCATACTTTCCCATCGACACCTGTAAAATCGGGTATGCTCATCATATGTCGTAGACGAAACCAAATTACCAAAACCTCCTTCTGCATCAGTGCAAACTCAGAACACCGGACAAATTACGTCTCCTTGGAAAATCGTTCAGCCAGTACACACTGTTTCATCTTCAGGATGAGACACGGGTTCCCGTTACTTTCCATTCCAGAAGTTTGAAGAGAATGGAATGTGAAATGAATTTTAGCAAGTTAAATTTAAGGTCCAAATGACATTCTGAGAACATTTTATGAAGCTATACCCATAGCATTTAAATGGAATATTACTCAGCCATCAAAAAGAATGAAATCTTGCCATTGGCAACAATGTGGATGGAACTAGAGGGTATTATGCTGAGCGAAATAAGTTAGTCATAGAAAGACAAATACCATATGATTTCACTCATATGTGGAATATAAGAAACAAAACAGGGGATCATAGGGGAAGGGAAGGAAAAATAAAATAAGATGAAAATAGAGAGGGAGGCAATAAGAGACGCTCAACTCTAGAAAACAAACTGAGGGTTGCTGGAAGAGAAGGGGTGGGGGGATGGGGGGATGGGGGGATGGGCATTAAGGAGGGCACGTGATATGATATGAGCACTTGGTGTTATATACAACTGATGAATCACTAAACTCTACCTCTGAAACAAACAAATAAATAAATAAATATGTATAAATCTGTACTGTATCTTTATTGGCTTGATATTTAATTTAGTGACATGATTTGACTAGAGGGTCACCACTTCCAAAGTCCCCATAAGCTTGGGAAACAAAGAGCCTTCTCAAGTCAATGTCCCAGGCCATCCCCAGGGTCCCCAGGGTCCCACCTACTCTCTACTCCTTCCCAGGCTCCCCAAGAGACTCCTGCAGTGACAGTTAAACAGGTTGCTCACTGCCCCGGCATCAGCCTCTCACTGCTGCTGCAGAAGGAAAATGCTCCAGTTAAAGGATTTTGGTCTCTCCCAGCCTAAGAAATAAAAGATTCTTTACAAAAACAGATTGTCAAAATTAGGTATATTCACCAATGTGCAAGACCATCTGCAGTGCAGTTTACGGGTTCAGTGTCAGACAGAGGCTTGGACACAGCCTAGGGGAGAGACTCGTTCCTGGACTGTTCACTTTCTCCAGGGAGCCAAGCACTGGGTTGGGCACTGAGGGTCCCCTGGAGAAGGGCACATTCTCTGACTTTGTTTGGCTCACAACCTGGAGGCACAGACAGGGCATAAATCAATCATCTCTATGAGCTGGGTAAGAGCTTGACCCAAGATGGCTAAGACAGGGGCAGAGGTGAGGGACCAGGGCTCACCAGAGTGAGTGGGAGTCAAGGGGGCTTTTCCACATCTTGATCAGTGTGAGTCACAGTGCCCCCACCCCAGCTGTGCATCGCTGGGGACATCCCTTACTGGAGTCTCTGCTCCTGCCTCTGAGAAGGAACGACCTTAACCTCTGGCCCCTTCTGGCCACACGTCAGGACCTGGTAGCAAGTAGGCATGCTCTCCCCCGTCCCTCAGGGACAAAGTATTCCAGAGACGGTGTTACTCGGTGATCCCAACTGGATGGCATGTCCACAACAAAAGAAGGGAAAGTACTGTTTCAAGGCATTTTTGGTTTTTTTTAAAGCACCTTGCTCTCTGTTTCCAACATCTGGCCTCTCTTGGAGTCTGTCTACCAAGTAGTTGTGGAGATTTGGCAAAAGAAGGAAAGAAAAATCCATCTCATTCCCATGGTGGCTTGGAAGCTCTTGTTAGCAAGTGCTACTTAACGCCGTCTATCCCCTGGTGATGCATTTTCGGGTAAGTAATTTTTCTCCTCGATGCTGTCTTCCTTTTGTGCTGTTGTTGATATTCATACTTCCAATGGTTTCAGGGTTTCTAGCTAGCCTGAAATGGTAGCATCGTGATGAGCAGTTTCTCAGATGGGTCCTAAATAAGAGGAAAAGCACGAATCTTCCTGTCTGTGGTGCGGGCCGTGCTCAGGGACCACAACATTTGGAATATTGCAGATTCTTCCCAGAATCGATGCCTTGCACACAGGAGACGTCAAGATGGGGATTGTCCCCGAAGATCTCAGTTCACCCTTCCCAGCACTTTTTCTGTGTTTTCTTCTGCTCACCGTGTTTATAAAGAAACAAAAATGTGTATTTCTATGGTATTACATTTAACATTTTATCGACAGAGTTTCACCAGTCTCTTGAATGAAATACCAGACTTTAAATGAACAGTGGAGCAAAACCATGGTCACGGCGGTGAAGTGGGGTGAGCGGCTGGGTTAGCCAGCAGGTAGTTGATGATTGCTTGGGGCCACCACGATCATTGAACAGGTGGCTTCTCAGGATCATCAAAGGCACATCATTAAAAGCCTCTTCTATATCAAAGCCCCTGAATTTGTCTGAAGAGCAGAAGAGACTTTCATGCCAACATTATGTGATAAAGACAGAATAGATTTAATTTCTTGCCACTGATACTTTTAATCACCTATAATTTCCCATTCCGAAAATGGAGCATTAAAACTCCACTAATTTAATCCCTAAAGGTGTAGAAACTAATGTCAAAAGAGAACTACAGCTGGAAGGGTTTTAAAAAAAAATAGTTGGTTAAAAGAAAAAGTGATGGGATCTTCACAGACAAGGGCACCGATCTCTGTACTTCCTCACTCTTCTCCCTGTGCTCGCTCTCACTGCAGAAAGACCCACAGGCCGAAATTCCACCCCAGATGCTATATTCTGCCCCTAGCATCTTTATCCTGACCTTCATGGTAATAGAAATAATTAGCATTGCTGTGGTTTAGGCAGACTGCTTACAAAAGGACCTTCATTTTTAGGGATCCGTGCATGGTTTGTCTTACTGAAATTCACTTTATACTTTTCCTACAGCCATATCTTAATTTTTTTAAAGATTATTATTTATTCATTTGAAAGAGAGAGAGCATGAGCTAGGAGAGTAGCAGAGGGAGAGGGAGAAGCAGACTCCCCACCGAACAGGGATCCCGATGCGGGGCTCGATCCCAGGACCCCAAGATCATGACCTGAGCCGAAGGCAGACGTTTAACCATCTGAGCCACCCAGGCATCCCTATACCCATATTTTTAAAACCTTTCCTGTGCCAATTTTCTTTTTCAAATAACACTGTTTTTCCATTTATAAAACTAGGATATGGTCATTATGAAAATTTCAGAAAATAAATGTACAAGGAGGAAAGCATAAAACTACATATAATTCAACTTAATCAGGGTTAAATTTTGTTAATAGTTCATGAAATATTCCAGAATGTTTCCTTCCCGTTTTTTTCTGTGTGAACGTGCATAAATAGAGTTTCCATTTTATAAAAATGGCCACATGCCACACATACAATTTCATAACTGGAATATGCTGGAACTTTAAGAACACTTTAATGGCGTCTGTGTGGATCCTCTAATTTTGTGGATTTGCTTTGTATCTTGTGAGTTCAAAACAGGATGAGTTCATATCCTATTAAGTTCATTTACAGTACATACCTCTAAATTTTCAAATTCACGTATCTCAAATAGGCCGATACAACCACCTTGCTTTGTTTATTCAACTCAGCTCAAAAAGGAGTCACGATAAGACATGGGTTGCTGTCAGTTCTCCTCAGGGAGGCACACAAAGAAATTTATGGGGTGGTAGAACAGTCTTTGTCTCAATGATAAGACAGCAATTGTGTCAAAACTCATCAACTATAAACTGAACAAGGTAGCTTTTACTATATGCAAATTATACCTTTATAAATACAACCAAAAAGGAAAGAAAGAAAGACAAAAGAAGAGTCCTGGAATCAGGGGCGCCTGGGTGGCTCGGTCAGTTAAGCAACTGCCTTCAGCTCAGGTCATGATCTCAGGCTCCTGAGATGGAGGCCCACGTCAAGCTCCCTGCTCAGCGGGGAGCCTGCTTCTCCCTCTGCCTCTGCCTCCCCCCACCCCCGCTCAAGCTCTCTATCTCTCAAATGAATAAATAAAATCTTAAAAAAAAAAAAAGAAAGAAAGAAAAGTCCTAGAATCAGACTGTCCAGACTCTCCCAGTCCTGCCCCTTAGCCGCTGTGTGACCCTGTGCGGGTCACTTGGCTTCTCTGGGCCTCTTTCTGCTCCCATAAAGCCAGGACAACGGTACCCCTCCTTCAGCGGGCTGTGAGAATGACGCATGTTGAAAATGGTCTCAGTGCACAAGCCTGGTCCCTGAAAGGAATCGGATGGCAAAGTAATGGGAAACCAGGCTTCAAAAGAGGTCTGCCTCTCGCTTTTCCGTTGCATTCCATTTGCAGTAGGTTAAGGTACTGAAAGCACATTGGTCTCAGCAGTTTGGGGACCAGGAGGAACCCCGGCTGTCACATGTGGCCAAATGACCCTGAACCAGTGATTTCACTCCTCGGAGCTTGGCTTCTTCATCTGCTCAGTTTCTTCTCCATGAAGGATTAAAATAAATTAAATCAAATCACATTACATTAAATTAAATTCAACCTGTAGCTCACATGGCTATTATGAGAATGTAAAGAGAGACTACTGGGATTTGTGATGGTTTTTTCACAAACTAGGTAGTCTCTACCTGTTAGTTGTTATTAATTTCAGGTGGGCCTCTAATCCCAGTGTGGATGTGTTTTGTGTGTTGATACAAATGACAGCTTGTATTTTTCTCCAGAAAGAGAAGACATGGGAAGAGGGTAGAATGGTGACCAATGGAAGAGGCGGGAAGGAAGCGGGGAGACAGGAGTGGCCCTGGGGCCTCGTGTGTGCCGCGAATCCATCTGCAGAGACCCGCACGGCTGAGGTTGAGAAGGAAGCGTCAGCCAATACACAGCCCCTCCCCGACCCCAGCAAGAGCAGAACGAGCCTGCCCTGAGCAGTCCTGGGAAGCCCCATGGATCTGCAAGGAGCCAGAACGATCCATGAACGTGAACGTCATCATCCACCTTCCACATCTGAGCTGCACCCAAAGAAATGCTTTTCCGTCTGCCCCACTTCCTTCTTTGCCCTCCTAACGCTGTGGCGGTTCCTTAGAATATCCTCAGAACAGAGGTTGTCGGTGTAGAGAGCAGATGCTTCCTCCAACAGCTGCTGTGACCCAACAAAAGGCTCTCAAAGACACACGTGCCCCAACGCGTACTATTTCTCATAGTCTACACGGAAGATACCAGAGCCACACAGAGCAGAAAAGGACAGCAGACTCGCCCTGTTTCCTATCCCGGGAGCTACAGCCAGTCGGTCCAAAGCCACGAGAAAGAAAAGAGGTGGAAAAGCGTCAATAGAAGATAAATGTAAAGGCAGACACTGAGATGAGCCTTTAAACGAACTCATTAAAGGACAAATCGACCTTGTTCAGATGATGAGGGGAGAAAACCAAGAGGCGTGGCCTGTTTTCCGAACGAAATGAGACCCGTACGTATCACTGTGAAAGCACCAAGCCTGCCCGTCCCTCTTCTAGTCATGTTATTTTTAGGGCACTTCTATATTTCAAAGGCCAGAGAAGCTGATGTGAGGCCAGAAAGTCCACGTTCCCCCAGATTACAGAGACCCCAGAGAAAGACCTCTTCGCTTGCTTTCAGCAGTAAACACCGGCATTTTATTGCTCCATCCCTTCCCCAGGATGGAGAGTAAAACACAGTGCTGGGTGTAATCAAGTGAAGGCCGAAGACCACAGAATGAAAACGCCCTCATAGCCGGGAGAATCTTGCCCTGCCAGGCCCTAAACAGCCACCCATCCCAGGCCCTGAATGGTCACTCGCCACGGCCAACACGGCTCCACCATGGCTGAGCCCATCATGATCTACGGCGGCACTCAACTTGCTCATCACGTGAACAAAACAGTGTGCAGGAGAGGGAAGAATCTCAGCCAAATCCGCTGTTAACCAAGAGAAGCCACATTTAGGGCTGAGTGAAAGATCATGCTTCCAAGTTTGGCAAAGCCTTCCCTACTTTGCCCCAAAGCATCAGGCTCTGTCTCGGCAAAGCAGCAGTGGAAGGTTCTGTAGCAACAATCCTATGAAGTGGATAGGACAATGATGCCCATTTGATGGACACAAAATTTGAGACCCTGACGGAGAGATGTAGTGACTTGCCCAAGAATTACAGCTGCTAATCTGGAATGGATGGAGTTTGAACCTAGGCAGAGTGGTTTGGACGTCTGCACACCTGCCGCTTCATCTTGCCTGTCTAGACGGGGTGATATTGGCTTGGAAGATGGAAGATCTGACTTTGATGACCCCTCTGCGATCAACAGCACAGATATTTTATTCTTCGACCCATCTGGTGGCAGGGTGGGGATCATGCTTCCTGACCCTCCTTCTTTCTCCTCCTTAGTGTGGAAATCCACCACGTCACCCAAAATTCTGTGTGTGAAAATGCACCGACAGTTTCAGGGGAAAGATGGGGTGAACACACTTCACGAGATCGCCAGGGACCCCGGTAACCACTGTGCAGTGTTCAGCCCATTCGGACCCCACCTGCAGATGTGCTTACCCTGCCGGTGAGAACGGGGCTCGGGGACTGTGCAGACAGCTCTCACTCCGTAATTCCCTCTGTCCGGGCGTCCTGATTTATTTTTTCACACAATTGAACTAGTTTCATGGACTCTATGTGCACCCCTCCTAAGGAAGCTGAAGCTCCGGTCTTGTGTGCGGACTCCTTGTGATAAAGCTCAGATGGTAACCTGGCACAGTGTGCTACTCGGTGTGCTTCTCCCCGAGGGGGTGTTCCGAGGCTGCAGAAGCTGGAAACTTTCTTTTTTGGTAATAAAGAAGCAGCCAGTTTTTCTCCCCCAGTCAACTAAAACAAAAATAGCTTCAGAACACGTAGAAGTCTGAGGTCGTGTACTTCTCAACAGCTGAATTAAGACAGATTAGAAGACCAGATGAAGCTGTATGGGCCATCTGATCAGCTACACCCCGGGGAGGTGAAAATTCTAGCTATCTCCCCGCTGGAAACAAAATGCATGCATACCCAGCACCAGCACCACCTGCCAGCTCAGTCTCATGCTCTGCCTCCTTCATGGTGGATAGTCGCTCCCTATCTTATTTTCAAGTCCCTCCAAAATCCAGAGCCGTGTAATCTGCTGGAAAACATACCCAGCTGCAACTTAGGTCAAGGTCGCCTTCCTGGGTCAGGGCTGATCCGAATGGCTGACACTCCAGCCACCACATGGCTTTGTATCTGCACATCCTGACCGGGGCTCCTGGTCTGATGAGGACCCTTTACTTCCCAAGCACAAAATGTCTCTTTAATTGAACAAGCCTCATACACCTGCTCTCAGCGTCCCTTCCCCTCCGGGGAAGTAACACGTGAGTGTAGGAGGTACCTCGGAGCGAGCAGGCCGCCTGCCATGTTCATCTGATTAACAGTCAACACTCCGTAAAGTC
>NC_138369.1:187859232-187897248 GCF_054177405.1 Leptonychotes weddellii | reverse complement strand
CACGTTCTGCATGGAGCACTGGGTGTTATGCACAAACAACGAATCATGGAACACTACATCTAAAACTAATGATGTAATGTAGGGGATTAACATAAGAATAAAAATAATAATAATAATAATAATAATAAAATACCTACGTAGACTAAAAAAAAAAAAAAATGTATGCTTTCCAAGTGCTTTATAACCAATGTTACTCCTCTAACCTCAGAGCAGTCCTGCAGGGTCGGCCAGTATCACCTGGTTTCTTTTTTTTTTTTTTTTAATTTATTTATTTGAGAGAGAGAGAATGAGAGACAGAGAGCATGAGAGGGAGGAGGGTCAGAGGGAGAAGCAGACTCCCTGCTGAGCCGGGAGCCCGATGCGGGACTCGATCCCGGGACTCCAGGATCATGACCTGAGCCGAAGGCAGTCGCTTAACCAACTGAGCCACCCAGGCGCCCCAAAGGCAGAGACTTAACCAACTGAGCCACCCAGGCATCCTGGTCTTGAAGTTCTTAATAATGTTTTCCACGGAGCCCCCACATGTCTGTTTTCCCCTGGGGCCCCACACACACATGCCACTGTCCTGCCCTGCCGTCCAAACACAGGCTTCCCCAGGACCGTCCAGCTCTGTCTGAGCCACCATCACCTCGAAAGATATTTCGTGCAGAGGTGGGCGGGAGCAAAGAATTACAGAGCTGATGCTTGTCTTGAAATCACCTCATTTCTGGAGGAGATCTGCTTGACTCCTTAGTCCCTGTCTTGCTTCTTTGTCGAAATATGCAAGGGACACGGGAGCGAGAGCGGGGGGCGGGGGAAGTCCCCTGAGGGCACTGCTTGCAGCCCTGAAGTTACAACAGGACGCTGCCTTTATGTGTTTGTCGTGTGAGAATTCAAAATTCTTACCCCAAATTCAAGGGTCAGGGTATGACATGAATTTCAGCCACATCTGGATCTCAGCAAGAACGTGGCAAAAAAACGGTGGCATGGAAATTCACTAAATAGCGCCCCCAGAATGAATCCTCCTTGAAGACGGGACGGATTAAATCTAGATAAAAAGATAACAGTAAACTCGCATGAGGTATTTGGTGGAGGGACTTGACAAATTGCTACATCTATTTTAGGAATTCATCTTCCAGAATAGGTAAAATAGCCCACATTTCTGAGGTATAGAACATTGCCAGAAATAATATTTGCGTTGTGGTGCTGGATTATCTCTATATTTTGACAGGACTTATGCCTATGTGAGAACAGAGTTATAAATATAGGGATGAGGCCATGCCTTGAACAAACTCCAAAGAAAAGAAACTAACATTGGTGAGGGAGCCACCAGGAGCTCTGAGATAAAATGCCCTGGACAAACTTAATACTCACACAGAAGGAAGGCTACGGGCCTATCTGAATTCACTCAGGCATTTCTCACAAGTGGAACGTGGAACTTTTAAAGTGAAACAATATGCACAATTCCAAAAGTCTTATTGACCATACACGTGTAATCTGCTTAAAACATACTAAAGACACTTGACTCACTGAGCACTTTTAAAGGAAAACATGATAATTTAATAGGACCCAAATATCCATTGATAAGGATGGGAAAATGTCTGACACATTTAAAGCAATTTATATGACTAGGCAAGAGGTAGAAATCAACAATAGTATCATAATAGATACATATCTGTTCCTGGGACTTGAAGATTACTAAATTGTCATGTGGTTCTAAAATTCATGGCTTTTCAGACTAACCATTAGCCATGGTGTCAATACATACTTCTGGAAGCATTGACTCCATGGTTTATACAGTGACTAGACCTGAAGTCGGTTAATTTTATGGGATTCTGTCTCCCCGGCTAGCCTCTGAGCTCTTTGAAGGGTAGAGACCATGTCTTCTTTGTTCACCCAGGACAGCCTACAACACGTGAAGGATTCCCCATCCATGTGGGTTGAAGGGCATGTGCCGGGGAGAGGAAAACTGTAGAAGACACAGTCTCTGTCTTTTAAATGTTCCTAATCTAGAAGGAAGACGGAAACATGGCCAACAAAATATGTGATTACCAATGATACATGCAAAGGGCTGCCATTCCCTGAGCAAAGGTTTTTTTAAGAGTTCTATTTGAGGGGTTCAGAATGCTCTTTCTTACTCAAAGAGAGCTGGGGGGTGGAAGGCGGAAGGCAAGAAATGAAGGTGGAATGGTGTAAAGTCAAAGTCAAGGAAACCTCTCAGCGAGACAGGAGAAGACCGTCAACCACGATCTCAATGAGGGACTTCACGGCAGCCATGCGCTGATGCTCACCTACCTCTCCTTGTGTTACTGGGACAAGAGGTGAGTCTCCTTGTGTTATTGGGACAAGGGGTGAGGACAAGGGGTGAGGTTCAGAGTGCACACTTGAACCTCTAGAAATAAAGTGGAAGACCTAGGGGAGGAAAGAATGACTTTGGCGAGATTTCCGTAGCTGCTCTTTTTTTATTCAAGGCTAATAAAAAAAAAAAAAAAAAATCCAGGACAATATTGTTTTTCATAGATTTCACGTCCAAGTCCTACCTGGAATTGGGACAGGTGTAAAAGAAATTGGGTTGTATCCAGGATATGAAAGAAAATGAGAAATTTAATAGGAAAGGAAATGTGTAAGTGAAACCTAACATTGGCTTTTCCTCAAGAAGCTCTATGATTTTGAACAAAATTTGCCTTTGGGCACTCAGCTCCCAAAGGACTGAGGACTACTTAAAAGGACTACTTTGAATGAAATGACAACTGCGGTCTCCTTCAATTCTCTGAATTCTAAGTAGGACCATAGAAATGACCGCCTTTCTCTAGGTTAGTGGTCTTTAGGCAGGGTGACTACACCCCAGGAAAGGGCAGGGCCGCCATGTTCAGCCGCACAGGTGGAGCACAGCACAACCCCAGGGGGCAGCATTGATACAGAATGGCATCTCTGGAGCTATAAGGTCCTTAACTCTCACAATCACGCATGGGGAAGGAAACTAAAATTTCTATTTGTATCTTTCTAGGCCCAAATATCAATAAGAACAAAATAAGGCTTTATCAATAGCTACAATCAGGATTGATACGGACATTGTCACTTGGTGAGTAGGAAGGATGGGAGTCCCACGACTCTTGACTTGCTCTCAGAATATCACCATGTGCTGCATTGCAGTTCCTTGAGCTCCGGGAGGAGGATTTATAGATTGTGTAATCTACCTTTAATGAAACTAATCTCCCCACTAAGTAGGAAAGTGACTTTTAAAAAGTCTTGCATAGTGACCTGCCACAACCTGGAGGAAGCTTGAGGACATCATGCTGAGTATAATCAGCCAGGCACAAAAGGACAAATACTGTCTGAGTCCACGTATATGAGGTCCCTGGAGTAATCAGATCCATAGAGACAGAAAGTAGAAGAGTGATCACCAGGGGAAGAGGGGTTGGGGGAGGGGACTTGTTGTTTAACAGGTGTAGAATTTCAGTTTTACAAGATAAACCAGTTCTGGAGGCCTATTTCATAATAAAGTAAATACAATTAACACTACTGAATTATACACTTAAAAATGGGTAAGATGGTAAATTTTATGGTATGTTTTTTACCCCAATTAAAAAAAAACTGTGCATAAAACTTCACAGATTGAAAAGAATACGATCACCATCAGCAAAAGCAACAGGGAAGCTGTGGGAGTATGATCTAACCCTGATGCTACGGCTAGAATATCTTCATGAGCACCAACATGAGCTCCTAACCCACAGCCATCAGACTGGAAGAAGTGCAGTTACCGAGACTACTTGACCAATTCATAGCATCGGGGGTTTCTCTGTGTATCAGACAAGCGTCGGGAAATGTGAAAAAGAAAAGCCCACATACAGGTACACTTTTGCCAAGCTCTGGAAAAGAAAAGTGACATTTTTCTCATAATCCTGGATGAAAGAGTGATGTTACTTAATAAGGAAATTATATGTGTCAGAATCTTCCATTTAAAAATAGGTATGGTCGGGGGGCGCCTGGCTGGCTCCGTTGGTGGAGCGTGCAACTCTTGATCTCAGGGTTGTGAGTTCAAGCCCCATGTTGGGTATACAGATTACTTAAAAATTTTAAAAATTAAAATAAAATAAAATAAAATAAAAACAGGTATAATATCTTAATTAATTTTTAAATAGTGGCACTTAGCCCCTGATGGACATAAAAGTCCATATTGGCTAAAAAAAAAAATCTTGGGGAGAAAGAGAGAACACATTTCCTTGTTCTATTTTTGCTGTCTTGTTTGGTTAAGACAAATGTTAATGAGTCTTGTCAACCTCTGGGGTCCTCTTTTCAGGTATTGTATAAAATTAAAATAACCGATCATTTTGTTAGAACCTTGGCCAAACCACAGGTGTGGTGTTATGAGGACAGGTGACCATTTCCTTTGTCATGTAGCTACTCCACAGTTTTGGATTGTAATAGCAGGAAAAGCATAATCTCAAGCCAATCCAGATACAACCTCAGTTATCAAATAGCTTTCAAATAGTCATAACCAACTATTTAAAACCTAACATTCAAAAGGCATTCCAGACCATTGGGTGGAAGATCAAAGTACAGATGACTTGAGATATTTCAGTCTTGGCAAAGCCCATGACTGTCCTCAAACTGGGGGCAGAAACTTTCCAGGGAAAAGGATTCTCCTGTTCTCTCGTCTAATTCCATTGTGATAAGAAAATTGCCTCATTTCAATATTTCTATCAATTCACACTTTTTGGCTGCTTTTCCCTTCGGTGTTCTGCAGGGGAGTTTTCAATTTGTGGATGATTACCTTCCTGCTTTATGATTCTAATTTGTCTTCTTTTTATTTATAAGGTGGCAGCTTAAGAGTAAAATATAAAATAATGGCATTTAGTGGGTGATTGATTTTTCCACTGGCAATAAATATGGCCAAGCGTTTCCCTTTCAGAAATGGAATGAGAAGTCATTCAGTGAGATTCTGAAGCATAAATTTCAGGCTATTTGCAAGGTACAAACAATATTCAAGCAGATTGATGCCTGGAATATGTCACTTACGCTGAATTGTTCGTGTAAAACAGCCCAGAAATGGATGTTGGATTTATAGGTTTGGGCCACTGGCAAATGTGGCAAGCCTGCTTGGCTTATGGCACAAAACAATGAGCTGTAGAACATTCTCATATCCATGCTCGAAAGGTACCTGAACCAAATCGAATGGAAAATATTTCTCTCCTCATTACTTGTACCTCACTTCGTTCCAAAGATGGGATGAAGAATGGTAAACGGTCGGTACCCGGGGATGATAGGAACATAGAGACAGAGGCTGTTGGACTGCACGGGGACATAGTCACCCAATTCAGTGTCTAGTTTCCCGAGAGAACACAGGCAAATCCATCTCTTTTTTGCGTATGAATTGTCATATATTTCTATGTCAAATATAAATTAACTTAAAATATTTAGGTATGCAACTATAAATTAAAACATTTGGTTAATTAATATAAACATCAATGGTTAATTTTTAAATATGAATTAAAATATTTGAATATGCAATTTGCTTTCTGTATGTGAGATATACTTTGCCTTCAACAATATACCAGGATTTGCAGTCTGGTCGACCGTGATTCGTCACGAGGAGTTATCTCACTAAAGATCTGCTCAGGCTCTCTCTGATCCCCCTGAAGCACAGTCAAATTGGTTTTCTATTTCAATACAGCAAACCATTTTGTAAGGCATTCACAGGCTCTGCCTCTCTGGCTACACAGCTCCTTTTGTTTGAATTTCATAGAGCTTATCTGAAGTGAAATAGTCCCAATGGAGACAACCCCGAACTAGAATATTAGAATTCTCTGTCCCTCCCTCAGCTCCCCTGTTTTCCTTGACATTTTTCCAAATGTCAAGAGTTCTTTCTGTCCAGATTCTCCCCAGTTTTTCTTATTTCTTTGCCTGCCATCAAAGCATTTATTTTGCATATATAACAATGTATCCATTTCCAACTTAAATGACAAACCCAGGTTTCAAACCAGGAGTAAAAAACAAAAGATAGAACTTTTCTTCTCCAAACCTGTCTGGACCACAAATCTCAACATTTAGAAAAGAGGGTGTTGGGTCTGTTGGTCACATTAACTAATAAATCCACACCCCAAAATCCACTTATTCATCCAGTAAAGGAATATTACCAAGTGCCAGACCAGGAGCCAGGTCTTGTGGACAATGTAAAGTCATTCCTGTCCTAAGGAAGGTCATAATCATAGGCCAATATGACCACTGCCATATGCCAATAAATAAAATGCAACCCATAGTACTTGTTATGGTTTGGATGTTTGTGTTTCTTCAAAATTCATGTGCTGAAATCCTAACCCTCAAGCTGAAGGCATTAGGTCATGAGAGGGGAGCTCCCACGAATGGGACTCGGGCTCTCACAGAAGAGACCCCAGGCTGCTCCCTGTCCCTTCTTCCACCATAGGAGGACACAGAAAAGAGATGACTGTCTATGAACCAAGAAGAGGGTTCTCACTCGAACAAGCCGGCTCCCTGATCTCAGACTTCCAGCCTTCGGAACTGTGAGCAATAAATGTCTATGGTTTATAAGGCGCTCAACTGTGGCACTTTCTTATAGGAGCCCAAACAGACAAAGACAATAACAGCATGAGCTTGGATGCTGGGTTTTATAAAACCATCAGCCAAATATAACATAGATCTGTGCGTATACATCCTCTAAAGTCCTTCTCCCCCCCCGCAGCGAGAAGCCCTTTCTAGAAAGCCATTCTAAATTAATGAAAAGCCCCTGGCTTGGGCTCATGATATTATTCAGGTGTTCAAACAGTACAGTGCACCAAGTACGCTGAGGACAGAAGGACCACAGACAAACTGTGAATGCCTTCCTCCTGTGAAAAAACCTCTAACGAAGCACTGAGGCAGAAATTATAATTTTAAAAAATAATGCAGAGAACATATTCATCATAAATTCAAGGCACTTTCCCTGACAAAAAAATAAAAAAAGTATTTCCTTTTCATCTTGATCACACTATTCAACTAAACCCTTAATAAAATCAAGTGTGAGTCATTTCTTCAATTTTTCTTTCTGAAAAAAAAAAAAAACATCTTGCATTCTGTCATCCTTAGAATTCAAAAGAGGAAAACAGTGAGACTTCTTAGTCGCACACCATTCGTTAATGAAATGCAGGATCGGGAGAATAAATTTTATGGCAATCCATTACAACCATCAGCCCAGCAAATACATTTCCAGGCTGAATTGTGACCTCTTCCCACTCTGGAAAGGTTGAACTTAGAACCCAAGTTGGAACCAGTGTCTTTCTAGACCTAACATCCCCAGTTAGAGTAGAGAGAGTGTCTAATCTGGTGTGATCCAGTAAAACCATGTGGATCTTGCTGGATCTTCCTATGTCCCTGCTGCTGGTCCACCCCCAAATGAGGTTAAAATTACAGAAGAAATTGAATTGTCATTTGGCCTTCTATTGCTAGGCCTTTGCGGCCAGTTGTAAAATCCACTTTATGCAGTTACCCTCAGGATCTGTGCTTAACTGGTCTGAACCACAGTTCTCTGCAAACCTGATCACCTGTCCGTTAGCATTTGCTACAGTTCACTATGATGTCATATTGAATCACACGACTATGATAATTCTCATTTTAGTTCTGTTTCCTGCAATTTTTCTTAGCAATCAGTTACCCTGATGACTGACTAGGTTAAGTCCCAAGCAAGTGTCATATGATATTTTTTAACCAATGTCTACATTTGTTTGTGTTTTTTTTTGCAATGCTTTTATATTATTAATTAAAAATTAGGTAAGTAGCACGAGCTATGTAAACATTTGAATAGTACAGCTGATGTTTGAATAATCCAAAGGCTACTTTTGAAAAAAAAATCCTGTCCTTTCTAAGCCCCCACCCCAAGACTTAAGTGAGCTTACCCTCCCCCTGCAAATCTCTCTCCAGACAATGTTGTTCACTGTTCTCTTCCTTCTTTAGAGTTTTAATGTGTAGCCATGGGCACAGTCCTTTTGTGGGCAGTGTCTGGATGAAAGAAAGACTTATAACCCCGGCGCCGAGTTGCAACATCCCATCCAAGCCGGTGCAAGAAAAGAGCAGCGACAGGAAGACACTTTCTCGAAGAGGTCTCAGGTCTAATTAATAACTGCCAACTGATGCATTATGCAATGGGACCTCCCCCCACCCCCTCTCAAATAGGGTGATGGTGGGTGTCATTTTTTAAATTGATTCTCCAAATGTGTGCCTTTATCACATTAAAATTTTGCTTCTGGCTTTCCTAAATAAATTCTTTTGAAGAGCAACTTAAAAACTCACACCTGCATGAGAAAATGGGACTGACTGTCATTGTTCGTGGGACTCATATTTGGTGGCTCAACAAGAGGAGTCTTTTTCTTCTCCTGTGCGGGGTTCTGGTTGAAGAGAGAAGGGAAGGACTTTGTAAACTTCAGCCTTGGTGGTTGGGATTTCTGACCCAACTAATACACCTTAACCTGCATTTTGATTCCTACTAAATTATCTCCAGGCCCATCTGACATACTTTAATCCTGAAATGTAAATTGGACACCCCCACAAACCACCTCCACTCTCTAGGTGCCCTAAATTTGGACTTGGCTTTCTTCATTATACTTGAGCTGCTCTTTTCAATCACCATTCCCCCAAAAAGCCTTGTCACCAGGGATAGAGATGACACTGCATCGTCGAGTCACAAGTTGAAAGCCAGCTCAGTCCCCAAGTCTCCACCCCTCACCGCCTTCCCACTAAAAGCTAGAAGAGCTGGAGGAGCAGGGCCCACCCAGGGAGCACTTGACTCTCTGGGGGCCTCTCCTCCCAGCCCAGCGCCAGCACGGCCCAAGGGAGCAGCTGTGAGCTCGGGGATTTCTGCAGCAGGCCCCAAAGCCTGCCGAAAGGAGCAGGCACTGCTTGCCCACCAGGCTCAAAAATATCCTGAAGTCAGAAGAAAGCCTGACAAAATCCATTGCTTTGGCCCTCCGCAGTACTTAGTTACATGAGTAAGTAAACGATCATCTGAAATCCGTCCCTGCCTGAGAGCTATTAAAACAAGAAGCCACATGTAATTCATCCAACTAAGGAAAAGCTTTGGGGTGGGGAGAGGTTCAGTGCTCTACCCAGAAAGGAGCTTCTGTTCGACTTTATTAAATGTTTTAAGCAGATTTAAGTTTTAGTGAAAGGACAAATTCCCACTGTCTGAGGGACACATGCCCGGAAACTTGGGGACCAGCCAGAGAGCTGGTCACCCAGCTGGTGGCCAGAGGACTAGGGCTGCATGTGGCTGAAGGGGGGCTGGGCGCAGGAGGGACAGGAGGGGAGAAAGGTGGAGGAGGGGGCTGGAAGGGGTGTGGTTGGAGCAAAGACCGATGTGCCTCCTGAAGGATTTTATCAACATTAAAGGAAGCTTTTGCAGCGGCCTGCTACCCTGTCTGAGGGAACGGGGAGGTGGGGGGGCGGGGGGCGGGCAGGGCACAATCGCAGAGCTGCCCTAATTTCACATTCAGCAGAAACGAGGTTGTGGCCCTAATCATGGGCTGAGCTCTGGGACGTTTGCTCTCTCCCTGGGGACCCACAGTTAGGTGAACACTGCTGAGGCATTCTAGAAAGCTCACCTGTATGATGCTGGCCACCAGCCCCAGCTAAAGACGGGGTGAGAGCCAGCAGGAGCACCAACACTCCAGAAGAACCCAGAGCAGCGAACTAGGGAGGAAGGACCCCCAGTTGCTCTACTGTTTTCTGACTCCTCCTCTCTGAAACTGTTAACCTGTATATTTACAGACCCACTCTCCCCGGCCATCACTTCTCGTTGGGAGCAGGGTGAGCTGACACAGGGCAGAAGCCTCTGAAATCTCATGGAGTCCAGCAAAAAGCCTCGGGACCCGGAGGCCAGGTCCTCCTTGCCCTTTCTCTGCTTCAGGCCCCAGCTCCTCTTCCTCCCCCTCCTTCGGTGGCAGCCAGTGCTCTGAGAGCTCCATAGGCTCTCCGACCCTGAGATCCACCCGGCGGCCAGCCACCAGCCACGCAGCCTGAGTACCCCCCCTTCACTCGCCTCTGACGTGGAACCAGCTGACCTTGAACTTCTCTGTGCCTCAGTGTCCCCATCTGTCAATTGGGAATAATAACAGCAGTGGGAGCGCTAGACGTGGAGCTGGGGGCTGAGAACAGGCAAAAGTGAGCTGCCCTGGTGTTACTGGAGCTCCCAGCTGTATCCGTGGCGGGAGGCTCCCAGCCTCCCATCTTTCTCCCACACTCCCCTTTCCTCACTCCGTCCCAAACCCCATTCCTAAACCGTATATGCTTCACCCCCCCTTCTTCCTGTCGTGTTTGCATCAAAAGTCACCCATCAGAGAGGGAAACGTAGTGAAGGTGCCTCTTATTTCTGGAGTTAATTTTACTCTAGACTTCCAAAAAAGGATCACCCATCTGTCAAAAAAAAAAGACAGAGAATATAAAAGGTCTTTAAAAGTAATTATTTAAGTGCCGACCCAAAGGATACGAAAATGGACTTGTCTCGGTTATTGAGCTGAATTAGGGGGCAGTTTGTACACCCCCAAACCTGCTTCATTTAAAAGAAAGAGAACACGATCTTTTTTTTTTTTATTATTAATATTAGTCCATTTTATTTTCAATTCCCATAACGGATCACTACTTTGACTGCAGCACACACACACACACACACACACACACTACGAATTCCTTCTGAAGCAGAGAACACGATCTTTTTAAAATAAAATGAGCTATCAGTTTGCCCCAACAAAATCTCTTCTATAGAAACATATTCAGAGACGGGACTTGCCACGGAACATTGTTGCTGGTCTACCGTCCAGGTCTGCCCTATCTTCCAGCCCCATCCACACAGGCAGATTTGTCACCGGGCGATCTGCCTCTTTTACTGGTGCTCTGATTAACTGCAGAGAGAGTTGGTGCCTCCACACGGCAATGCCGTGAAATCCTTCCCCTGCTTCTCTCTCAAGCCTGACTGTCACCAGATGGCCTGCCTGCCAACATTCCGCAAGGTATCCCCCAAAGCAAACACGCGAGGACAAGCGGGAAGCCGCACAAACCTCCGGAGACGCCAAGACCATCGGCTTTCTATCAGGAGGTCTCACACCCAAAGCACTTTCCAAAGTCACAATGAAATCAGAAGCACACAATGAATCCCTTTCTCTTTCTAAGGCAAATTTGCAAAAGTTGCAAACTTGACCGGGGTCTGCACCTGCACCTGCCGTACCAACCAAGATGTCCATAGTGTCAGCCCTCAAAGCAGATAGTCACAGGGCTGATCTGTGCTCCATCGCCCCTCGGAAACCCTTCACATTTTCCGAGACCAACTGTGGTCCCGTCCCTTCTCAACCGCAAGTCTCCCCCTGCAAGTTACAGCACCACTCACCTCACTCATGTTGTTCTAACACCGCAGCTCCGGGGTCCCTGTGGTCGGCACTGTGCTCAGCACTCAGGACGCTGCTCAGGGGTCGCTATTCCACCGGTCCTGGCTTTTCTCTTAAAAAGGGCTGCCCGGTGGCATCATGCCTCCTGTAAGCCAATGAGATCCATTCACCTGTCTGCACTCCTTGCAGACATCTGAGAGCACGAGGGGCCACCTAGTGGAACGAAGTGGGAAGCCAGCGAGGTCTCTGCTCCAAATTCCGCCAGGGAGAGAAGGAACAGCTAGATTTCTTTTTTTTTTTTTTTTAAAGGTCAAAGTCATCACATACAAAGATCATCACAGGCTTGCCATTGTTTATTAATTCAAGGGTACAGGACTTAGATTCATGGAAAATACGTTTTCAATGTCAGTGGAAAGAAGGTCTGTTTTTCGAAGGAAGGCCAGTTCTGGAAACAGCGGCCCATGCTCTCCTCCAGGAGCGGCAGCCTCCTCTGTTTTTTGGGGCACAAACCTCAGCCTTTTGGGGGAAGGTTTTCCCCTGTCCCCCACCCCGCCCCCAACTATGCCAGGATGCTTGTATCCCGGGCACATCCTCTCTTGGTGGGAGGTCATAGCAGCTCTGAGACATGGGTTGGAGAGTCACGATGTGACGAGGGAGAAGGTCCCCAGCCCTATCTGGGGGGTTGTCAGAACCTCGCCAGCATCGGGAAGAGGATGTGGGCGGGTCCGTGGACCCTGCTGATGGTTTCATTGTTGCAGCCCTCAGCCTCTCTGTAAAGAGGTTCCCTCCTTCTGCCTGGACTCAGGAGACCCTGAAGAGTCTTCCCAGCATCCAAGTGAAGCCTTGTCTTTCACAGCCGGGATCGTGGCCGAAGCAGAGCGTGAGGTGCGTGTCGCTGCCCGTCTCCTCGGCCCGAGGCTGGTCAGGTCACCCTCCTGCAACTGGCCAGCTTCACCTTGGGCTCAGGTCCAAGTGGGAGCCTCGGCTGGAGAACAGTGAGGCTCTGTCATGGCGGGTACTCCAAACGATGACTAGTAACTCCTCAAAGGACCTACCAGAGACATAAGCACATCCAAGTGACAGCTACCTAGTAGCTCATGTGGGTAAGTACATGAGAAAGTGGGTCGTTGTTACTCAGATGCCCCCCGGAGGGCCTCACCCAACCCCACTTGGGGAGACTCCGTGGACCAACAGCTGCGGGACGGACCAACACTAAGCTCGGGCCCACCTCTGATTCCGTCCATTAACTCCTACCCGCCATCACTACGGTGGCTTCTCCTGTCAACTCCCTTCTCGGGTCCACCTCGGTGAGTGGAAGGCCACACATCCCCAAATGGGTACCAGCCACTACAGTCTGCCCGTGGAGGCCCGGGCCCGGAGCCCTGGCCCAGAGCCCATCTCTGCGGCACACACGTGAGGAGCACAAACATGAAGCAGCAAGAAGCACAAGACTCCTACGGCTCATGGGAACCAATCTTCTTAATTTATAGCCGCTTTACATGGGAATGTGTCTAGAGAAAGGTCCCTTTCAATGGGAGGATATGTGTATTCGTTATAATAACTCTCTCTCTCTCTATATATATATATATAATAACTCTATCTATATATATATACACACATATTCATATACCCCAACCACACAAAGCTTTTGCAAACAAAGATCTGCCTGTTAGCACATCCTGACAGCATCCTCTCACTCCCCCGTCCCCTCCCTATCCCCAATTTCACACATGGGAGGGCCTAGCCAGGATGCCCTTGGGGTTCTCCAGGTAGTGAGGAGTGGAAGACAGAGGAGGACGGGTCTGCTAAGAGGCACAGCAGGTCAGAGAAAGGGGAGCAGCATTTGTTTCTCTCCGTGAAGAGCAGAACCACATCTTCCACCTTCCCCAGCGAAAGCCTGCCTGCGATTTTGAGCACCCAGTGCTTGGAGGTGGAGAGTGATACCTCCCAGAGACAACACGGACAGGGTCCCACATGTGGTTTTCTAGGCTATGCTCAGGCAAAGGGGACAAATAGAGGATATACAGAGAACCAGCCATGCTCTGCTGGCCCGGTTGTGGTGCAGACATGAATTTTCTCATGACACAGCTGCGCATATCAATCTGCAACAGCAGGGGGTTTGAGGAGCAGTGAATGGTTGCTGGAGTTTCCAGGGAACAGGCCAGAATGGGTGGCCAGGCTGGGCTGAGGCTTTGCTGCGTAGAGTGCGCAGTTGTTTGGAACAAATCAGGGGGTCATAAAGGCTATAGAAGAGAAGATAGATGATATTGGCAGAATTGTGTCCCCTCCAAAATTCATATATTGAGGTTCTAACTCCCAGTATCTCAGAATGTGACTGTATTTAGAGGTGAGGTCTTAAAAGAGGTCCATAAGCTAAAATGAGGTCATATGGGTGGACCCTAATCCAATAGGACTGGCGTCCATATAAGAAAAATAGATTAGGACACAGACCCATTACAGAAGGGGGACCCTGTGAAGACACAGGAAGAAGATGGTCATCTACAAGCCAAGGAGAAACCAACCCTTGATCTTCCAGCCTCCAGCCTCCAGAACTGTGAGAAAATAAACTTCTATCGTTTAAACTACCTGGCCTGTGGCACTTAGGTGTGGCGACCCCAGCAAACTATTATAGATGCCATAACAAGTGTCAAAGAAGACTTTTAGGGGAGGCATAGAAGGCTCTTAAGGCGAATTTGATTGGTATTTGCCATGTGGCGTGCAACTTAACCCTGTTAATTTCCCCAGGATACCTACTGTAACACTGTTATCTCCTACTAATGAGTTGGGGAGCTGTCTGTCTCAAACACAAAGCGAAGGTGAGTGTGGCCACAGAGAGAACTGAGCCGCTGTGGGAAATGAGCACCCATGGGTTACACAGGATGCACTCAGGGGTGCACACCACACAGTGCTGGTTCCCGGTCTGCTCGGGGGTCAGCTACATGGGCACTCGGGCACTGAGTGCTCCTTCCATCATTCCCCAGCAGGTGGGCCTTTGGACCACAGCTCCCAGCCCCATCCATCATCTTGGGGCAGTAGAGCCGCCACAAGACCATCCATCAGACCAAGGGATGCAAAGACTCCCTGGACCTCGTCTTGGAATCCCAAGGGACAAGGACAGTAAGTGGATGGTCTTTAAACCTTTCCAGGTGGTTCTGATAACAGTCAAGTTTGAGAATCATTGCTTGAAACAGTGATAAAACACACATGCACGTGTATACACACACACCTCACTCACTCCTTCCAAACTTTCCAGGTTCCCTCCTGCCTCCTGCCTGTTCTCTCCTGCCTTTTAGAATCCGTGTGGCCCTATTATATAACCCATATAGCCAAACACTATATTACATGGAAGATGGAGTCATGAACCAGAAGCTTAGAACTTGAGTCCTTGACATGAACAATGGTTTTCCACGAGACCTTGGCAAAACCTCTCCATTCCTCAGTGTCTCATCTCCACTGGTGATATAGAAATAGTAAAATCTTGGGCGCCTGGGTGGCTCAGTCGTTAAGCGTCTGCCTTCGGCTCAGGTCATGATCCCAGGGTCCTGGGATCGAGTCCCACATTGGGCTCCCTGCTCGGCGGGAGGCCTGCTTCTCCCTCTCCCACTCCCCCTGCTTGTGTTCCTGCTCTCGCTGTCTCTCTCTGTCAAATAAATAAAATCTTTAAAAAAAAATAAAAATAAATAAATAAATAAATAAAAAGAAATAGTAAAATCTTGCATCTGCCAACCTAAGCAAAAATATATACAACACATATATTGAGCCGAGAAATAAATTTTGAAAGAACTTCAGGAGAATTAGATCTATAGCTTCATATATTAGATCTTGGGGAATACTTCAACCTTGCTGAATTAAAATACAGACATGGGGTTCTATAATTTATGAAATATATGTATATAATATGGATAGATTATTTTCATCTTCTTGGGAGTGTGATCCTGCCTGAAGGTGCAAACTTGAACCAAGCAATCTTTCAAAATCCTCCTTTAGGGTTATTTATAGGGCCACTATGTACTGATGACCTGGGGCTTTTCATCAGACTTTTAGACCAAATGCATCATTTATGTATAATTTCTTGCTTCATTTTCCCACCTTTGCTTCTCTACCGCTCTGTGAGCGGCCATGTGCAGGCACAGCCCAGGCCTGATCCCTGAACATGGAAGGCTTGGACCAAGGGAGGATGTGGTCATCCTCCTAGGATGGAGGCATCATGGCCCAATGTCAGTAGCTAGACCCCTCCCTCCCTTCTGCCTTCACCACCCCCCAAAAGAAGCCCCCTGTAGTCCCTGGGTGTCTATGCAGCCCCCACCCCAAAGGCTTAGCATTCCCTACCCTAAAAGGTGGACCCAGTAAGCTCCTGCCTTTGTGCCGCCCCCCCTTGCTTCCTGCTGCCTTTAATTTTAATCCCCTTGACAGATTCTAGCCCTCTGCCAACCTCTGGATGTCACATGGCCCAGAGCCAGGAAGCCACTCTGGTTTTATCTACAGAGGTAGAAATGCAACATAATTCTACTGACCTCTCCCAGAAGCATCTGTTTGTTCCAGCGACTGATTCAGGTGTGTGCTCACTTGCACAAATCTTGTCTCTCCCCTCCCGGACTTTAAGCCAGGGTGAGGGTGAGGCTATCCCATCCTGTTCTCTCTCCCAATGCCCATGTGGGCACCGAGTTAGCTCTCAAAACCACTTCCAAACAAGTAAGCTTTCTGCTGGCAATTGAGTGTGGAGCCTGCCATATATAAACTTTTTTTTCTATAAAATTAAAAGGTTCACTTTGCAGAGCCAACATATAAGAATTTTCTCTTTTAAAAATGAGAAAAGAGGGGCACCTGGGTGACTCAGTCGGTTAAGTGTCTGCCTTTGGCTCAGATCATGATCCCAGGGTCCTGGGATCGAGCCCCATGTTAGGCTCCTTGCTCAGCTGGGAGCCTGCTTCTCTCTCTCCTCCCCACTCATGTGCTCTCTGTCGCTATCTCTGCCTCACTCTCAAATAAATAAAAATCTTTTTTAAAAAAAGCAAACTTGGGCACCTGGGTGGCTCAGTTGGTTAAGCGACTGCCTTCGGCTCAGGTCATGATCCTGGAGTCCCTGGATCGAGTCCCACATCGGGCTCCCTGCCCGGCAGGGAGTCTGCTTTGCCCTCTGACCCTATCCCCTCTCATGTGTTCTCATCTCATTCTCTCTCTCTCAAATAAATAAATAAATAAATAATCTTTAAAAAAAATAAAAAAAGCAAACTTATAAAAAATAAATAATGGAAAAAGAAGATATTTCAACAATCTCTATGCTGTCAGATTTTAAGCCAGCTTTTTAAAACAGTAATATATATAAATGGACCTGTTTTAAACTTCAATGACTGTATTTTGTTGACTTTTTAAAGGAAAAATAGATTAACAGAAATACTAGGCTGTGGCTTCCCAAGGTTTTAGCAAATAATATTTACAGCTGTTATTCTGCCCCCTGCCTCGTCATTCCTGTCCCACACGCATGTTTCCCTGTCTCTTCCGCCACCATTAACTGGGCACTCTGCATAACAGATGTGTACAGTTTATCATTTCTCAGAGGTATTGGAAATTTGTTATCCCCGAGCACTCTCTCTCCTTCTCCCTCCCTCCCCCTCCATGTCTCACACTCTCCTAAAACAACTTGTGTTTCCATATGCAATTTCCACCCCACCTTGGCACTCTGTGAGGTCATGTTTTCTGTAAAGAGTCACCAGGCACTCGGAGAGAAGAGGGGATGGTGCAGGAGACAGACACAGACAGGTCCAATCTAGCTGCCACGGTTCTGGGCACCTGTCTTGTCTCACTCCCAACATCAAGCGCTGCAGTCTCACCAGAAGCTGATGCGGTTTATGGATGAAAAGGTTACCTTATAACCTGCAGTCCCTTCTAGCTCAATTAAAGGTCGAAGGCTGTCCTGGGGATAAGGTCTGCCTGGAGAGCTCCCAGAGCCGTGTGTCACCCTCTGCAGCTCCCTCTTTGATGAAAAGGTCAGCAGTGTTTGCATTCAGAGAGCCCCGTCTCCGATGCCTCGATTCCGGGCCCATTGCTGAAGGCCACGTCGGGGGCCCGCTGGTAGGGCTCTCTGCTCTCAGCAGCCACGACAGCTCTCAGAATGGTGCTTGGTTGAGTTTTTAATTATTTTCCCTGCAGTCATGTCCTACACAGGTGAACTCCTCCAATTCACTCTTTAGCAACTCCTCCCAAAATTTCAAATCAATGATTCTGCAGAGCCAGCCCAAGGGTCTGGTATTATAGGCAGAGTAGTGTCCCCCCAAACTCACACTTTGAAGCCCTAACCCCCGGTGTAACCATATGTGGGATGGGGCCTTTAATGAGGTAATTAAAGTTCAATGAGGTCCTAAGGGTGGGGCCCTACGCTAATATGGCTGGTGTTTATATAAAAAAGAGGAAGAGACACTAAGGATATACATGGAGAGAGAAAAAGCCACGTCAGTGTAGGCAGCATCCACAAGCCAAGGAGAGAGGCCTCAGAAGAAATCAGCCCTGCTGGCTCCTTGATCTTGGGCTTCCAGCCTCCAGGACTGTGAGAAATAAAATGTCTGTGGTCTTCCACCATGGCAGCCTGAGCAGACTCAGACATTCTGGCCTGTGGCTGAGTTTCTCTCTAGAGGACACTCTAATGGAGACCCCAGGCCCCCACAGTCCCAGGACTGAAGCGCTTGTTTCCAGGACGCTGGGTGTTGGTGATAGACTCAGCCCTTAACTCAGTTCACCTGGGGAGGCTGCTTTCGGCCAAAGGGCCCTGCTTGCTCAAAGTCATCATGCCATTTGGGTGACCATCCACATGCAGTTCTCAGTTCCATGTCCAAAAGTGGACAGCTCTGCAGGGTCATCCCTTGCAGCTCTAACGCTTCCTGTTGGATCAACTGAGGCATTTGTTCTGCCGGAATCACAGCCCGAATCCCCCTCTGCCCAGGGAGCCACTCGAGAAATAGGTGGGAAAGACATTTATAAGGACAATGGAATGAGAAGGTTGTTGCTGGGGAAGTCGAGGCCATGGAGCAAAATAAGGCAAGGCTGAGCGTGATTAGCCAGGAACTGAAGACTAAGCATGAAATCCAGGGCCTCTTGAGCAGCATACAGAAATTCTCATGTCTTGTGGCTGCAGCAGAAAAAGCTGAGGAACAGGCTCAAGACTAACCATAGTGTAGCCAAACCCCAGAGAAGGCAAGTTCTCCTAATCGATGCCAAAGTCAGGGTCTGGCTGGGAGGGGAAAAAATCCTGAGTCGTGGGTAGATGCCTGTGAATATCTTGAACTCCTAGATCCCTCTGATCACTCCAAGCCTACAGCACTGGCCTCCTCCTCCCTGCTGAAGGCTAGTGCTTCTGGTACTTGAAGATGATACAGAGGCTTCCGTCTTGCAAGACAGTGCATGCCTATCCCAGATCTGTCCCACCTCCCCTCCTGACTGCCAGACTCATACCTAGAGTTAAATCACTCTATGAGCTGGCACAAGTGTTGAGCCTGGTAAGGGAAGAACCTAAAGGAAGCTGCAGGGTTTGGCCAACGCATACTGGCAGAAGCCAAGATGAGAATGCATATGTGGCTGGGTTCTGAGTGTTGGATCAAAGCAGAAAGCCACAGGTGGGGGCAGAAAATAAAGTTGTACAAGAGAAAGTTTGTTGATATGGGAAAACTATCCTATGATATAATACTTATTGTTCCAGGCACTACCCCAAGAGATGGTTCCAACAAGCTGCTGAGATAGCTTTGGACCCTTGCAGAAAGTTGTGGTTCACGCTGAGAGAAATAGAAATGCCAGGACTGCTATGGCAAGAAGTGGAAGAGGGGATCAAAAGGTCCAGAGGTGAGGGCATGCTAGAATGGATATACCATATAATTCTGGAAAAATACGCCATGAGGGCATTGCCTTCACCAAGGCGACAAAGAATGTGTTGGTGAGAGGGATTGCAGCATTGCTGGGTGGCTCAGTGGTATCTATCCTCCTCAGACCAGGACTGGTGGTAGGGGAAGCCAGTAGAGACCCAGGCTTCCGGATAGCAACAGGGATGGATAGGGTCCAGAAATAATAGTGACAGGGGCAAGCACTGCCAAGGGGCAGCAGTCAACCGTTGAAAACATGTGGGTGCAATAATTAAAATGAATAGGAAGGTCTGAGGCGCCGGTGGCTTGACTCACAGAGCGCTGTGTTGATAGATAGTAATAGAACACACGTCCATAGATGCAGGATAGAGGGGCAACAACAAGGGCCTTGCTCAGTCCACACTAGTGGTTCTCAAAGGAGGAGCAAGGGGATTCCCCCCCACCCAGGGGACACTGGCAATGTCTGCAGACATTTTGGGGTGTCACAACTGGGAGGAAATATTTGTGAGCGTCTCAACATTGGGTCAGGGAGAGTCTTATGACACCTCGTATGTAGAGACCAGAGTCGTTGCTAAATTTCCTGCAGTATTATGAACAGTCTCCCACAACAAAGAATCATCTGGGGCAAAATGTGCTGAGGATGAGAAACCCAAATCTATACAAACACATCTATACAAAGATCTACACAAATCTGTACGAGAAACTGAAGGTGAAAATCAAGAGGCTAAGGGCAGGCATCCCAATAAAAAGTCAAGATTCCCTGCCCAGCTTTCAATCTGAGCCAGTTTTCAGACTCAGAAGCAATCCCCCGAAAAGGGGGCCAGGTCTCCAGGGAAAAGGACCCACCAACATCATAGCCATAGTAAGTGCTATTAATTTTCCCAGTTATTCCTCAGAAGGGTCCATGACTATTTTCTTGAGCAACTGCACAATAAAAAAGAGAACCCCCCCCAAAATTTAGAGGACTGTTGAATACAGGGTGCAAGTGGAAACTGGGAACTCAAAGCACCAGCCTCTCTGTCCAAGTGGGAGTATAAGTAAGCTGAGTATACATGGATTCCTATAGAACACATGTGGGTTCCCTGGAAATAGACATAATTGGCAGTTGGCAGAATCTCCACAATGGATCCGTGACCTGTGGTGTAAGAGCTTTCACTGTGGGGAAAGCCAAGTAAAAGCTCTGACACTGCCCCCACCTCAGCCAAAATGATCATAAAAACCAATACCACATCCCAATGCAATAGCTGAGGTCAAGGCCACTCTACCAGAGGAGATTAATGTAGCCTCAGGCACATGGTATGTGGTCATTGATCTGGCAAGTGTGTCCTCTTCCTTCTTTATGAAGAAGGAGGATCAGAAGGTGTGAGCCCCTGATATGACACTGTCCCTCAAAGAGATCAGCCAGCCCTTTGGTTGCAAGCTGAAATCTTTAGACTCCTTCTACCTTGGAAAGGACAGTAATCCGTCTTCACTGGAATAGGCATATATTCTGGTGTGAGTTTCCTTTGCTGCCCATAGGCCTCTATCTATCCAATTCCAGCACCACTATCTGGAGGCTTAAAGAGTATCTGATCTACTGACGCAGAATATTGCATAACATCATCTTGGACAGAGTCCTATCTCATGCCAGCCAAGGTTTGATAGAAGACTAGACTGAGTATACCATTAAGTCTGAAAAACACGATGAGGACATTGCTTTCACCAGGGGGCGCCAAGGAGACCAAGGTTTGCGAGACTGGCTAGCAGAGAGGAAGTTACTGCAGTTAAGAGAGCCCCAACGTGTTCCCCTGTGCCTTGGACGGAATACCGATCTGTGCAAAAAATACTCTCTGAAGCCAAAGTGGAGGAAACTTCCCAATGCTGGGGAAAGAGCCCCTGGACAATTCCTGGAGATCCCACAGAATTGGAAATCATTACTGTTCCCACCAGCCGAAATGGTGTGACCTCAAAATACACAGGCATTGGATTGAAGCCCTGCCTTAGAAGTAGGGTTCAATTAGTCCCAGAATAAAGGCTGCTCTTGGCTTGCACAATGGAGCCTAACACCAAGCCTCAAAAGACTCAAAGTGACCCATAGTTTGCTTAATTATGTGCCAGGAAAACAATCCAACACTCTTTAAAGGAATACAGTAAAACCTAGCACCCCACAATTTGGCATTCATAATGTCGGGCATCCAAAAATTACCAGACATGCAAAAAAAGCAGGAAAATATGATCCATTCATTTCATGGAAATTAATTGCAGAGATGGTAGAATTGGTAGCCTCTCTTTCATATATCCCCAGTCTACGATTCTATATCTGAGATTCTGCAAGCCACATTTCAAGTTCGCCAGCCACTCCCTTCCAGAATCAGCCAAGAGAGAGCACGGTAGGTCAGGATTCTGCAAGGCTGAAGGAAGAAGGACAGGTGTGTTCCTTCCTGTTTCCTTCTTGCTCCTTCCTGTTTGATCCCTGTTCCCATTGGTGGCAGCATTTCTGACCTCCAGACTGGATCTAGTCTGTGGTTTTCCCAACATTTGCAGAATCAGCCTCACTGCACTCCCCCCAGAGACACCAGAAGTCTAAACTTCAGCCCCCTGAGGTCCTTCCTTTAAGCTTCCAAATTTTAATAATCCTAAATTCTTTCCTTTGTTCCTCAGCCCCAGGGGTGGTAGCTGCCTTCAACTGCCACCTCTGTGACACTTTAGAGTTCTCTTTTTGCCCCTTCGGTCAGCCATTCAGCAACTTTACGCCTCATTATCAACTGCTCTATGAACTCTTATCTGTGGCTTCTGCCTCCTGGTAACCCTACCTGCATAGCCCCTGATGTAGGTGCCTTATTACATTTCATTCTCACAAAACTGAGTAAGATGGGCAATTTTATTAACCTCATTTTTTCAAAGAACAAGCAGTTCAGAGAAGTTAGTAATTTGCCCTGAGTCCCACAGTTAGTAACCGTGAAGCAGTCTGGCTCTAAAATCTGCGTGCTTGAATGCATAGCAGCATGCATGGTAATATGCTTGGACTCACTGACACCAAAGGAACTGTCCATCCAGGGGCTAGAAAGGGATCAGCAGGATTCATAAATATCAGTGTCAGTCCGTGATCACAAAAGTGGCCCAGGGAAGGCAACGTGGGTCGTATTGGAGGAAATGAGTCTCGTATCTCACTGTCTACGTGAGAATCTCCAAGTGATCTGGAAATAAAAATACCAGAGAAATGGGTAATGTAGCTGTTGTTACCCACAATATTGACTTCCAATTCCCTGAATTCAGACAATCCAACTCTTTTCCCTCAAGAAAAAGTTTGTGTGGTGATCAAATTTTAAAGTTTGTTTCTTCTTGGGTGTATTAACATGGTTGATACCGCTGTTCTTGTTCTTCCTGCTCCTTGATAGAATCTTCCCTGTACTAGGGGTTATGCCGCACAAACAGGAGAAAGATTTGGGGTGTGTGTGGGTGTTTCTGTGTGTGTGTGTCTCGGGTGGAAGCTGAGGAGAGGGGTAGACAGAAAGTAAACAACCACAGTATATTCCCAGTGGTAACTTCTGCTGCGCTAAATTGTATAGCATTTAAGTGGGTCATGAAAGAATTTATATATGGCCACCACTATCTGGACCTAACACATGTGTCAATAAAATGCTGGGAAATTGTGCTAATATCTTTCCAAATGAAAGCGAAAATGATGTCTAAAATCAATCTGCAAAACCTTCATGTCGTTTTGGTTCTTTCAAGGCTATAAAACATTAGCATAGAAAGTGATAAGTTCATTCCATTTAATATGAATGCTTGCTTTAAATAATTCCAAATGCTAAATCATGCTGAAAAACTTATTACCAATATTGTAAAATTAGGGAAAATCTCAGTCAACTAAACTCCGGGAACTAAAAGTCTTTAGAAAAATTTAATTCCCTAATTAAGCAGCTGGAGGGTGGGGGGCAGCAAGCAAAATGTTCCACCAGAGCAGCCTGAGTTACTAGCCTCATAAATGAGATATTTTGACAAAAGCATAATTGTGGTCAATGAGGCTTAAAAATGCATAAATGCCATCATATACTTGGATCCCAAAAAGCAAGGCCATTTTCATCACATAGAGAAATTGACCAGAAAAAAAAGCCTTTACTCCTTTCTGAGAAATATCTTCTACAGAGGCGCCTGGGTGGCTCAGCCTGTTAAGCATCTGACTCTTGATTTCAGCTCAGGTCATGATCTAAGGGTCGTGAGATCGAACCCTGTATCAGGCTCCACACTCAGCGGGGTATCTTCTTGAGATTCTCTCTCTCCCTCTGCCCCTCCTCCCACCTCTCTTTCCCTAAAAAAAGGGGGGAAAAAGTAGCTTCTGCAACCATATACCTACAAGTCAAAAACATTTTGGATGATAACATTCCATTCAGTGGCCCTATTTTGACCTGAACAATCTATGAGTCAGAATGTTATCTACAGCAACATCTTTACCCAAAACACTGTAGTGTGGACAAGCTTGCTGCCCAGTCCTGCATGAACACATATGCCTTAACTCTAGTAGTACTGCCTTTAGTAATGCTTCAGCGTCCTGGGCATCCTTTGATCTCTAGTGCCATGGAAAAATACCTAGAACTACATAAAGTATTTGAACTATTGGAAGGGTAGCCAGAAACATGTGAGAATACCAGCTGTGGGTGGTCGAGATATAAGGAATAGGTGAATACCTACAGGAAGGGGCTTTACCCCCCTGGGAGAAGGGAGGGGCCCAGCAGTCGGCGGGGGGGGGGGACAGTGGCTCCATGGTAGACCGGTGAGACTCACCATATGTAGTTTGGCATGGAAGAACCAAAGACCAGAAGAGTTGGGAGAGGGTGGAGTCAAAACAGAGTAAGGGAGGAGCCAGTAGAAGTTTCCCTGAAGTTCTCCCAAAGAATTGCTGAGATTATTTGGGAGATGGAGAGGCCCAGAGCTAAGGAATAGAAATGGCCTGAGATTATGAGTAGGTGAATCATGTTTCAAATGAGAGGAGGTAGGCAGGGCCAACTAGGTCAGCACGGTGGAGTCAGGAGGCCAGGTTGCGTCTTGAGGTAGGGAAGGGAAGTACTTCTGGACATTGTGTGAAGAGGAAGAGCTGCAACTTGTGAGACCCTGGCTGACTTAGTGCACATGGAGAATTCTTGCAGATGGAAACTGGGCTGAACTAACAGGTTAACTGGGAGGGAATCCATGGGTATGAGGACCGGCTGACTGAGAGCTGACCCAAGGCACAGCTGCCAGGAATGCACCTTCTGTTGGCGGGCATTGTGCCTTTCCAGTTCAATGCCTGGTGTGGTTATTGCACTGGACCAGAATATCACTGGGGTCACTCACCTCAGGAAGTCAGGAAAACAGGAGTACAGTTCCCAGAGCAGACAAGAAGGAGTAATTTCTCTCAGTCTGGACCCAGAGGCAAGACCAAGAAGGAGGTTTTGCCTGGCTGCATTAGCCCCTGTCTCCCTTCAACAGTGGCTAAGTTTTGTTCACCTTATCCATCTGTGAAGGGGCTTTGGCTTGAGACTTCAGAAGGAGTGAGACTTTTTGCCATGAGGAGGGACTAAGGAAAGATGGCTGCTGGATGAAAGAGTGGTGTGAGTCTGTCCCTCTCGGGTGTAGTGGAGCTCTGATGGTCTAAAGGCCTGAGGGCTGTCAACAGAGGGAAGGGCACTGTCTTCTCTGTGCGCTTGTCAGAGATAAACAAGCTAGACGCTAGAAGTGCTAAGGATAGATTTCATTCAGTAATAATTATTGCAATAGAGAAGAGGGTCCAGCAAGAACTGAACTCAACTTTACCAAAACAGAAATCAGGAGACTTCTTAAAGGCCTGGAGGTGCTAAAAAGAGACACTAAGGGGTATTAAGTGGGGATGGTCCATGTGACTAGGCCACTTGGATTTTTTCATCGGTGCTTATTCGCAGAGAAACAAACTTCATGTGTCTGTAGGATGGAGGGCCTTGGTACAGGTTAGGGCATGGTATCCACTAAAGTTAGGCCCTTTCCCTCATGCAGGGACTGGGAATAAGAGCAAGCAAAGAGTTATCTCCTTGAATGTTTCTCCAGGACAGCTTTGGGGCCCTTAAGAAGACAGCTCTGTGTGACAGAAGATTTATATCTCAAAGGGGCAGAGAAAGAATTTGTAATGGCAAGAATTCTAAGTAACTGCTCTAGCAGGAGGTACAGAGGCCTATCTGCCCATCACCAGGTTTTGGCAGCCTTGAGCTTTCTCAGACAGGACTTAAGGGGGTGCAATCATCATCCTAGGCACACAGCCTTGAGCTGTTAGAAACTATGTTAGTGTTTGTTCAAGTCTCTTAGTGTGGGCTGGGAGGTGAAATCATCTGTCCTGAGAGTCTGTAGTTTCTATAAGCCAAGATTGAGGCTTAGTCGAGAAGAGGGCTCAGAGGGCCTGACTAGAGTTTGATCAAGGAAAGCATCTTTGTCAAGCTGTACCATCCTCTCCCTGAGCCTCCCCATCCTCTCCATGAGCCTCACTATTTCCCTGAGCCTCACCATCTTCTCCCTGAGCCTCACCATCCTCTCACTGACCCTCATCATCCTCTCCCTGAGCCTCACCATCCTGTCTCTGAGCCTCCCCATCCTCTCAATGAGCCTCACCATCTCCCTGAGCTTCACCATCTTCTCCCTGAGCTTCACCATCCTCTCACTGAGCCTCACCATCCTCTCACTGAGCCTCAACATCCTCTCCCTGAGCCTCACCATCGTCTCATTGAACCTCACTAAACTGTCCCTGAGTCTCCCCATCTCTATGAGCCTCACCATCTCCATGAGCCTCACCATCTTTTCCCTGAGCCTCACCATCCTCTCATTGAAACTCACTAAACTCTCCCTGAGTCTCCCCAACTCTATGAGCCTCACCATCTCCATGAGCCTCACCGTCTTCTCCCTGAGCCTCACCATCCTCTCTCTGAGCCTCACCATCCTCTCCCTGAGTTTCACCATTCTCTCCATAAGCCTCACCATCTTCTCCATGAGCCTCACCATCTCCCTGAGCCTCACCATCCTCTCCTGAGACTCACCATCCACTCCCAAAGCCTCACCATCTTCTTCCTGAGCCTCACCATCCTCTCCATGAGCCTCACCATCTCCATGAGCTTCACCATCTTCTCCATGAGCCTCCCCATCCTCTCCGTGAGGCTCCCCATCTCCCTGAGCCTCCCCATCCTCTCCCTGAGCCTCACCACTTCCATGAGCCTCACCACCTTCTCCATGAGCCTCACCATCTTCTCCATGAGCCTCATCATCCTCTCCCTGGGCCTCACCATCCTCTCCATGAGCCTCACCATCTTCTCCATGAGCCTCACCATCTTCTCCATGAGCCACACCATCTTCTCCATGAACTGTCTTAGTGAGATCCTGGAGGACCCTGGTGATCACATTGGGCCCATGGGGATAATCCAGGAAAATCTTCCCACTTCAAAATCTTTACTTAATCCCATCTGCAAAGTCCCTCTGCCATGTAAGGTAACATATTCACATGTCCTGGGAATTAAGACACAGGCATATTTGTGGAAGTCATTATTCTGTTGCACTTTTTCTCTCCCTCTCTCTCTGTCTCTCTGTCTCTGTCTCTGTCTCTCTCTGTCTCTTACACATACACACACATACTCTGCCATCATTAGGCTTTGGACCATGAGAAATTCTGACTCTACTTAATAGGTCGGCCTCTTGCCCCCTGAGGTGTGAACAAAGATAAATGAATGAACTAGGTTCAAACACAAATAATCCAGACTGAAGCCTGGGGTGCATCCAGGGCTTTACAGGAGCTGGATTACAGTCCAAAATATTAGAAGTTATCTAGAACCCTGATGAATCACCTGGACAGTCGACTCCAGCGAAAAAATTCCAGGAAATTCTCAGATAAAGAATTTCCCCCAAGTGAGGGTATGTGCTATGGTGAGCATTGTGAATTGTGCAAGACTGTTGAATCACAGATCTGTACCTCTGAAACAAATAATACATTATATGTTTTAAAAAAAAAAAAGAAGAAGAAGAAGATAGCAGGAGGGGAAGAATGAAGGGGGGAAATCGGAGGGGGAGACAAACCATGAGAGACGATGGACTCTGAAAAACAAACTGAGGGTTTTAGAGGGGAGGAGGGTGGGAGGATGGGTTAGCCTGGTGATGGGTATTAAAGAGGGCACGTTCTGCATGGAGCACTGGGTGTTATATGCAAACAATGAATCATGGAACACTACATCAAAAACTAATGATGTAATGTATGGTGATTAACATAACATAATAATAATAAAAAAAAAGACAAAAAAAAAAAAAGAATTTCCCCCAAGTGCCTGATGAGCTGAGAATCTGATTCTCATTGTGTAACAGGCACATTCCATTTTTTTAATAAAATGAAGTGTATTCTTTTTCCATAATGATGGGATCTAATACTTATAATTATAAACATAAAAGGAGAGTGGTAAAGGTGTCTACGGCTGTCATGGTTCCCTTCAGCATCTGAGGATGGGATTTTTTCACACATAATTCTATTAGTCAATGTTGGAACTATTATTTCCAAGTAGCTCAGTGACTTTGATGAAGATAAAACCTTCAAGATAATTAAGCTAGAATACTTAAGCAGTGATGATCTGAACACAAGGAAAATAGCTGCTCCTATTGCCCACAAAAAATCCACAGGATAAAAAGCATTCATAGACAATAGTTATTTGATGTGGAAAGTACCCATGTTCTTACTTTGAAATGAAGTTCAATTATTATAATGCATTTCCATTTTATGAAAATTAGTTGCACAATAAATAGGTGAATATTGGATAAATTTCCAAACAAAAAACAAGACCAATTTCAAGGAAGGATTTCAAGGGGGAAAAAAATGTCTTTAAGTAGGAAAACAAGGAAATTTTCCTTTGGAAATTGTTTAATTAATAACAGCTGCCAGTTTCACAGGTAATTTGCCTTTTTCATTATGGAAAATTCACCTTGAACAATGAAAACTAAGTTTTTCTACTCTAAAAATATTAACCTCCTGTGGAGTCAAATTAAGATGAGCATCTTCTCATTTGCATGAAGTATAACTTTATTTTCTAAAGAGGGAGACTGAAGCATGGCTTATCTTTCACGTTCTAACATGTGTGTGCAAAGGCAGAGCTGATACCGTTCTTGCTTAGGCTTATCTTAGTTTCAAAACTAGCAGCCACTTCCAACTGGCTTAAACCAAAGAGAACTGATTGTAGGGAAGTGGCCTGCCTTTTAGAACCCAAGGACAAGAAGGCAGATGATCAACAAGGAAGGCTGGACTTGGGACCCAGAGGCCCCTGGGGAACCGAGAGGTATTGATGATTGGCCTCTACCCTCTTTCTTCACAAACTGGCTTTTCCAGCTCCTCAAGGTCACATATGAATAGAAGATGACCACCCACAAGCCCAAGTTCACATGTGTGGTTCCTGCCACCTAGGGTTTCTGTGTGTATATGTGGTCAGATTTCCCAGAAGTTAGCCTAGCTTGGCTAGATGCCCACCCATGGAAGGCTTGACTATGCCTGGGAAAAATGGTCACATGACAGAATCATGGCCCCCGGTGCTAGCCCTGATGCTGGCAGACCCAGCCCATCCTCAAAAAGGGGCTGGTCAGGGTGCCTGGGTGGCTCAGTCGTTAAGCGTCTGCCTTCGGCTCAGGTCATGATGCCAGGGTCCTGGGATCGAGTCCCACATCGGGCTCCCTCCTCGAGGGGAAGCCTGCTTCTCCCTCTCCCACTCCTGCTGCTTGTGTTCCTGCTCTCGCTATCTGTCTCTGTCAAATAAATAAATAAAATCTTTAAAAAAAATAAAATAAATAAAAAAAAAAGGGGGGGCTGGTCAGAGAGCCTATCAGCTACACACAGAAAGAAACTCTCACCTTGGAAGGCTCAGATTCTATTGTCTGAAGAAACCTGGCATTCATGTGGGCCATGTCTCTAAAAAGAAAGCAATTGGCATTGGAGCAGAATGATTGATCATTGTTCAGGACCTCCCCACACTTTGCAGGATACTTAGTACCCTTGTTCAACCCAGTAAATGTCAAAAGGCCCCCTTTCCCAGGCATTGCAACATGAAACCAGCCCCCTTTAAGTGTCTCCTCAGCATACAGCACTGCATCCTGTTGAAAAGCCTTGAATTTTAGTCCAAGCTCTTGGAAACACAGATGTGGGTCCCGAGCCCCAGAGCAAGGTGAAAACAGCATGAGCTATTTAGAATAAGACCACTGGTTCTGCCAGCCTACCAGCCACGCGGCCTGAGGCCAATACCATAACCTCCCTCAAACCATGGTTCTTTACCATCCAAAAGGTGAATTAAATGATACCTCCCCTTTAGATGTATTGTGAGGGTTAGATGACATCAAGTATTTGGTTGAACCATATAGGAAATGCCCAGTTTTATATGTCCAATACTTGAATATCTGCAATACCACAGGGTTCGAACCAGTATTTCAGGGCTTTAGTACAGTGCTTGGCACATAAGAGCCAATAAATGGTAAATATGAATCCTACAAGGATTTAAATTAAATTTGGGTGCAAAATCCCATAAAAAAATAACTTCTAGGTAAGAATATTGTGTGTCCCCTACCCCGCCCCCCACCCCCAACGTTGGACAAAGCGCAGTACGTGCCATTAACTAAGGTATAAACAATGGTGGGAAGAAAGTATTCTTTGGGGAAATTTTAAACACCATCTGTGACAGCTCATGACAATTGGAAGGGTAAAAAGGAGGTATCATCCCAATGGAGACTTAGAGCATGGTGGCCAGCTGTCCTCCACTTATGGAAGATACTGGAGAAAGCTATTAGCCATGATGACTCATCAGTCATCCTCAGGAAGACAAAGCAAAGCTTTCCTCTCCTCTCCAGCAAGGAGGAAGTGGGGCTAGGATTGGTAGCTCAAGGGGTTATGGACTTGGACATGCCTTTCATTTTTAATTATTTCGGCCTTACCTTTTGCATAATTTTGCATAAAAGAAATAATTTTTATTTCAAGCTCCCTAAGTCCCTAACCTGTCACTTGCAAAAGATGCCACCCCCTGGCCCTCCAACTGGCCACGGGTCAAGAAAGCACAGAAGCATTAACTGACTGGGTACAGCACAAGAATTTTCCTTGGCACTTGCCACTGGCAGTTAACTTTTAATTAAAAGGTAAAAAAGACATTAATTATCAGTTAACAAATTTCAATCTCTATTCAGACAAGGGAATTAATGTGTTTAAAAAAGGCCTCAATAATTATTTCTTGCAGTTTAGAAAGGATGATGATAAAAGTATACCTCTGCCTCCACTCTTCCTTTCTGGTTTCAAGACACTTGGTGCAAGGAGAGCCATTCCCAGCACCTGTTCGCCAGGGCTCTAGATTTAGGGGCCATCATTCCAAATAACTACAGGAGGAAAGGCACCCAACCCCAGGGGAAAAGGAAGCAGCTGGCAGGCTGGTCACCTTCGGAAATTGGGCCCTGCCCAAGATCCCCTTCTAGATGGTTCTCTCCTGAAATCTGTGCCTGTTTTGCCCCCGACAGAGCCTGGCTCTCCAAATGCAATTAGGAATGGCTTGTGCAACTCACCTCCAAGTCAAGATGGATTTCCTGCACACTCACAAAGCTCAAAGAAAAAGATGCCCCGGTGGGAAAACAAGGGGGTTCCCTTCTCTTGTGACCTTAGAGTTCTCATTTTGGCAGAGCTTCGCAGTGGAGAACCATGCTTTTCCACTGCTCTTTTTGAGTTGTTTATACCTTGTCACATCTCCCCCAAAACCTTCTTCTATGATAGCCTCCCACTTTTTTCCAGGGTGACCATTTTATTTCCTTCCTTTCTTGGAAAGGAAACTGAACTGGTAACTCTTACTTGATAAGAGTAAGTCAGCCACTGGGAATGAAAAGTAGAAGGGTTAATGTATGGGGATTAACATAAGAATAAAAAAAAATTAAAAAAAAAAAGAAGTAAGAATCATTAAAAAAAAAAAAAAAAGAAAAGTAGAAGAGGGTCAAAGGCTTTCAGCTCCTCAGATTAAATAGTGCTCCCAGGTAGCAATGCCAGATGGACAACATGCTGGGAAGCCATCAGCCCCATGAATAAATTAAAACTTGAGTCAAATAGAGCTAAAACATTTTTTTCATTTGATAGACCCTAATGCACATTGCTTTTTAGCTCCTTCATTAGACCATACGTACATACTGAGGTCACAGAACTGAGGGCTCCCCAGGGCTCACACTTTATAGGCCAAAAGATTGAGGAGGAAGCTTCATAAAGGTGAAGCAGAAATGCCGACCCACTCTGGTCAAAAACACTTTACCCTCTGCCCCTACCTTCCTGCCCCCCATCTCTCAGCCTCCCCTGCCACTCCCCCAATCTCTTTTTCTCTTTGACTCCCAAATATCCTAGTGCTGAAGGTGGATTTGGGGACACCCAAACCCAACCACAGATTCCCTCTCCCACTCAGTGGGACCACACCATAGAACAAGCAACCTGCCTTCCATTCCCACCCTGACATACACAGAGCAGGTTAGTTAACAAAAACTTCAGGCAGGACTGGAGCAGGAGAGAAAGAGAGAAAGGAGAGAGGGAGGGAGGGAAGGAAAAAAAGAAGAAAAGGAGAGAGAACAGAAAGAGGAGTCTCCTTATGCACTGACATGCTATACCTCCAGGATATACTGTCCAGTAAAAAGTGTGCTGCCTTTTATCTAAGAAGAGGAGTAAGACTGTATATGCATATGCCCCCCAGGATCCCTCCAGCACTCTGTCTGACCCCCTGTCAATATCACCCCCTGGCAGATGGCCAAGAAGCCCAGTCAGTGCACTCCAGAGGGCAGCTTCTGGGCTGAGTGGGCAGAAGAGAGCATAGAATGGACATCGAGGGCAAGTGGAGAATCACAGGACAGGGCAGGTGGGACATGGGATGGGCAGAAACATCTCCATGTGCACCTTTCACATCGCTTTGAATTTTGAGTCTTGCAAATATATTTCCTATTCAAAAAATGAATATAAAGTAAAATTTAAATATTCAAATAAGTCACTCATGGGGACACAGTGAGACCCAGGGTAAGAGAGACAACTATGAGCCCTGTGAATACATCCATCAGCCCCTCTCCCAAATGGGTCCATGAAATTGGGAGAGAAGGGGGGAATCTCTCCATGCCCTAGACTAAAATCAAAAAATTCAAACGAGTCAAAAACAGTAACAAAAACAAAGCATGATACAGAGGATTTAGTGTGAGATTATGGTCTAATTTTATTATATCCCCCCAGTGACTTACAAACATATGAATTGGGAACCACTGCCACTGTTCCAACCACTGGGAAAGATTTGGAGGTAAAATAACCTCATTTTAACAGTGTCCTCCTCTCTGAGGACAAAGACAAACCCATTCACAGCCAGCGAAGAGGCTCTTGTAATGGAAGCTGGTCCTGGGAAGAAGCCAAACACTCCTGGGCACAATGATGCCAGGGTTTATTTCTTTGCAAGGGGACAACAACAAGGTCATGTAATAGGAACAACATCCCGCTCACTAGGTGAGACCAACCGCATTGTCTCCAAGAAGAAATAGTGCTCACCTTGGCAAGGTGTGCCTGCTTTGCAGGTGAGCTAGGAAGGCGGTCTGGCTGATAACGGGGTTGAACTATCAGTGGGGTGCCTGCTTTCCCATGCACCCCTAGAAGCAGTGCTGACCCTTCCACCTGGAGTCTCAGCAGCAGCAGGAGTCCCCGTCAGCCTCGAGTCCAATTTGGAGGTGCTCAGAATTCAAGACTCATGAGGACCCCATTGGAGAAAACCCCATCCTCCAAGGAGGAGGGGAGTAGTCCCCCACTACTGATCTGACTCTTCAGTGAAGAAGCTCTATGCCTCCATCTCCATCCAGGAGGGGTTCAAAAAAGCAACAAACTCTGGAGTACTCAAGAAAAAGATTGTGAAACTCCCAAGACTTCGTTGGGATCTGATGGGAAGGTTGAGAGTCCCTCCTCACCATCACTGAGCCCCTTTATAAAATAAACCAATGTTTCCCTGGTTAAATGAAAACGAGAAAAAAATGCAAGGTTCCTGAACCTTGAATAAATATATTATTCTGAAAAAAATTGACTGCTCTGACTTAAATGTGCTTTTCCTTTCTATTATTTGTGCTTATATCCTTAAGACATAACTTCATAAAAACTTTATCATCTGAAACTTTGTGCCTCATCTCTCCTCTATTATAAAAGCCTTATTATTGCATTACTTTTAAGTTATTTGGGCAGCTCCCTTATACAGGCCCACCCCACACAAAAATTCCCATCATTTTGTATAGATGAAGGTCAGGCCTTCAAGGTCATGAAGTCCATCCTGAACATGGGGCTTGCATGCTGGAAGGACCCACTCACAAAGGTGAAAACTCCCTACCTTTTGCAACGGAGACTGAGCCCTTTTATTGCCCCAGGATGGGTGGAGGAGAGAAGCTCATTCGTTCATTCAACGTATAAGATATTAGTACACAGCACTCATGCAAGTGATACTTACTGAATATGTATTGTGTGAAAAGCCATGAATTGCCTCACTGAGTGCTTGTGGAATGTAGGAGAGAGAAGAGTCAACATCTCATTAGAACAGTAGAACACCCACAAACAATTGGCGCACAAGATTTAAAATTTTCCAAATGAGTGTTGTAGATAGGTATGCTGCTATGTGGATTTTTTTTCTGCAAAAGTTTGAAAAACTTCAAACCCACCAAAAAATACAAACAACATTCACATACCTTTGACCCAAATTCACCAACTATGAACATCTCCCCAACATTTGCTTGCCCGCCCTCTCTCTCTCTCTCATGTTCTCTCTCTCTGGCTCTATCCTTATCTATTTATCTATCATTTGAAAGTAAATTCAAGTCATTATAACCCTTCATCCCCAAAGGTTTCATCCCCAAATGTTTCTTTTAAAAAAAAAGATATTTTCCTACATAATTTGAATATCATTGTCACACCTGAGAAAATTAACACTGATAAATAATATTATCAAATAAACAGTCTGTACTCAAATGTCCCAGTCATCTGAGACCCTATCGAGGACCAATGTATTTAATCTTCATGCCTCTTTTGTTTCCTTTTACCTATAATGGATAGATACCTTGCCTCTGTTTTTGTTTTTGTTTTCATTAGCAACATATTTTTTGGTAGAATGTCGAGCAGTCTGATTTTATCAGATTGTGTCCTCGTTATTAGATTCAGGTTCAACGTGCTGGGCCAGAATGCTAAATATTTGATGTCATGCCCTTCTCCCTCATCAGAGTAGGAGCCCATGATGTCATCTTTTCCCGTAACCCTGATAGTGACAGATGGCTGGGCTGGACAGGGAAGTTTCCCCTTGTGATTAATAAATAGCCTGGGGAGTGTTACTCTGAGGCAATGTGAGGTCCCTGCTCCCCAACTTTTCATCCCATGGTTTTCACTTGACTCAGTTAGTGACAATGACAAAATAATGATTCTCTAATTCCATCACTTTCCCTTTAACTCTGTCTCCTCCTTTGGTTTTGTTCCGCTTTGCTTTTGCCATGTGGATTTGAAGGAGGGGGGTCCTGACTCCTGCTGGGGTAATAAAGGAAGCCTCAGGCAGGAGATGGCATTTGGAGATGTGGAAGGATATTGAAAAAGCTGCATTTGGTGCTTTCCATCAGGAAAGAGATACTCCCTACAAATGCAAACAGTGCCCTGGCTGGGCCAGGCATAGGTGGTCCTTCCTCCAGTTACCTGCTGGTTCATGCAGGCACACTCAAGGAAGGCACACATGGGGGAGATGTGGGAGTAGAGCTGTGTTCACAGTCAAGACAGCAGGTTTCTGGGTCCTGGGGCAACATGAGAAGATCAGGCTCAGTTTTTGCCCACTGCCTGGAGCGCTCAATAAACCCTGTGAGTCCCATACCCTGACACTGTGGGGCTCATCTGGGCCAAGTACCCGCTCTTCTTCAGACACACAGCTGTGGGACACATGTGCTTGATACAGCATCTGAAAACATCAAGGTTACTTGAAGGTTTGGAGAAATAAACATTTTTAAAACAAGTAAGAATGTAATACAAATGCAAATGTAGGGAAAATATGAAACTAAGTACGAGATCACACAAAAGTCTTGTGCCTTTGGTAAGCATTCCTGTGCTATCTCCAGAACCCAAGGGACACGCACCTTGTCCCTCTACTGCAAAGACCACTCTGACAGAGACATTCAGGAAGCGCTGTCCCAGCCAAGGAAGCAGCAAGTAGCCCCAAACATCAGACACCAGCGAGGAAAAATAGATAGTGGGAGGACTTGATTATACACAAGCAAATGGAAAATTGACTGAATATTGATTTCCTGAAGTCAATATTATGGTCACACGAGGGGAGAATTACTAACAATTAATCTTCAAACATTTGTATCCTTATTGGTAGAGAAGATTCTAAAACGCTCTCCTTTGTCCTACCTTAGAGATAACTAGAAAACTTTGTAGAGTCTGTTAGTAAAGAGAAGACAGGTTTTAACTTTTTTTAGGGTTTAATTTTGGGGGAGGGGTAGGTTCAAATTATATATTTTGCAAAGAGAGAGAGAACACAAAGGAAGGAAGGAAGGAAGGAAGAAAAAGATGGAGGGAAGGAAGAAGAAAGAGAGAAAAGGGAAGGAGGAAGGGAAGAATGAAGCCAATCAAATAGAATAAGCATTCCAAAGTCTTACCAGGATTTGAAATCTGACATAAAATTAAAATTGTTTCATAAAATAGAGAAAAGAAATTAAAGCTTTAAATAGAACAGAATGAAGTCACTACTTTTATGGAATTTTTTTAAAAATCCAAGCTCCAAGGGCTCAAATTTAGTTAAGCCACCATAAAGTGAAAACCAATAAACCCTGTAAGAGTACATTTTTATGAAGTGGAAACTATGCTAATTTTTATAATTACAAAGTAGGAGACTTTTTGGGACTGTCTACATTAATCCTGGGTCCTCTTAAATACTTAGTTTATTGCTTCTTTGAAACCAAAGTCTGAGAAGCTGAAATTTTCATGATGTTGGAAAGCTCACTGGGATCCCACCGCTGGTAGAGCATGTTAGATAACAGACTGCATACTCACGGAGGACAGTAGTTTGCTCTAAGAACCTGGGGGCCTCAGATGCAAAGAGAGCAGCACAACACTGTGCTTCTTGGTCCTTCCTACTGGGACCGTATGTCAGCACTCCAAAGACCTCCAGGTGAAGAACTGAGTGCCAAGCTCCACCCCACCTCATTACCAGCCAACCGTTAGACCCCGTCTAAACTGCATCTTTCCTGCACTCTCTCTCCTAGTATTTATCAGTTTGCAGTTCTCTATTTATTTGTCGAAGGTATGTCACCTCAACTAGACTGGAAGTCCCATGGGGTTGGAGATCCTGCTCCTGGTCTACCCCCAAGTACTCAACACAAACATGTGCAGAATGAATAAATGTATGAATGCATACCTGAATACATGCCTCCCAAGTAGCAAACCTATCTGAGAGCTTTCCTGCTTGCCTGGAAAACAGTTACTTGGTAACTGTACTACAGTGTATCCGTACTCTTATCTAACCAAATGGGTAGGCTGAAGATTGGCTTCCTATAAATTCAGTCATTCATCCAGCTAATGTTCTATGAGCCCCATCATGTCTCAAGCACTACAGCAGGAGCTGGGGATACACAGACAAACAGGATGCAAACAAACGTGTGAACACATCAGTCAAATGAAAGCCTGCAACGACGGTTTCTTTTCAGGGACCAGCACATTGAAGATTTTACTCTTAAACACAATATTTTTTAAAGAGAAATTATAAACTTAAGAGGAAAAAAGAGATGGCAACCTTGAGTCACCAGGATCCAGGCCCAGAGGAGAGCAGCCTCTCTGGCTTCATTCCCAGAAGCACCAAAGTTTCCTCTCCTCCAAGCAGCAGACTCTAATAGAGACCACTAATTTTGGGAGACCCAAATGGAGACCCTCAGCAACCAAATAGCAAAAGGGTTTAATCTACAATGCCAACACTATCGACTGGTGGCCCTGGGTTGGGAAGCTACCACTGGGCTAAGTGGGAAACAGTCACCGTCAATTAGTGATGTTTGCCATAAGCACCATATACCATATTTTTGTCAGTCTCACCCTAGGAGGTGGACGTACTACAGGGCTGACATGGAAAAGATCAGAGAAGATTTTCTGACCATGCCTTAGCACAATACTGGGCATCCAGTAGGTGCTCAAGAAAAATTTAATTAGATCAACTAATCTCTACTCGCATGATATTCACTTTATGAATTCATGTCCACCTTTGTACCATTTTGTAGCTGAAGAGCCTATGGGAACGTGTTTGTGATGGAGACATTGCAAAGAGACTTTGTTCTGGTTCTAATTTATGATTCTCTGATAGAGTAACAGTCCTCTAAGTCTTCTGACTCATGTGATAGAGCCAAAGACATTCCTAATTAGAGTAATGCCTAAGAACATTCCCTGAATTCCCCATGACCTACAGGCCTTCCACTCTCTCTTACAATCATGTGTTTATTTATCTGCAAGTCCTGCAAAGACAGTGACAATTTCTAGTTCATTTTTGTTTTGTCAACTGGAAGAATAGTGTTCACTCTAGCAGGTCATTATTAAATGTTAAATACATGAACTGAAAATCTTAAACCAAGAAGTCAGAAGCCTTGGCTTAATAATATCAACATCTGTGGTATATATATACAATGGAATATTATGCAGCCACCAAAAGGAATGATATCTTGCCATTTGCAATGACATGGATGGAACTGGAGAGTGTTATGCTGAGCAAAATAAGTCAATCAGAGAAAGACATGTATCATATGACCTCACTGATATGAGGAATTCTTAATCTCAGGAAACAAACTGAGGGTTGCTGGAGTGG
>NC_138369.1:187839076-187858732 GCF_054177405.1 Leptonychotes weddellii | reverse complement strand
TTTAGTGTCGACTACGGGAGTCAGCAGACTAAAGCCCGTGAGTCAAAATCAGTCTGCTGCTTATATTTGTATGGCCTGCAAACTAAGACTGGTTTTTAAATTTTTAAATGGTTGAAAAGAATCAAAAGAAGGATAATATTTCATTACATGTGAAAATTATATGGAATCTAAGTTTCAGCATCTGTAAGTACAGTTTTGTTGGGACACAGCCAATGTTTACGGATCATCCGTGGCTGCTTGTAGGCTGCAGGGGCAGAGGTGAGGAGCTGGGACAGAGCCTGCGTGGCCCACAGAGCCTGAAGTAATTGCTGTGTGGCCCTCTGCAGAAAGTGTGGTCTCCTGCACACAGGCACTTTCATGGGTTAGTTCACCTAATCCTTACTTAATCCTGCGGTGTTCTTTTTGTCTCCATTGTACCAAGAGCAAAGTGAAGTCACATGATACAGTTCCCAGAGTGACATGGCTGTCTTTTGACCCCAGGTCTTTCTGATTCCAAAACTGGTTCCCTGTCTTCTCTCCGTGCTGGGTGACATCTTCCCCTGGATCTCCACCACTCTTAGGATAAAATCTAAAATCCTATCATGGCCTGAGGCCTGGTTGGCTCTACCCCAACTCTCCCTGGCCATGTACCACTCTCTCCAAATCACACTCTAGTGCAGGAGATTCCACAGGGGTCCATGGTGTGGCCCATCTCCGGGCCTTTGCACAAGCTTGGAACATTCACTTCCTCCCTCTTCACTTTGTCCAACTCCAGCTGATCCTTTGGATTGTCCTTGGTGAAGCCATCTGTATGGTTTTGTGCTAGGTCTACTAGCTACTCTTCCCACTATGGTTCTGGGTGGGAGTTGGCCACAGAAATGTGCCCAAGATCTGGAAGGTAGATATGAAGGCCCAGTGACTACATGCTCAGAAGAATGATGCCCAGATGACCTCGAAGCTCACACATGCTGGCCCTCCAGTACCCTGGCCCTCCTGACCTCCTTCTGCCCCTTTGGGTCCTGGGCAGGGACATGTGCAGGCCCTGAAGGGCAAGGGGCTGGCTTCTGCAGGGTTCCTGTGTCTTGGGGGTTAGGAGAACTGGGAGAAAGGCAGGGGTCCCAGTTTTTCTTCACAGGTCCCAGTTTGCATCCCTGCTGTCCTATTCTTTTTGCTGATGGCAGTGACGACAGGCACTGCATCCCGGATGCAGAGGTGGGAGCTCACCATGGACTTCTCATGGGCTTCCCTTCACAGTCTCTGGTGAGTGACTCTCCTGATCCTCTCACCTCCCCTTTCTGGGCCTTTACTTCCCTGGCATCTCCTATGATTGTGTGAAGTTGAGTCCCTGTAATGAACCCCTTACTCTGTGTCACTGGGAACATTCTGCTTCCCTGATGGAACTCTAACAAACCTACTCCCTGTTGGGTTAATGCCTTGACTATGTTAACACATCACCTTAGACTTCTTCATTGTGCTACCTAGTGACATAATTGTTTGTATGACCAATTACTGAATGTCTCCTTTCCCATTTAATTCTGTGAAGGGGGGCAGCTCCATGCTGCCTTGTTCCCTGTGTAGCCTGGGCAGGCACATTCCACATGGTCAATACATACTTGCGCAATGAATGATTTATGCCAAAAGCAATGAGGGGAACATGAACATCGATTTTGTTTTTAGGCAATCGTTCACATTGTTTTTGGAACCTCTAGGCTGTCAAGGTCCATGGGCTAATGCACGTTAGTGGCCACTTTCCACTCGTTGGCTCACCTGGTGCCAGAAACAAAAGGGGCACAAGCTCTCACCTGCTGCTGAAAGGCACGCACTGTTAAGGTCATCACCGTGAGTGTTTTGGTCAGGGCGTCACTGTCGAGTTGCATTTTCCCTCTTGGGGGTCTGAAGTCCCCTGGCAGCATGATACAGGGGAAAGAGCTGGAAAGAAGCAACTGGGCTTGCTACCCAGGTGACCTTGGGCGAGTCACCTGACTCAGGTGAGCCATACTGCATCGGTAAAAGGTGTGAATGTGGGTGGGTGCTTGAAGTTCTTAATGATTCACAGGTGCCAGTGGTTTTCAGTTGAGGGCAGGTTTCCTCAGGAGAAGCCTGCAAAACTTTCACTTGGTGGATAGTGAGAGATATGCTCATACAAGCTTATGTTTCACTGTAAATATTTCACAATAAATAAAAGCATAAAATGTGTTTGTCGTGCATCTAAGGCCGAATTTTCCACGAAGGCAATGACCTTGGAAAGATTAAGGTTGGTTTTGCGAGGAGCTTCATCCAGGGTGGTTTGCCGTTTTGGCAAACTGCTTCTCCAATAGCACCCCACCTGCAGTCTCTGAGCTGCTGTCATGAGGCACAGGGATCACTCAAGAGGTATGGCTGCTGCATTCCTGGTGATCCTCAGGGTGGAGGCCGGGATTTGACTGCTTCCTACGTCTTGGGTGGAGTTCCACGGAGCATTGCATTTGCTCTTATAAACAGCTTCCCTGTTAAAGCTCCTTTATACCATATACACGGCGTTATGTTGGAGTTCTTTTTTCATCTTGAAATTTAGGTATATAAGTAAGGGATGTTATCTATGAATTTAATCTCAGAATAGTAAAACAGGTATTGCAAAATAATTGTTATTCAAAATGGTGTTGCATTCGAAAGGATAAGAGCCTTCAGACTGTCAATGTCCTTCTCGCTTCACGGTATCTCTGCATCTCCCCCACTCCCAGAGCATCACATTTGACTTCTGGAGGAGGTTTGGCAAAGGGCAAGAAGAGCAATCCTCCAAGTTAGCATGTTTGGGTATGGGTTTCTTCTCTTTCCATCTATCGTTCCCCTTACCTGGGTGTTTACACGTAATTTCTTGAAAACGTTTTGAGCGATGGAGAATTATCAGTGACATCAGAGCTTCGAGGGAGAGTTTTATAGCACTGTGCTTGACACTGTTTGCAAGATACATTTCTTCTGGTACTGAATTCAGCATTTACACGCAGCAAACTGGCTGCTTAACATTGGGTAGGGGCTCTACTTTGGCCCGGGGTGTAGATTGCTGGAAAGAATGTCACTCAGACTTCAATGAGAAAATGCTGGAGAAAGTACAAAATCGTAGCTTCTCCTGAAGCCATCAGAAGTCAGAGATCTAAGATCACAGGGCAATGGAGTAGCCTGAAATCCAAAGAGCCAGAGCCCTTCCCCCAGGAAAGGAAGGACATTAGCAGGGGGACAGAGCATAGGAGGAAGTCCCTCTACTATACAAGTGTTTCAAAGAAATCAGCTAAAATTTTAAGTGATTGCTCCTGGCCTGGGGTGGACTAGCATGCCAGCAGAGAGACCCCGGGAGCAGCAGACGCAAGAGGGTTCACACTCACTCACAGACTCCGTGCCTTGCACTTCCATCAGGGGCTCTCCAGAAAGACCAGGGTGGGAGGCTGGAGAGAGCCTCGTTGGCTTGTGGTCGGCCACCTTCTCCCCGTGTCCTCACGTGGTTGTGCCTCCATGCACATGCATGCGTGTCTTGGTGTCTCTTCCTCTTCTTGTAAGGACACTAGTTAGATTGGATTAAAGTCCATCCCTTATGACCTTATATTACCTTTATCACTTCTGTAAAGGCCCCATTGCCAAAGACAGTCACATGCTGAAGTACTGGGGGTAGGGCTTCAACATATATGGCTTTTGGGGGGAACAATTCAATCCATAATGATAACAATAACTAAAACAACCCAAACCCAGTTCCATCCTAACTAGATTTACCAAGCCTCCACACTTAAAAAAAAAATCCCTTGTCATCCTATTATTAGTGTTTCCCTATTGCTGCAGTCACTATGGTTGCCATGATTAAAGGCTACATAATAATTTTTTGAGTGGATTTGTCATTCCTATGTCCTCTCCTGCTGTTGCATATTTTAGGTTAGTTCCATTTTTTTTGCAAGGAAAAAATTTTATGCACCTATTTTCTATAGTTTGGAACAGTGTATAAGGATAGCTTCTAAAAAGAGAAATTAGTGCATCGAAGGGGATGACCCTCTTCATGCGCTAAATTGTGTCCCCAGCAAATTCATGTATTGAACCCTAACTCCCATTATAATGGCATTTAGAGGTGGAGCCTTTGGGAGGTAATTAGGCTAAATGAGGTCATGAGGGTGGATCTCTAATCCGATGAGACAGGTGTCCCCGTAAGAGGAGGAGGCACCTGTGCCCCCTCCCCCCACCCCCCCCAGCGTGTGCCCACAGAAGAAAGGTCATGGCAGCACACACCCAGAGCAGACTACTACAACCCCTTTGACACATTACACATCTGAAAGTCCTCTTGCCCCTAGTAAAGTCATCTACCTTTTCTTCTGGCCGTTTACATAAAGTTCTCTGTGTGACCTCTGAATGACTTCTGTCATCTATAAACAAGATATTCAAATGCACTCCCTCATTTAAATAATTTATGCAGATATATGTCAGATCCCATCCCTGACATCCCACAACTAAAAATCATGAATTTTGTATCTTTAAACTTATCAATAACAAAGCAGTACCCTAATTTCAACATTTCTTTCTTTTATTTTTATTTTTTTTTATTTTTTATTTTTTTAAAGATTTTATTTTTATTTATTTGAGACAGAGAGAATGAGAGGGAGGAGGGTCAGAGGGAGAAGCAGACTCCCTGCTGAGCAGGGAGCCCGATGTGGGACTCGATCCCGGGACTCCAGGATCATGACCTGAGCCAAAGGCAGTCGCTTAACCAACTGAGCCACCCAGGCGCCCCAACTTTCTTTTATTTTTAGATCAGCCCTTCCATGTACCAGGAAATACACATATGACCAAATGACTGAAACAAAACCAAAACCCAATAAAGCCCCAAACCTTCCAAACTAAAAAAAAAAAAAAACCCTGGAGTTATAGAAATTCATGCCTAAACCCTATAAATATTTTATCATAGCCATTTTCCCAAAGTATATTTTTTTGTATCTTAATACACAGAGTGTTATCTGAATACATGTTGCTTTAACACGATTTGTATTAGTTTAAAACATGGAGAGGAAAACTTCAATGAACACTTTAAACACACTTGTCATGTGTGTCATCAAATATTGGGAGTGAGAGTTATGTAAAAATTAAGAATGAATAGCCTAGGAGAGATTGGCCATCGTTGGATGATCTGACTTCTCTGATCATCCAAACCCTTGGTTCCCCCTGGGATATGGCTTCTCTGGGACCACGGGAGTATCACATGGATGGAGGGTCAAATTTTGCATCGGAGCCTTTGTTTTGCTGTCTTCAATCGAACCTAAGAGTCAGTCAATGAACATTTATTGATTTTTCAAGGTTTCTTAGGATGCAAAGAATAAGATACTGTCTGTATGGACTTTTTGAGTCATCGGTTTTGTCAAAGTGTTGTTCTAAGGCTGCCTACTTCTCACGATGGTACCCTGGGGACCTGCCCTGGGTTCTCACATGAATTATATCATCTGAAAGAGACACACATCTTCTCTGCTTCTCAGGTCTGTCTACTTTGTATTTACTCAAAGACTGGCTATATAGAGGCAATGTACAGATCAGGACTTTTTGAGGGAGTAGGGAAATTTTCAGATGATCCCAGATTGTCACTTAATGTTAAAATGGGCTCATCAATCCAGTTACCTCCTGGCGCAATTTCCTCACTTACACACACAGCAAAATTGATGGAGGGGAGGTTTTTAGTTCAACTCTGAAGAAAGGTGATTCCAGGAAGCAGGAGTTAAGGAGTAGGAGAGTGAGGTGGGGAGGAGGAAGGTAGCGGGTATGGATATTATCCATAATATGCACAAGCAAATAGGGCTTGCAGCTGTGACAGTGAGGGCTGAGGTTGGGGCTGTTCCTGCAAGAAGCATGGTGCCCCCAGAAAGGCCCACCTGAAGGACAGCAGGTTTATTCACCTGTTCCATTCCCACTGACTGGGGACATTAACATCCTCCTCCCTTCTTCCCAACTACTAAGAAGACGCTGGAGTACAAATGAGGGAGGCTTGGGAGGCTGCCTGAGGTGGGATGCTGCCAAGTCCAGGATGAGTCTGAGCACACTGGGAACTCTTCACCACATCTGTGATGGTGCATCGGGGAGATGGGACTTGGGGTGCCAGCAGCATTGGCCTCAGTGACTTTGTCTCCCCCTTCCTTTTTCTATCTGACTCCATAACCAAACAAGCGAAGATCAGGAGAGGGTAGGGGGAGGACTCAAGCTTCTGATACCAAGACTCGAATAGTCTAAGTCTTGCTTTCTTGGCAAACCGCTGAGAAAGTGTGTGGTACTTGCAGCTGCGCTTAGATCATGATAATTATAAGGAAACAAATTAATGAAGAACCCTGAGGGTATTGACGAGCATTCTTCCATTGTCACAGATATGCAAGTGGTTCTCTTAAAGACCTATAGGACTAACTAGACTTAAAAATTAACCAGAATGACATGCTTTAAACTCATGTATCTTTCCAGGGCAAACAGGGCAGGTGCAATTGCAACCTGCAAAATGCAAAATTTAGATCTGTTCTCTGGAAAATGCACCACTCTAAGTTTCAAAGACCAATGGCCAACTGTGGTGGAGGGCAACTGTATGGCTACAGTTGGCCATATTTTAGGATAGCACCAATATGCCCTCGACTTTTTATTTCATCGTCAAGATAAAAATACTAACATCTGTCTGAATGTGATACTACATAATATAAAGCTGTGATTTGTGCCTTCTTAAAAGCTTAAAATATAGAAGACACCACTGAGGGGAGAGGATAAATAATGTAGAGTCAACCAGGAAAACAGTTAAATGAATGTTTTAAAAAGTGAGCTATTAGCCTCATTACCAAGTGGCAAGGTCCTGAGTGTGCTTACGAGTTCATATTTTGGGGAGGGTGACTGGGAGATTTTGCTCTTGTTTTCCTGTAGTGGTGAGTTCTCTGGGAGAAATGGGTTTCAAGGACTGCTTATATTTAGGAAGAGGCGATGATAAGAGAGAGCATCCATGGCTAGAGTGGGACCCCAGGGATGACTTTGAGATGGAACTATGGCCAACGCCACACTGAGTACATTTCTAGAGAAGAACACACACTTTAGGCAACTTGAAGGAGTTGTTGTTGGAAGGTGGGCTCTTAGTAATGTTGGAGGAACGGATAAAGACACATGATGTGTGATATACATAAGCCCAAGGGAAGGCTGGAAGATGACGGCGAGGTAGTGGATATTGTGCCGATTTACTGTGCAAGGGAGGAAGGGCACCAAGGGGAGAGAAGTCACCAGAAGAAGAAGAAACATTACCAGGGGTCAGAGGACAGCCCAAGGGAAGTCTAAGCAGCAGACAGTGGTCCAGTGAGGAATAGGTGTCAGTGAGGAGCAGCGTGAAACCCAGAGTGGGGAAGGTGGGAAACACTAGGAAGGACCTACCCTTGGCTGGGTCTTCCATAATTTGTGCATGATGGGTTCCTGAGGATCTTCTGAGGAGACGTTCTGAATGGCCAGATTCTCTTTGGAGAACTTTGACCATGAATCATCTTCCATTATGTAACCAAAGCACTGAATTTCACCTCTCGTTCTCTTGGTGGTTGCTGGTGACTTGGGTTCAGTCTGCATGGAAACGGGCTGCCTGGTAGGAGCCCCTTGGTGGTGGCCAAATGCTCAGCTTGCGATTTCTGCAACTATCTGTCTCTGGCACATGTCTCATTGCAGCATTCAAGGGGGAGGGGCGCACAGGATGCGGCAATCCTGGCAAGACCTCCCCTCCCCCAGCCTCCCTGCCTGAGGATGAGATGAGAGCTGTTTACCTACTTTCTCTTAAAAGACCATCAGGAATAATCCCATCGCTTTGTATGCAAATCTCTCTTTAGATCAGTCTCCACCAGAGCACCAAGGCTTTTAGGTGGTCTTTTCCCACCCTGATTTGTGCCTCATAAGGTTCTTTATATCCCTTAAGAGGACTCAGTCTCCCACCCCTTCCCTACCACTCAAAATGTTGTACCGTGCCCTCTGCAATCTGGTCTGTCACCAGAAAAATCCCCTGGACCTTCAAGCTCTTCTCAGAAACTTTCCTTCTTTCTCAGAATGGGATTTGCTCTCCCCTGAGGGCACCGTAGTCCTCTTGAGCGTTCTCTCATTCCCCATGGAGCACAGGCCTGGGAAGGGGGTGGGCATCCTTTCTGCTTCTCATGGCCTCCTTCCCACCATTTCCTTCCTGCTTTCCTCAAAAATTCTGGCCTTGTCAGGTAGTTGCCATTACCATACGTATTAGTCTGGCTTCTCCAGAGAAACAAAACCAACCTCCTCTAATAGAAAACATTATTATGTTATATTATAATATTATATATATATGATATATTGTGTATATATTTACTATAAGGAAGGGCTCACAAGATTATAGAGGAGTCCAAGAACTGTAATGGTCAAGTGAAGACTCGAGAGAGCTAAGGGTGTAGTTCTAGTTTGAGTTCAAAGGCTTGCGAACCAGGAGAGCGAATTTGTGTAAGATCCTGTCTGAATCTGGGTCTGAAGGCAGGAGAAGACTAATGTCCCAGCTCAAAGACAGTGAGGCAGAGAGAAAAGATTCTTTCTTATTCTGCCTTTTATTCTATCTGAACCCTCAATGGATTGGATGGGGTCCACCCTAATGGGGGGGGGGATCTCTAGTTTACTCAGCCTACTGATCCAAATGTGAATCTCATCCAGAAACCCCCCTCACAGACACACCCAGAATAAGGTTTAGCCAAATATTGGGGTGCCCTGTGACACGTACAGTCAGGCATCATACCATGCTGTCCTGTCACAGTCCTCCGCTGATTTTCTGGTCACTTCTCCTTGTTCATGGAAAAGTTGGACACTTCATCATTATTATTACCTGGGGAACTGTAGAGAAAATATTTTTACATTTCTGCACAGTTAGAGCATTCTGAGCAAATTTTATTAAACTTGAGGCCTGGGCTTAAAAGAACAAGCCTTGGAAGTTGAAGTGTGATTAGACAGGGAGAATTTCCGGAGAGATTTGCTTCCCTGGAAGTGTATGTTTACAGTTCAAGGTGGGGATGAGACCCAGGACCATTTCTGGGTTCTGAAGCCGGAGACACTAATCTCTTCTTCTTGGAATAATTTATTTACATTCCAAAGGGTGAGAACCCAGGATCCTTTCCAAGGAGAATTTATTTATATTAGGGAGTGACAAAAGATTCTTTGCTTGACCAAACTTTAGTCAGGCTCCTGAACCTTCTCCTGGACCCGTCTGTGTACTTCCTTGTAAAATCTAGTTTTAGCAAGGACCCTGCCCAGTCAGTTTAACCAGCAGCCTCCACCCTGCATGTTTGGTCAGATTGCTCATCCTCCCCTCTTGCACCAGGTGGGGTCTGATCACCTGGCCTGCCGTCAGCAAGAATCCTGTTAGGTTAGTTTTGCCAGAATCCCCCTTAGCCCTGGTGTTTCTTCTTAGAAATTTTTTATCCATTGCCTCACACCTGCTCCTTGGCTATAATTTCCACTTCCCTATGCTATGTCAGAGTTGAGCCTGGTGTATAGTCAAGTCTATTTCCCCCTATTTTAATAGTTCTGAATAAAATCTGTTTTTATCACTTCACCTACTGTCCAACTCTGGTTTTTCTTAGACAAGAAATGTTTTATTTTCCTTTTTCAGAATGGGAGGAGGACTATGAAACAAGCCATCCTATATAACCACCCGGATTTATATTTTTATTTGTGGACCACAGTGTGTGGGGGACATCTGATGTAGCTCTAATTGCATCTCATTGTATTACCCCAGGGGCAAGAATCAGGGTGTGAGGAAGGAGGGTGGTTATTAGACGTAATAATTAATCTGTCTTTGTTCTGGAAACTCAGATCAACTTTAACTGAATGCGAACAGCTATGGTTACTGCACACAGAACATTGTCTTCAACACTGCTCCAGCGTTCTTTGTGATTGAATACTCATGTCAAACCACCACATTCAGGCTTCTTGGGTCCTTCATTTCCTCATTATGCATACACATTTTTTCTCTACTCCAGTCCCTACCCACTGCTTTGATCATTTCTTAGACCTCCAAAATTTAAACTCTAAACATATTCCACTCAGACTCCCCACTTCTTTCTTTTCCCTTTTCCCTTTCCTCTCCTCTCCTCTCCTTTCTTGTTGTTGTGTGTGGTTTTTTTTTTTTTTTTTAAGAGAAGGAGGGAGGGAAGGTGGAGAGGGGCAGAGAGAGAATCTCAAGCAGACTCCCTCCTGAGTGTGGAGTCTGACATGTGGCTTGATCTTATGACTCTGAAATCATGACCTAAGCCAAAACCAAGATTTGGATGCTTAACTGACTGAGCCACCCAGGCGCCCCTCTTATCTTCACTTACTGTAGTCCTTCTGCTCCTATCATACTTACTCTGCATTGGGACCACCAGTGTATTTGCACTCCTTCTTCACTCCTCATTACTCCTTTTTTTCACCCATTTTAGAGTTCATGGTCCTTAAATATAACCACTCCCTTGCACACACCTTCAGCTCCTTTGCCCTTCTTGACATCGCTCAGCAAAACTCCAGCCTTCACTACAGTAAATTTTCTGACTATTTCACATCTGCTTCCAATGGCAGCATGTGGTGCCGCTGTTCCTGTTTTGAATTCATCACACAACCTCACGTAGCTCTTTAGCACTGCCCAGCTATCCTGCTACTTTCTCTGGTCAATTCTTTCTCACATACACAGAGATAATTATTTCATACTTTCTCCTCTCTCCTTGAAATTGCTCATAACCTTCTGTATCAGTCAGTTTTTGCTCTGTAACAAACAAGTACGAAATCCCAGTGGCATACATCGGTAGGAATTTGTGACCATACTTACAGGTCTGTGGATCAGCTAGGCTGCTTGCTCATTATCCTGGTAGCAGCTGGTGGCCAGGGGGCACATTCTTCTCATGGCAATGGCAGAAGCAAATGGGCCAGGACCAGGTGGTCTAGGTCATTTTGTTTCTCTGTTCACCTCACATTCACTCGCATTCCATTGGCCAAATTAAGTCACAAGGCCAAGCCCCACCTCAATATGGTGGGAAAGTCTACTCCTCAGATGGACGAAGTAGAGGAAGGGAGTGAATATTGTTGAATAGTAATCACTCCCAGTTGAAGATCTTGTTTTATTTCACTGAATAATCAAGAGAGAACCACCTTACATCTTCCCCACCAAATCATGAGTTCAACAACAGCCTTGGTCTGACTCTTATACTCTGCTTCCTCTCTTGTGGTAAAGGGCCTGCTGTGGCTATGCCAATTGCTCCAGTGTGCCCCGGATCCTGTCTCCTTTGGCCATGCCAGCTGGCTTCCCTGTATCGTTGGCTTTTCCTTCTCTCCTGGATCATTCCCATTAGCCAGCACACTCTACTGCTTGCACTGAAGCATTGTCCTTGTTTGATTTCTCACCCCCTCTAGCCACCAACTCCTTCTGCTGTTCTTTATAGCAAAACTCCTCATAAGAGTTGCTCCAAATCACATTTCCCACTACCCCACTTCCCAATTCCAATCAAGCTTTTGTCCTCCACATTGAGATCATGCTGGTCAAGGCCACTACCAAACACCATCTTGTCAAACCCAGTGGACACTCAGCACTCTCCATCTTCCTTGACCCATTGGTGGCATTTGGCATGGTTGGTCGCTTCCTCCCTGAAATCTCCATGGTTTCCATGAATCTCCATTCTCCCCTTCCACCATATTAACTTCTGTTTTTTGTTTGTTCTTTGAGATTCCCCTCTTCCTGTGCTGTCTAAATGTTGGTTCATTCTGGACTGAGTTTTAGATTCTCAATGTACAATCTCTCCCTAGGTGGCTTCACATTTCACTTAGTCTCATGGCTGATAGTTCCACATTTTATGTTTATCCTTGACCTACCTCCGAATGCCAGACTTGTTATCCAATTTACTACTTGGCATCACACTGAAATTTTGAGTAGACACCTCAAATCTACATATCAATACTAGATTTCTCCCCAACTCCACTGCTCCCCATGTCAGAAATGATGCCACCTATCGTCCAGCCATATGGTTTTGGTTCTCTTCTTCACATCTTTCATTCAGTTTCTTTTTTTTTTAAATTTTTAAAAATTTTTTTTTAAAATTAAAAAAATTTTTTTTATTGTTATTTCATTCAGTGTCTTGTTGGAACTATCCTTCAGACACATCTGGAATTCACTTATCACCACTTCTGTGGTTGGCAGAATAGTGGCCCCCAAAAGATATCCATTCTGTAATCTCCAGAACCTATGAATGTCACTTTACATGGCAACAGGGGCTGTGCAGATGGGACATGGTCACAGACTTTGGGGGGAGATTATCCTAGATAAGCTAGGTCACACAAGTCCTTAAAATGGAAGAGGAAGGCAGAAAGATGGGTCAGAGAGATATGATGTGGGTAGGAGTCAACTGCTGCTGCGGGCTTTGAAGATGAAGAAAAGAGCCATGAGCCTAGGAATGTGGCACCTTCTAGAAGCTGGGACAGCCCTCATTTCACAACCTGCAAGATAACAGATACCTTGGTTCTATAGCCACAAGGAACTAAGTTCTGACAACTCAAATGAACAGGAAACAGTTTCTTCCCTGGAGCCTCCAGAGAGGACTGCCACCCTGCCAACACTTCAATTTTAACATCATGAAACTGTCCTGGACTATTGACCTACAGAATTGTAAGGTAATAAATTAGTGTTGTTCTAAGGCATTAAGTTTGAGGTAACTTGTCACAGCAGCAATGGGAAACGAATATAGCCTCTGTTATTATCACCCTGTGGAAGGCACCATCATCTCTCATTGCCAATAGTCTCCTACTTACTTCTACTCCACAAGATAACCCAAGTGATAGTTTATTTATTTTTTTAAAGATTTATTTATTTATTTCGGGGGGGTAGAGAGAGAGAGACTGCATGCAGGGGGAGGGGCAGAGGGAGAGAGAGAGAATCCTCAAGCAGACTCCCCATTAGCATGGAGCCCAATGCAGGGCTTGATCCCAGGATCTTGAGATCATGACCTCAGCCAAAATCAAGAGTTGGAAGCTCAACGAACTGAGCCACCCAGGCACCTCCCACAAAGTGATATTTTAATATCTAAATCAGATCATGCCATTCTCCTGCTCCTCTAAAAGCTTCTCAACACATTTAGGGAAAAATACATTTTAAAAAAAATCCAGGTCCTCAAGTCTCTAAATGTCTGATGCCTGTGTAACTTTATGATCTTGAATTCTTCCAGGCTCCTTCCTTCTCATTTTGCTCCAAGGACACTGGTATTCTTGCAATTTCTAAAATACACGAAGCTCATCCCTGTCTCAGAGCTCTATGCTTGCAGTGCCCTCTTTCTTGAATCCTTGATTTTCTCCTAGATATTCACCAGGTTAGCTCCCTTATTTCATCAAGTCATGCTAACACAACACCACCATGGGCAGGACCTCTCTGGCAGCCGTGTTTATAATTGTCCCCTGTCCTACTCCTGCCATCTCTATTCCTTTGCCTGCAGTATTATTCTTGGTAGCATTTACTAGTACTCAAAATAAGTATAACAGACTCATTCCTTTGCTAATTTAATGTCTGTCTCTGCCACCAGACTCTAAGCTTCTTGAGGGCCCCTAGAAGTTTATCTTGTGTATTGCTGTTTTGTGTGCTGCTGGCTAGAATAGCTTCTGTTATATAATAGGGTTCAATATATCTTTGTTGAATGAATATGTGAGGGGCAGTATCTGAGTCTTTGATTTGATAAACCCATATCTTCCATACATACCTTAACTGATAGGAGAAAGAATGGAGAGAGATATTCTCAATTTTCTACATAATTAATTCTTTTTTATTTATTTATTTATTTTTAAATATTTTATTTATTTATTTGAGAGAGAGAGAATGAGAGAGAGCACATGAGAGGGGGGAGGGGCAGAGGGAGAAGCAGACTCCCTGCCGAGCAGGGAGCCCAATGCGGGACTCAATCCTGGGACTCCAGGATCATGACCTGAGCCGAAGGCAGTCGCTTAACCAACTGAGCCACCCAGGCGCCCCATAATTAATTCTTTACCAGACAGATTAATAAGTCATCAGGATCCCTGGGTGAAGGGTCTTTGTAGGGCCGTGGAAGACAATGGTGCTGGATTAGGCTGGCATGTTACACATCTCCCAACATAGCAGAATCAGAGCCCAAGGGGCAAGTCAAATGGGAGCATTTGATGGAGCTAGTCAGCTGCTGCCTCAGGGTGCTGGAGCTCAGAGTGCAAGAGGTCATAGCATTTTGCTTGCTTCTTTGGTTTTCTGCTGAACTCACCGAGTTTTGGAGTGTAATGATGGCTGGAAGAAGGTTCTCCCCTCCTCCTGTTTACAAAATGAGCTGGTACTATGCTGTCACAGCCTACAGGAAAGGTCGCTGAGCATGACCTTCCATTTAAGTCACGCATCTAGCATCTCTCATTTCTGATGACATCGCTGAAGTGCTAAGACATCAGGGCATGCGATGTTTTAAAAAAAAAACAACTTATTCATGGAACAACTCCTTCACATAGGGAGAAAATTCCAGCAGCTGTGTCCTTGGGTCTACATGACCAGCAGAACCCCTGTATCTCACCGTCTACTTCCCTCCATACTCCCTATGCTTCGGGACCCAGTGGCACAGCAGGGCTCAAGCTTCTGTACCTTCTTTGTGTACATCACGAGTTTTCTTATGGTTTTGACCAAACATTTTTTATTACAATTGCAAAATAGAAATTTACCTTTATTTATCTATTAAAAAATAGTTATTTTGTCCTGTTAATTTACTCTGCTGGTACCCTTTTCCTGGATAAATTAGCATTTTGGCGTGCATGTTGACTTTCATATTTCTACAGTTGTAGAAAGTGGTAGCAGTCTACAACTTAGGAGTCATGTGGACTGCACAGGAGACATGCCTTGTAATGGATAATAATAGGTGACGACTTTTAGTAGAGCTTACTATGTGCTAGGCTCTGTGCTAAGAGCAACACTTTGTATGTATAGTCCCTCATCCTCCACTCTCCTCACTTTAGTCCAGCTCTGTCCCCAGGACAAGAGGGAATCAGTTCATGTCAAGGTCATCAATGACTGCCATCTTGTTAAGACCCATGAGAGCCACATGGGTTCTCTCACTGGCCCTCTTGGCAGCATTTGAGCCAACTGACCACTTTCTTCTTCTAAAACATTTTCCTCTTTGGCTTTCATATTGTTTCATTCTCTTGATTTTCCTCCTCCCTCAAATTGCTTTCTTTGTTGTTTGTTGTTACCAGATTTCATGTTGAAGAAGCCTGGTCCATGGCCTTTTTTCTCCTTCTATTTACATTTTCTCCTTAGGTGATTCTCTATGGTCCTGTGCCTTTACACACCATCTATATGCTGATGACTTACAAATTTATCTTCACCCCTAACTTCTTCCCTGAGCTCTAGCTTCATATATGCAACTGTCCCCTTGGCATCTCTGTTTAGATGTCTACCGTGCCTCTCAAACCAAAAAGCCCCAAATAGAACTTTTAGTGATCCCCACTATAAAATGAAAAAAAAAAATCTAGAAGCAATTCTTGATGTGTCTTTTTGCATTATTGCAACATCCCAATCCATTAGCAAGTCCTGCCAGCTCTACCTCCATGATATACTTCCCCAACTCATCCACTTGGCGCGTGCCTATGGCTCCCACCATGGTCCAAGCCACCATCACCTCTTGCCTAGAAAACTGCTCTAGCCTCTTCCTGGTCTCTTTGCTTTCACTGAAGCTCCAGTCCAAACAGCACAGAGTGTTTAAAAATTAAGTCAGAACTTATTTATTGTTTTGTTAAACTATCCAAGAACTTCTCATTATACTTAAGGAAAAAAAATCCTCCAAGCTCAATTAATCTGGCTCTACTTTATTATTATGACTTCAGTTGGCACTCCCTGCCCCTACATTACCCACCCCTGCACACGCTCACTGGACTACCATGTTGTAGACTCCCTGGCCTATTTTGTCTTCCCATCTTGGTCAATTTTGTTTCCATTTCAGGGCCTTTGTATTCGTTGATCCTCTGTGTTGGACACTCTTCCCATATATCCCATTCAGGTCTCAGATTTATGCCACCTCCTCAGAGAAGCCTTCCTTGTCTGATTGGGAAACCGAGGCTCAGAGAGGTCCAGTAACTTGCGTGGGGCTGCTCTGCTGGTAAGTAACATGTTGAGTCTGAGCTCAGGTGGCCTGACTCCACTTCCTGTGTTGTAACCACTATTTTTTCTGTCTTTACTTTCTCACAATAGGGGCAGAGAATATAGTATGATGCAGGGCTAGTTAGGGCTGCACTTGCAGAAGATACAAGGAAGCAGAGGTGATGAAGAGGGAGGAAGTGAACCCAAGAGCATTTTTGGCAACAGCAGCAGAGCCCAGTAACAGAACAACTGGATGCTGAATAAAATGGAGAGTGAGGCTGTAGAATCCTCAATGCAGCCAAGAATAAGACATTACATCATTATCCACAGATTACAAGATCAGGACTACAAAATTAACTTGCTCTCCCCAGTTAGGAAGGTATTGTTTATTTCATAAGGATGTAAAACAGGCATGAGAACCTAACACATACTTGTATCTGTGGTTAGCGCCTTATACTTGATTTAACAACTTAGCAAATACCCTCCACAATTTGTCACAGTGTGATTGTTCAAGTAAATCCTTTAGTTTAACATTGCCATTAAAGTAATCCCACTGGGTATTGGTTGAAGTAGAAACACCTGAAACTGGTGAACAATATTGTCACAGGATTGGAATCAGAAAAGATGATGGGAATGATAATAGAAAAGAGTGGTTATAGCAACTTTTCTGTTAGGTTCCTTTTGGGTGATCTCTACCTTAACCTTCTTGGGAGAGAGAAAGACAGATCCTTATGAGGTAGCCAAGAAAGAGGGTTCTTTTTAAATTTTTTTATTGTTATGTTAATCACCATACATTACATCATTAGTTTTTGATGTAGTGTTCCATGATTCATTGTTTGTGCATAACACCCAGTGCTCCATGCAGAACGTGCCCTCTTTAATACCCATCACCAGGGTAACCCATCCTCCCACCCCCCTCCCCACTAGAACCCTCAGTTTGTTTTTCAGAGTCCATCGTCTCTCATGATTCGTCTCCCCCTCCAATTTCCTCCCCTTCAAGGAAAGAGGGTTCTTATATAAACACACTCAGATACCAGCATAATCTTTTAGAGCATGTACTGAGTTTAATAGCTTCCTCCCTGAATTTATGTCCATCTAGAACCTGTGTATGTGACCTTATTTGGAAATAGGGTCTTTGCAGATGTAATCAAGTTAAGATGAGGTCATTAGGATAGGCCCCAAGTCCACAATAACTAGTGTCTCTACAAAGCTGGAAATTTGAACACAGAGATGCAGATGCACAGGATGAAGGCTGTGCAAAGACAGAGACAGGAGTGGTGCAGCTAGAAGCCAAGCTATGCCAAGGACTGCTGACAACAACCAGAACTGGAAGAGAAAAGTAAAGACTTTCTGCTAGAGTCTTCAGAAGAAGCATGGCCCTACTGATGCTTTGACCTCAGACGTCTGGTCTCCAGAACTGGGAGAGAATAGATCTCTGTTTTATAAACCATCTACTTTGTGGTTATTTGTTACGGTAGCCCCAGGAAACTAATACAGAGCCTCTGAATAACTGGCCACTATCAGATGCTCAATATAAGTAAAAATCCCTTATAAAACAGCTTGTTTTTAGTATTTATTTAATTTATTTTCTTAAAGATGTTATTTATTTATTTGACAGAAAGAGAGAGTGAGAGAGCACTATGATGGCTGCGTAATATTCCATTGTATATATATACCACATCTTCTTTAGCCATTCATCTGTCGATGGATATCTTGGCTCTTTCCATAGTTTGGCTATTGTGGACATTGCTGCCATAAACATTGGGGTGCATGTACCCCTTCGGATCACTATATTTGTATCTTTGGGGTAAAGCAGGGGGAGCAGCAGAGGGAGAGGGAGAAGCAGGCTCCCTGCTGATCAGGGAGCCGGATGCGGGGCTCGATTCCAGGACCCTGGGATCATGACCTGAGCCGAAGGCAGACACTTAACCGACTGAGCCACCCAGCTGCCCCTTATTTTTATTTAAAAGTGGTTTCTAGCAATGTATGTGAATAGACGGTGCATTCACATGATGCTCAAATGAAAAATCAATCCGGGAATGTGTGAAAAGCACCCCCTCCTTCTTCTGCTCCAATTTTCCCTCTCCATAGATAACAGTTTTTATTAGTTTCTTGTGTATTCCTCCAGGATAATTTAGTGCATATACAAGCAATTCAAGGACATATTCTCCCCCTATTTAAAAAACAAATGATAGCATACTATACACTCTTCTCTGCACCTTGCTTTTTTCACTCTATTTATCTTGGAAAACTTTCCATATGAATATAAAGAACATCTTGATCCATTTTTACAGCTGCAAAATTTTCCATTGTGTGCTTGGAATAATAATTTATTTAGCTGGTCCTCTTATGATGGTCATTTAGATGCCTTCCAATATTTTGCTTTTCCTTCTCCAGACCCTGGAAATCACCATTCTACTTTCCATCTCTATGAATATGACCACTCTAGGGACCTGATACAAGTAGAATCATACAATATTGTACTTTTGTGTCTGGTGTATGTCATTAGCATGATGTCTTCAATGTTCTTCCATGTTGGAGCAGGTGTCAGAATTTCCTTCTTTTTTAAGGCTGAAGAACATTGCACTGTATGTATAGACCACATTTTGTTTACATTCATCCATGAATAGACTTTTGGGCTATTTTCACCTTTTAGTTCTTGTGAATAATGCTACTATGACCAAGGGGTACAAATATGTGTTCAAGTCCCTGCTTACAATTCTTTCGGGTAGGTATGCAGAAGTGAAATTGTAGGATCATTTGGTAATTTTATATGATTTTTTGAGGAACCTCCATACTGTTCTTACAGTGGCTGAACCATTTTACATTCCCAGCAATAGCGCACCAGGGTTCCAGTTTCTCCACGTCGTCACCAATACTTGCTATTTTCTGATTTTTTGATAATAGCTATCTTAATGGGTGTGAAGTGGTATCTCATTATGATTAATGATTAGTGATACTGAGCATACTTTCATGTGCTTGTTGGCCATTTGTATATCATCTTTGGAGAAATATCTTTTTTTTATATATTTTTTTCTATTTATTTATTTAATTTTTTGATGTAGTGTTCCATGATTCATTATTTGTGCATAACACCCAGTGCTCCATGCAGAACGTGCCCTCTTTAATACCCATCACCAGGCTAACCCATCCCCCCACAACCCTCCCCTCCAGAACCCTCAGTTAGTTTTTCAGAGTCCATAGTCTCTCATGGTTCCTCTCCCCCTCTGATTCCCCCTCTTCATTTTTCCCTTCCTACTATCTTCTTCTTTTTTTTTTAACATATAATTTATTATTTGTTTCAGGGGTACAGGTCTGTGATTCATCAGTCTTACATAATTCACAGTGCTCACCATAGCACATACCCTCCCCAATGTCTATCACCCAGCCACCCCATCCCTCCCACCTGCCACCACTCCAGCAACCCTCAGTTTGTTTCCTGAGATTAAGAATTCCTCATATCAGTGAGGTCATATGATACATGTCTTTCTCTGATTGACTTATTTCGCTTAGCACAATACCCTCTAGTTCCATCCATGTCATTACAAATGGCAAGATTTCATTCTTTTTGATGGCTGCATAAT
>NC_138369.1:187816956-187838576 GCF_054177405.1 Leptonychotes weddellii | reverse complement strand
AAGTGATATCGTGACCTCACTCACTCTCTTGTCTCTTAATTTAACCACCAAGTTTAGCAAGTGATGCCTGCTCTCACCTAAAAGCCCCAAACTCCCACCAAAACAGCAACTGGTCTCAGAAGCCATGCGGCTCTTTTTTTTTTTTTTTTTTTTTAAAGATTTTATTTATTTATTTGACAGAGAGAGAGAGAGCACAAGCAGGGGGAGGGGCAGCCAGAGGGAGAGGGAGAAGCAGGCTCCCCGCTGAGCAGGAAGCCCGATGTGGGGCTCAATCCCAGGACTCTGGGATCATGACCTGAGCCGAAGGCAGACGCTTAACAGACTGAACCACCCAGGTGCCCTCACATGGCTCTTTCTTTCGCTTCCTATATGCTGTGACCACAGTCCACTGGGGGTCAGATCTCCCCTGGAGTTCCATAACAAGGGAAGACTTACATTCTCTCTCTACTCCAGTGGAGCCCCCTCCCCAAAAAGAAGCATGGTGTATGAGCCATGATGAGGTGTAATTTGGTACCGGAGCTGCATGGAAGAATCTTTCTTATTTTAATAATAATTTTTAGTTTATCATATATGACATATACATGAATACACACACACGTATATATCATAGACAGTTCAGTGGGATGTTAATTTTTAAATGAGTACATTTACAGCAGATTGAAAGAAAAATAAATAATGGTCATATATTGATAAAAAGCAGGAGAGTGGACAGAAAGCACGGATCCTTGGAATGACCTTGTTCATAATCCAACCCCTTCATTGCGCAGATAAGATACTTGGGACAAAGAGGCTCAGTGAACTGGACTCAGACCAGGAGAAAACCCGGGGCTGTGACTCTTGTCTTTCTATTCATGTTGTGCATCCAACTTGGAATATCTTCTGGGAAGATACAGCCCTGGTCTTACGGGAAATGGGGAGTCCAGGTGGGCACTGGTCCCTGACTTGTGCCCTAGAGAGGGTGTGGACATAATGGTTCAAGGCAAATGGCAGAGTTGCTAGAAAGGATGTGTACGGGCACCTAGTGACCAAGAAAGATGACCTCTAGGTCCAACAACCCTTGCCTTCCTCCCTACGTTCCCTCACACAACCGTGCACGTCAGCACCACATGACTGAATTTACTGTGCAACTTTAATCTCAGCTTCAGGATTGTCCTTTTCCCATCTGTGCAGAAAAGGAAGATAGTACTTCCCAGATGCTCTCACAGAAATGCTCAGTTTTAAAAGACCACGTGGAATTTCTCGAAACCAACTGGTCAGTACAAAATGCCACCAGCCGCACGTGTAAAGCACACTCCGGTGCTGATGAGGGGGGGACACGGGAGGTCTCCGAACCAGTAAAACAAAAGACAGCAGCTGTCCCCTCTGCTGCCCTGTGGGTTTTGTGGCAGGGACTGTCCTGAGTGCCTCAGACGTTTTAACCCGCTTACTTCTCACACCAACAACAAGCCCGTGAGGTAGATATTATTATCTCAGTTTTACAGATGAGAAAACTGAGGCACAGAGAGGTTAAGTAACTTGCTCAAAGCCACACAGCAAGTAAGTAGGCAAGCTGGGATCGGAGCCCAAGCCATCTGGTGTCCAAGTCTGTGTGGATAGTAGCATCGGATGAGGCTGGGTCAGGAGGCTGGGTCAGGAGGCAAGGCCTTCTTCAGGATCTCCCTGTTCTGTAGCCCGCTGGTCTGACTGCCCAGGAATCTGGGAGCTTTCCTAAAAATGTCAATTTCCAGGCTGCATACAAACCAATTCGATCAGAACCTCTGGGGCGGCACCTGAGCCCATCCTGTGGGCCAAAGGTCCTAGAGGCTAACGGGCAGCCAGCAGAGAGAACTTCCGCCCTATTCTTCTCCCTCTCGTTTTACAGGCAAGAAAACTGAGCCACAGAGGTCAGCGACTTGCCCAGAGTCTCACAGCCAGACCCAGGGCTGCGACCCAGGATTGTCACTGCCCCCACTCGGTCTGCCCTCAAAATTGCCACTCCTCACAAAACTAAGGTTATAACCAGGAATCGCTGCACTCTGCCAGGTGCTCCTCTGTCCTAAAAATGTTGCTTTGCTCGAACGCTTCACTTGAGTGAGAAAACCGAGAAAGCAACGCAGCTGGGTGCACAGAGGATGGACAGTGCTCATCCCCAGGCGGGCAGGAGAGGGGCTCCCACCTCCCAGTTGTACCAGAGTCTGCAGTGCTTGAAGTCGGTGCTGCTTCTGGAATCGAGAAAATTGATCTTCTCAAAATCATTAGCAGTACCCCTTTCAGCATGCTTTTCTTTCAAGAATCAATGATTGTTAGGCTTGAACTAATTAGTCTTCCTAAACTGCCACTATCCCTCCTGCAACAACTCCCAGGGACTGTTCCAGAAATGAACACAATGGACACAGACTCCTTGCACTTTCAGGAGGAAATGGGTGGCAGGACGGATGCTTATCCATTCCTGGAGAAGCCTGCACAGCCAAAGGTCCAAAAGGTCCTTTTGTTTGGGGCTCTCCGTACCCCTGGCTGTGCTCCTAGAAACCTCCCAGACACCAGCAGCCGGGTCTGTAATGAGGTCTTCAGCTACTAAAACTTGCATAAAATACACAACATGCAGCCAGCCACCAGCTGCTCTGGATCTTGATGAATAATTTAGAAACAAATTACCCTTTTCCAAATGGGTCCAATAAAGTAAGACTCATCGCAAGGCACCCACTGTGCTTCCCTTTGAGGCTGCAGGGACTCTAGCTGCCATAATTAAGGCCGCTAACTTCCCTAGTCCTAGCCTACGAAGGAAGCACTCCACTGAATTAAACCTGATCAAGGGAAATTAAGTGCCCCTTGCCCTTGCCTACAAAAGAAGAACTTTGCAGGCAAGTGAATCTCTAAAATCCATCTCCACGGGGCAGCATCAATCAGACCAGACCTCTTTGTTGCACTGTTACCTTGTTAAGATGTGTGGTTTAAACAGTCGATTTCATTCCATTTGGTGCTAATGGAACTTTTTTTTTAAATCTTCCCTTTCAAAGCTTGGACCATACTTTATCATATTTAAATAGCTTCAAAGGCAGCTGGATTGGCTCCTTGGAGAAATGGCTGATTCCAGGATAGAACAGGGGAAATGAAAGGGAGTTCAGAACATCGTATTGGGCCAAGTGCTCAAAAACTAATAGGGCCATGTCAAAAGGACACCAGAGCCAGCTGGAAAGGATTCCCACTAGACAAATCTGGAGCAATCTGAGCATCAAAATGAATAATGACAGGAGCAGTTTATAGTGTATTGAATAAAAATAAGTCCATACTAAAACTGTTTTTAAAAAAAGTAAAACAAAAGGAGAGAGAAGTCTCTTCTTTACAGAAGACTACCAACCAACAAATATAAAAATATGATGGAGCCAGAAAATGATTCTTTTACAATCACCATAGAAACAACAGATTCAGGCAATGACTTACTGATGAATGCAAAAACTATTAAGGGGAAGACCGCTGGGATATTCATATAGTGTTCATTGATTACATATTCATTATAATGGAGAAAGGGACCTTTACAATGGAGGAATCATTAACCAAATGATTAAACTTACTACTAATGATAGAGAAAATTGGCATCATGAGCCCACATGACATTACCCACAACTTGCCTAAAATATTTAGCCTCAAATCAAAGTATGTTGGAAAACCTCAGACAAATCCAAATTGAAGGGCATCTTGCAAAAATGGCCTGGACCCTTCAAAAGTATTTATATCAGGAAAGACAGAAAAGGTGAGGGAAGCATTCAAGAGTAAAGGAAGGAGACTACACACCTGATAGCCAAAGGCAATGCATGGTCTTTGACCGGACATTGGTTTGGAGAGAAATCACTATAAAGGATACTTGGTGAAACTTTAATATGGACTGTGTATTGGGCGCCTGGGTGGCTCAGTTGGTTAAGCGACTGCCTTCGGCTCAGGTCATGATCCTGGAGTCCCTGGATCGAGTCCCGCATCGGGCTCCCTGCTCAGCAAGGAACCTGCTTCTCCCTCTGACCCTCTCCCCTCTCATGTGCTCTCTCTCATTCTCTCTCTTTCAAATAAATAAATAAAAAATCTTTAAAAAAAAAAATATGGACTGTGTATTATATAACAGTCTTGTGTCAATGTTACATTTCCTGATTGCCAACTACATCAAGTGTGGTTAAATAGAATGCCTTTGTTCTTATGATATACATGCTGACATATTTAGGGGTAAATTGTCATAAACTCTGAAATGGCTCAGAAAAAAAAAAGGCTGAGAAAAAGGCAAACATGACAAAATATTAACATTTGTTGTATCTAGGTGAAGGTACATGGGTATTCATTGTACTAGTCTTGCAACTTTTCTAAAGGTTTTAGTTATTAAAAATAATAAACTGGAGGGGCACCTGGGTGGCTCAGTCTGTTAAGTGTCTGCCTTCAGCTCAGGTCATGATCCCAGGGTCCTGGGATTGAGCCCACGTTGGGCTCCCTGCTCAGTGGGGAGTCTGCTTCTCCCTCTTCCTGCCCCTCCCCCTGCTTGTGTTCTCTCTCTATCTCTCTCAAATAAATAAAATATTTAAAAAACATTTAAAAATAAGCTAAAATAAATTAATCTTGACTTAAAATCAAAGAAACACAGATTTCTGTACCTTTCACCCTCAAAAGCATTGATATTCACCAGATCCACATCAAAGATCTGGCAGTCCTGGATCCCTTTTCCTCTTAGCAACAACCAGCTGGTACTGGTTTGGCTGCTCCATGTGGATGGAGCATGATGTCTGGTTCCCAATGGGCCACTCCATTCCATCTTCTACCATGTATTCACTCATGCTTTCATTTCTGTTGTCTGCCTGGTCTCTGGGGGCATCTAAGTCAGAGACAGGAGGCAAAGTCTAACAACAGGGGAGCAAGCTTTTGCTCACTGCACTGAAGATCAACCCCTGCAGTGCAAAGCACAGAATCGTTGGTACTGACCACAGGGTAGACTCTGAATGGCTTTTTACGGTTCATGGAGATATTATCATGGGTTGACTTGTGTCCCCCTAAAATTCATATGTTTAAGTACTAACCTCCAGTACTCCCAGAATATGACCTTACTTGGAAATAGAGTATTGCAGACATAATTTAACTAAGATGAATTTATACTGGATGGGATGGGTCCTCTAATCCAATATGATTGGAGTCCTTATTTAAAAAAAGGGAAATTTGGACACAGAGAAGCACACAGAGAGAGCACCATGTGAAAATGAAAACAGAGGTTGGGCTGATGTTTCTACAAGCCAAGAAACACCAAAGACTGCCAGCAAATACCAGAAGCTAAGAGAGAGGCCTAGAGATCATTCCCTTACAGTCTTCTGAAGGAACCAACCCTGCCATCACCTTAATCTCAGACATCTAGCTGGATGAGGATCCACTCATAGACCTGTTGTGCAGGTTAATTTGGTTAACATTGGAGAAGCACTTAAAACAGAGCCTTTACTTGGCAAATGCCGTGAAACACTGTTTCTTCTTCTTCTTCCTCTTCCCCTTCGTCCTCTTCTCCCTCTTCTTCCTCTTCTCCTCCTCTTTCTCCTCCTCCTCCTCCTCCTTCTTCCTCTTCTTCTTCTTTTTCTTCTTGTTCTTCATCAGTCTTGCTCTGGCTGTAGCTTTGTTCTGAACTTTGAATAAAGGTGTTTTTGTAGTGGGAAAATCTTTGCACCAAGAAGGAACCCCTTCCCTGGCTTCTGGGCCCTGTTCCACCTCAACCTGATGCATGACCTGGAATAGAGCACAGCACCTCTCTGGGCCTCCCTTTCTGCCCTCTTTTGCAAAATGAAGGAGCTAAAGTCAATCTCCAGCTCTGGGCCCCATGTTTTCTCATTGGCCTGGGTTGACTTGGAGCTCAAGCAGGCTCTGCAGCCCTGTAGGCTATGTAGTTGGAGGTTTTGGTATGCTGAGGACCCTACAGTAGGTTCTCTTGGGGATCTAAACTTTAAATACTTTTTATTTCAAATCAATTAATTAACATACAGTGTATTATTAGATTCAGAGGTAGAGTCCAGTGATTCATCAGTTGCATACAACACCCAGTGCTCATCACATCACATGCCCTCCTTAATGCCCATCACCCAGTTACCCCATCCCCCCACCCACCTCTCCTCCAGCAACCCTCAGTCTGTTTCCCATAGTTAAGAGTCTCTTATGATTTGTCTCCCTCTCCGATTTCACCTTATTTATGTCACTTAGTTGAGTTTTAAAAAATATAAGACTTGGCTGTGAATTTTGCAAGATTGTTGAATCACAGATCTGTACCTCTGAAACAAATAATGCAATATATGTTAAGAAAAAAAAAAAGAAGGGCGCCTGGGTGGCTCAGTTGGTTGGGTGACTGCCTTCGGCTCAGGTCATGATCCTGGAGTCCCTGGATCAAGGCCCGCATCGGGCTCCCTGCTCGGCAGGGAGCCTGCTTCTCCCTCTGACCCTTCCCCCTCTCATGTGCTCTCTCTCATTCTCTCTCTCTCAAATAAATAAATAAAATCTTAAAAAAAAAATAAAAAATAAATAAATAAAAAAAAGAAGAAGAAGAAGATAGCAAGAGGGGACAAATGAAGAGGGGGAAATCGGAGGAGGAGACGAACCATGAGAGACTACGGACTCTGAAAAACAAACTGAGGGTTCTAGAGGGGAGGGGGTGGGAGGATGATTAGCCTGGTGATGGGTATTAAAGAGGGCACGTTCTGCATGGAGCACTGGGTGTTATGCACAAACAATGAATCATGGAACACTACATCAAAAACTAATGATGTGATGTATGGTGATTAACATAACAATAAAAAATTTTTAAAAAAAAGAAAAAAATATAAGACTTGGTACTTTCAAATACACTGTGGATTTGCCAGGTTAAAAAAAAAAATGAAACCTCTTTAAAAAAAATTAAAAAAAAAAAAAAGCGGGGGGTGGCTGGGTGGCTCAGTCATTAAACGTCTGCCTTCGGCTCGGGTCGTGATCCCAGGGTCCTGGAATCGAGCCCTGCATCGGGGTCCCTGCTCAGTGGGAAGCCTACTTCTCCCTCTCCCACTCCCCCTGCTTGTGTTCCCTCTCTCGCTGTCTCTCTATCTGTCAGATAAATAAATAAAATCTTTAAAAAAAATTTAAAAAAAAATGAAACTATAATTCTACTAAGATTGGAAGGAATCCAAGAGCACCTGTAGACCCTCCTCAAATATTACAAGAACTTGTCTCATACTGGCCCAGGGGATGGGATTAAACTGAAACAACAGATAAAAGCTACAGAGAAACATTACCTTCAAATATTTATCACTGACTTGATGCTGTTTTGTGATAAATAATTGTCAAGGTTCTTAATGGTTTCCATAAGTAAGTAGAAAAGAATGACACATTGAAGATGAAATTTAAAAGCAAGTGGAATCACAGAGTCATGAAGCTGATGCTGATTGTTTCCATTACCATCCCTACCCAAAGTCAAGGTCACTATACTATTTTCGTAGGCATTGTTGATTAAGAACACCATATATAAAATATAAGCACGCAACAATAATTTTTTTATAGAGAGCAAAATGTCTTCACTTACCCCAAGAAGGCTGAACCACAGTAAGATTCACAGTTACAGACTTGTGGGCATTCAGGCCCTTCATGTTAGCCAGGCAAGTCAGAGTCCCATTGCCCTGTGGTGTGAGAGTCAAGATGCTCACTGCGCTTTGGAGGTCGTCAGGCTCTGGACCAGAATAATTGCTTGAGTGGCTCACCGGAACACCGATCTCCCAGGAAATATCCGGGAGAGGGATCCAGCCCAATGCATGGCAAGTCACATTACAGGGTTTATCCTCAGGGACTATAAGGTTGCCTCTGGGAATGAGCAACTCCCCTATAACTAGAGAAGAAAAGAGAAATGTTCTGAAGGAGTGGCCATGACTCTCTTGGTTCCAGGTTTTCTTTAATTTTTCCTTCAAATCACATTTCATGAGTGCTATCTTCCCAAGTCCAAACTGGCTATGTCTGTATCAAGAACCTTAACTCAGGTTTTATCTGTGTCTTTATTTATACCTTCCAGGTTCGTGAAAGAAGGTGAGGTTGCTCACCAGAAAACAAATTATTCCAGAGAAAATGAATAAATAAAAATCAGGATCCAGGGGAGCATAAATTATATGGGAAAGAGGGCAAATGTGCCTTCCATTAAAGGCTACACAACCACTAAAGTGGGGTCACAAAGTTGTCCTGGGAGCCAAAGCGAGAAGGGAAAAACCTTTACATTCTTTCCACTGTAAGGAGAATACATCTCAAAGTCTTACGGAAACCAGGTCTCTCCTAGCCTTTGGTCAGTCAGATTCATTTTATTTATTTTGGGGGTCACACATTTTTAAACATAACTTCCCATGATAGTTCTTTAAAGTATTCTTCCAATTACAAATTAAATCAAAATCAAATCTAATTATAAAAATAATTACCCTAAATCACGTATCAGAATAGAATACTCAAAGTATTTTAAAGTTTTTATTAAGGACCCACCTGCATATGCCAATGTGAACACTGTAAACAACCCACCTGAAAATAGTGCTGTGTGTGCTAATATTAACAAAATAACCTGAGGATTGGCTCTGGTAAAGACATAGCCTTAGTGAAACTCATAAACACTGGAACATCCAAATTAAAATAGCCTCCCTGCTACATAACATAATGGGAAGAACACTGGACTAAGAATCAAAAACTCTGTTCTCAATCCTGGATTTCCCACAAAATTGCCATCACCTGGAACAAGTCACTGACATTTTCAGGCTCTCTGTTTTTCACTGGTCAAATGAAACAATTTGACTAGATCAGGGGTTTTCAAATGTTTAGGTTTCAGTACCTTTTACAATGTTAAAAATCATGAAGACTCCAAAGACCTTTTGTTTATGTGGATCATACCTACCCATATTTACCATACTTGAAATTAGAAATTTTTAAGTGTTTATTTTATAATAATAGTGATAACCCACTATAGGCTAACATAGATTAACATATACTTATGAAAAAAATACCTATATTTTTAAACCAAAATAAATTATTAAGAACATTGTTTTATATTTATGCAAATCTCTCTTTTTTTATTATGTTATGTTAGTCACCATATAATACATCATTAGTTTTTGATGTGGTGATCCATGATTCATTGTTTTCATATAACACCCAGTGCTATGCAAATCTCTTTAATGTCTGGTTGGATTCTCATATCAGCTTCTGCATTCAATCTGTTAAAATATATTGCTTTAGTTGGAGTATATTAAAAAAAATCTGACCCCCCATGGATATATAGGTGGAACAATGAGAAGGCTTTTCAGATAATCAAGGATAGTCTTTGATACTGTACCAAATCTTGGCAAGTAGTGGTTTCTTACAGGTTAGTTGCACTGTGGAAACTGTAACTATATAAAGGAATTTTCATTCCCTTTTACATTAAAATCCACTGCTCTATCTGGCACTTTGATTGATCTTTCACTCTTGCATGACACTGTATCATTATTCACTGGTCATTTAGGAAATGTGGATCCTCTGGGCTATGCAGACCTTCCCAATGCACAGTGGAAGCCTTTCTGTGCACCACTGAAATGAGAGTAGGAAAGGCAACTCACATCTTAGTGTTATTATGGGAACAGTCATGACTTCACAGACCCTGAAAGGATCTAGGGGATGCCCAAGAATTCCCAAACTAGATGGAACTGGATCAGCTCTGAAAGCTCTTCCTATTCTGAAATGTTACATTTCCGATTATTCCTTTCCTCAATGGTCTCTGGGAATCAGTAGAGCACCTTTGCTAATGCAAGGATTACTGTAAATGCAACAATGAGAGGAGAATGCATCTGTCTCTCAAAGCTAAACGGTTTTGTCCTTATTCCTTTTTCTCCATTCATTGTTTCATTTGATGGAGAGGTTTAAGATGACAGAAGCTGGAAGCAATGGTATTGCCTCAATTAATAACGGACTATCTTGAACTCAAATCTAGTGGCCCTCAAAACACAAGAGGTCTAGAATTTGGTGTGTGGTTGATAGACTGGACAAGGGAAGCAGTCTGAAGCATTTCCTTTTTCTATATATATTTGTGATTCAACTTTTCCCATTGGCTTACACAAAGCTTATCGAGGAGCACGACAAACACTTTATACAAGGGTGATGACTAGAATATTCACATAGATTTTGGATGACTCAGTATGGAGTTATGTAAGCTGTCTTTATTTTTCTTGCTGATACACGAGGAGGAAAAAAATAAATCTTTGGATAATTCATTTTAAAAATAAAATGGATGTCTCCTCTGTTTTTTAAGATTCTTTTCCCTTGAAAGAGATCCTGCTGCTTAGAGAACATTTGCTCCTCTAGGAACAAAGTGCCATTCAGAACACTGCAACCTGGGTAATACGACCAAGTTCGGTCCCCGGTCTATGGGTTCCTTCTTCATGACCTTGGGAAAGAATTTAACATCCCTAGATGCTTGTTCTTCCATCTGTATTAGAGCCAAAACCTACAGTAATTACCAACATATAAAAATGCATGTTTAGGCATATTCAGACAACTTTATAAATGCATAGCTTTGAGAAAAGCTGCTATAAAACCACATGGATTTATGAATTTGATATGCTATATCAAATAAGTCATGCCTTTGATCCTGTTTCCTTGATCCAGGGGTGCCCTTCTCCTCTCTCGCTTTTCCATTTTGCCTATCATCCCCAGACCTCCGAAGCCCATAAGGGCACCTCACCATGGAGTCCTCCATGAAGGCTTTCCTTATTCTCTCATCCCCCTACCCAGTTCAAACCTGAGCTTGTCTCCCCCTCAGGGTCCTTGCCAGCCTCTCCGGTGCACCAATGTTATTCATACATTTGCCCTATCTACTCTTCGGGTAAGGTTCTTGAGGGCAGGACTCTGCCTTACTCTATTCATCTTTGAGTCCCCTTTCAGATGCCTAACACAAGGGTGTGCTCTTCTTGGGAATGCAATAAATAATAGCAATTGGCTATATGGAGATTGCTAGGACCCAGGTGCTGTTTTAAAGCCTTTCCATGAACCTACTCATGTGATCCCACAACAACCCTATGATGAGGAAACTAGGGCATGAGGTCATCAAATAACATGGTCAAGGTCACACAGTTAGGAAGTGATAAAGCTGGAATCTGAACTTAGCATTTGGGCTCCCTAGCCTGCATCACGAACGACTAGACCACTCTGGCTCCCGACTGTGTGCGTGATGAACTGAATCAGACAGGACTTTGGAGTCTTCAAACCATCCTCAGTCATTGTTTCATTGGATCCTCACAGTAAACTTGTGAGGTGGGCAGGGGAGCCTTATCCCCATTTTAAAAATGAAGAAGCTGAGTCACCTCAGGGGTCACCAAGCTAGTAACCGATGAAAGCCAAACCAGAACTCATGTCTTTGATTCTGTTTTTCCTGTGTTCTTTCCCTTATACCTCAAATTGTTAATAAGAGTCTAGTCATGCAAACTAAGCCAATAATCCAGGTAGTCTCATAAAATCACTATTTAGAAAATATCCTTAAACCTCATAAAATTAAAGAAACATAAAAAAAAAGAGAAAACAGTTTGGCTAAGTAAAAAAAAAAAAAAAATTAAAAAGGGCAAGTAGAAATAGGTAGGCATGCATCTCTACCAAATGTTATCAAACTGGATTCGATGCAACATTAACACAAATCCAATGTTTGAAAATTTCTCCTAGACAAGCAAATAAATAGACATAAGAAAAATTTCAGGGCGCCTGGGTGGCTCAGTTGGTTAAGCGACTGCCTTCGGCTCAGGTCATGATCCTGGAGTCCCGGGATCGAGTCCCGCATCGGGCTCCCTGCTCAGCGGGGGGTCTGCTTCCCCCTCTGCCCTCTTCCCTCTCGTACTCTCTGTCTCTCATTCTCTCTCTCTCTCTCAAATAAATAAATAAAATCTTTAAAAAAAAAAAAAAAGAAAAATTTCAAAACCATGATGTGGTCTGCTGTAAGAAATGCTGCCACAGAAATCAGGAGCTCTACTAGCTCCAGTGGGTCTATAAATACCATCTAATTACATAAGGAATGCAAAGTGATTAAACTTTGATAAAGATGTTCTGAATTCTTGTAAAGCATCCTTTTTTTTTTTTTCACTAAATAGCATGATTTGGAGCACCTCACAATTCCCTCTAAGAAAAATAAGTCATCCATTATGATAAATTTCATTTACTCTTCTCTAAAACACTTGGTGTATTTCGTGAACACACACCTTTGGCTATAAGAACTGCTGGAGGCAGGAAAGAATAAAAGATTGGAGGAGTTCAGCTGGAAAGAGGTAAAAGGTAAAGCATGATTCAAAGTGCATACATGACATAAGGCAAAGAGACAGAGTCAAGCATATAAGAAACTAGAGAAAAGGCAAGGATTGGTAGCCCCACCTAAATCACAGGGTGTGGTGTGCCGGGGGTCATTTTTGCTGTAAACTCTGAGTGAGATCAGAGGGGAAAATAGGAAAGAGTGAGAATGTCTGAGTTTGGGTCCCAGCTCACCGCTGTGATCGCAAGTCCGGGGTATTGCTGCTCTTCATTTCTTCATTGGTAAACAACAGGTGGTAAAAAGATGAGCATAAGAGCAGTGACCGCAACTGGCCGGGGCTAGAACAAAAGCTATCCGTACTGACACAGATCAGATGGGAAAGTGGTAAGACCTGTATTTAAGAATCTTAGTGAGAGAAAAGGGAAAGGAGAAGAGAGACGAGAGAAGCAGAAAGAAGGGAAGTAGAGGGAGAATCGGTGACGAAGGGGGGTAAGAAATCACAAATAACAAAACAATGGATATTCGTTGGTTTGGAATCATTCATTCCAAGTGTAACTCCAGCAGACAGCAGCCCCGTCATCACCTGTGACGTGAACTCCGAAGGGTCCTTCCATTTCCCTGGCGTCTGGCCCAGCGGACGCCCCCTTCTCCACTCAGAGCCACCTGGATACCCACCTTGGACGGAAAGGAAAGCAGAGGCATCCCGGTCACTGTTCTGGAGGCTGCACTTAATACGCCCGGCATCCTGGAGCTGCACGTCATGGATTATCATCTCAGAGATGGAGTTGCTGCCCTCTTCATAACTGGCAGAGGTAAAGCGGTCGTTGGTGATGATGGGCTCCGTGGGTGTGATGCTCAGCACCACCATGTCATTCAGAGCCCACATGATGAGCCTCCAGCCCTGCGAGATGGTGCAGTTGAAGCGAGCCTCTGTGCCCTCCAGCACCGTTGCGTTCTTGGGACCTTCTATGATTTGATAGCTGGATCCAGAAGCTGGAAGGCAACCAGTTTTTCAAGGCAGCAAGTGAATGGATCTATGCAAGTCAACTGTAAGGCTTAACCCTCTGTATTTACCAGCTGGATAGCCAGTGGTCAGACTCCATGTCTTCCTGGTTCCAACACCATATCTCCCCACTGGACAGGAAGCCACCCATCCCTCCTTTCCAATCCCTCCCTCCACAGTTCTCAGTACTCCCGGCAAAACTGGAAGAAAAAAATGCCATTCCTCCACCTCCAGAGAGATGTTACCTCAAAGACCTGATCCCAGCCTGGCCCCAAGAGCATCCCCCTAGCCCAGCTGTTATTTAAGGCAAGTTTTTCACCTTTACTATGAAATGAGAGTTACCCTCCCAGGAAAATGGGAAGGATCTTTGATTCCCACCTCTGAGGAAATCCCAAGGCTCAGAGAGGAAGGTGGAGAGCAGCTTCTCTTCACAAAGAGAATGCGGGCCCCAGCATGTGGTGATCACAGCCCCATGCATGCCCCTGCACCCTTAGAGCCCCCAAATGGGATGCTCAGGACACTGTCTGGGGCTGGAGGAACAAGGTTGACAGAGAAGGAATCCAGCTGGAGAGAGACAACAGTTGCATCCTGAGTACACTCTCCTGGAGTGATAGGTATCAAGTCAGTATCAAGTATCAAGAGAACCATACTGTCTGTCACTGAGGCCACACCTCTCCTCTTAAGGACCAGAAGAGACATGAGTGGGGAGATACAAAGAGAGGAAAAGGAAAGGTAGAAGGATGTAGGGGAGTGGGCTCTCTTAATGAGAACAACCAAGTGATGAGTCTGGCAGCCTGGTACAAGTCTCACCACACTGAGTGCTGGGTTTAAAACCCCATCAGACAGGCAGGTGGCCCACAAGCCTAAGATCACGGACTCTCAGGTGGCTCACTGGACAAATTATCCAGAGGCTGCTGGCTCACTGGACAAATTATCTCAACTTCTCCATGCCCCACGCCCCTCAGCTGCAAAACAGGGTCACTAGTACCACGGTGACTTGTTTCAAAAGCCAAATATAATATAATCCACGTGAAGCCCTTCACACGACCCTCAAGCACTCAGTAAACATTCATTATTATGTGACGTGCAAGAAGGGGTGTGTAGATTTGTAAGACAAGCCAAGAATGTCACAGATTTAAGTAAAATTGTTTCCTTCACACTTTTCACCACATTCAACCCGCAGCTCACCAGATGCACTGTGACTCAGGTTTTAACTGGAGTGACAATCTCTGACTGGTTTTCCACATGGGGTACATCAAGGGCTCTTCAGCTCACCTGACCTCAGTCATAATCACCTGAGACAGAGCATGCTCTACACCAGAAGAGCTCAGGAAATCTTTTGGCCATGTAGGACTGACGTTCTAATCATCTTAGAGGAGCCAATTGGCAGGCAGAGTTTTCAAGACCTTCCCATGTTTGCAATAAAAATTCAAAGTAGAACTTGCACAGCAAAGGATAGTCTTCAAAATCTCTTATGCTCATCTTTTTACCACCTGTTGTTTACCAGTGAAGAAATGAAGAGCAGCAATACCCCGGACTTGCGATCACAGCGGTGAGCTGGGACCCAAACTCAGACATTCTCACTCTTTCCTATTTTCCCCTCTGATCTCACTCAGAGTTTACAGCAAAAATGACCCCCGGCAGACCACATCCTGTGGTTTCTTCTAAGCCCCACCTGCCACAGCAGTAAGACTGCAATGGGTTCCTCTGACCTTCTGGAGCTTTATGATTCCGGTGGGTCCACCAGGCAGTCTGCCATATACACTGATTGCCCCCAAATCACTGCAGCCCCCTCTCCTTCCAACCTCATAAGGTCAACTTGTAAGACAGGTTCTAGAAGAATCTCATTACAGCCTTATAGTTTTCTGGGGAGACTCCACACCATGGACAGGCATTAATACATTAACACATCACCTGAGTACCCAGCATGCACTGCCGGCTACAAGGACAGATTGATGGGAGAGTAGGAACTGCTACACAGACAGTGTCCCAGAGGGAAGCTGGACCAGGGGGAGAGGCAGCCAGGGTCAAGGTCAAGGAGGGGGTCCGGCGGGGTCCAAAGAGGCAGAACTGAGGGAACGTCAGAATTAACTAAGACTGTTCCTGTGTTTGGGCAAACATGATGGCTATTCTTCTTTTGTCTCTGGGCATGATAAGAAAAGAGAGAGACAGTGAGACTCTAAAGAACTGCTCCTGCTGGGTATCCTCCCTTATCCCTGGATAAGTCTCTCTGATCCAACGATCCCTTTGATCTGGGATTTTAGAAAAAGAAAAAAAGCCTGGGGAGGGAAGTCAGAAACTATTCCCCAGGGAAGCCAGAGCACTGTGCCAACTTGGCTCTTTCCATGAGCCCTGAATTGCATCTTTAAAAGAAGGACAAAAGAAAACAAAGAGCCAAATATGCACCCCGAGGAAAGAGATGAGCTCTCCCCACCCCACCGTGTGACGACAGCACTCTTCCCCGGCTCCTGATGCAGGTCAGTGAGAACTAAGTGGCCAGAACCCAGCAGCTCGGATGTGGGTAATGCCAGGATGGTTGAGACCCAGGCTTCCCCGACAGGAGCTCAACTAAGCAGCTCCCGTAGAATACGCAAGCCCCTCGGAAACCATGGCTCCCTCACTGCCTGGTCTGAGGTAGAGAGATTATCTCACTCTGAGTTTGTTCAAGCCAGCAGACTGCAACATGTGACCATGACGACATGCAGGCCACATACCTTACTTTACAGGTGGGAGGTGAGGGGGAGGGAGGCCAAATGGAAACTCCTCGAGTTTGAGCCTGACCTCTAAATTAAACAGGAGGCACCCCGTCCCAAGCACTACATTCCCCGGACAGCATCACCTGCAGTCTTGGCTTCCCACCATGAGTAAACGCGCCGTCAGCCCTGCCTCGTGACTCAGAAGCCTGATATCCTGATAATGGGAGGTCCTGGAGCCTCCTTCCTCTCCCTGAATCCTATCAGCTATGGTGTGTGTAACCCTGCCCTGCACAGAACAAATATGAGAAAATTGTAAATAAGACCTTTCATCACACACAAAACCTCCCTTTCCCTCCGCTCCCCTTTTCACTCTGTAGAGCAAACAGGCAAATTGGGGCAGAGCCACAGGAAAGCTCAGTGTCCCCCTCCCAGACACTACCCCGGCCGCTAGCCATGGTGGCCACCCAACTCAGGAGTTGATCCACCTGCAAGATCCTTATTCACTAACTCACACTGTAATTTCCACATCAGCATCTGCAACCCCGCCCTCTTGCTTCCTCCCCTGCCTAGGATCCTACTCCACCTGGCATCTCTATGAACGACAGGCTCCAGCCTGGACTGAAAAGCATCTCTTCTACTCACTGCATCCTCCCGTCTGTGAAATGGGAATCACTCCAACAGTAGCCCTTCTGCCTGCTTCCGTGCCTCCCGCCGGCCCTGCATCAGTTGATCCCAAACACGGATCCTACCATCCTCCTTCGAAGGCTCTCTCTCGGCTCCCTGGAGGAGTAGCCTGCTGTCTCCCCTGCTGCGGGTTAGACCCCTCCATTCTTCCGCTCTCTCCAGCAGGCTCCTCACTGCACCTGCGGGCCCCCCACCTTCCCCCTTCTCTTACTCAGCACTGGAAAGGAACAGAAAAGCAGACGATTAAAAGCAGAAGGGAGAAAGGGAAATGCAGTGGATTTGGCGGCAGAGAAATGGTTTGGCGTGGCAAGTCTGAGGAAGAAAATGGGAGTCGGAACACATCAGGGGTTGGGCCCGTCAGAAGGAAACTGAGAAGCGTGGGAGGGGTCCTGAGGCGCCTGCAGAGTCCCGCTGACGATGGCAGGAGGCACCAGCGTCACTGTTGGGCCACCAGCACCCAGAACTGCTATCCACATGGCAGCCAGCCAGCGGGATCTTCTCAGCAAACCAGGGTGATCAGGTACCCCTCCCCTACCTCCCACCTCCATACTCAGACTTTAAGTATTTTAAACACAACCGTCCTAGAGAAAGACAAGATAACCCTTAACATTATCATATCTTAAGACCCTACTTAGTCTGACATTAACTTCCTTCTGCCCCAAACTCCACCCTCCAGCCACCAGACTATCTAAATTTATCAAACTCATCGACTCCTTCTGGCCCCAGGGCATTTGCACAGGCAACGATCAGCCTGGCATACCAGTCTTGCTTACACCTCAGCTCCCAGCCTAGTTGTCTCCTCCCCAGGGAAGCCTTCCCAGAGTATTAGGTTGAATTATCCTATAACAGGCTTTCAATCATCGAAGCAATTGTCACAATGGTAATTTTATGTTGATTTTTCAAATAATGCCTGATTCTCCTGCTAGGCTGTAAGCTTTGTTAGCAGGGACTGTGCCTGGTTTTGCTCATCACCGTATCCCGGTGCCTGCAACTAAAGGGCACATAACAGGCCCCCAGTGAATACTCACTGAGCAAATAAATAAGGGTGTTGAGTTCTAAATAATCCATTACACTGGGGCAAGGCAGAGAGGAGAGAGCCGGCAGGAACCCTTTGGGTGCACATGGAGGCTGCGCTCAGCTATTCAAAGCCAAGTCTATAAATGAAGGTGTCTCTACTCCAAGACTTTCCAAGATGAAACATCCAAGGGTCTCAGGCTTTTGCGATGGACCCCATCACCCAGGGGGCATTAGAATTAGCCCAAAACACTCTCCCCTCCTGGAACAGCCAACTCCGGGCCTCAGCCAGAGCCATCCCTTTGTTCAAAACAGAGCTTCGGGGAAAATTGCCTCGGAAAAACGGTAGACCCCACGGCACATCAGTTTCCCGCTGAGCTGCTAGAAGAGATCTTTGCCTCTCAAAGTGGCTGAAATAGCCACTTTGGAGCCTTGTCCCTAAAATGTGTGCTGAGTGTGGTTTGCTAGCCCGAGACAAGTCCTTAAGCTCCACACAAGCAGGGACGGTGTTTCGCTCTCCACTCTACATTTGTTTTTTTTTTGTTTTTTAGATTTTATTTATTTATTTATTTGAGAGAGAGAGAGAGAGAGAAACAGCATGAGAGGGGATAGGGTCAGAGGGAGAAGCAGGCTCCCCGCCGAGCCGGGAGCCCAATGCGGGACTCGATCCCAGGACTCCAGGATCATGACCTGAGCCGAAGGCAGTCGCTTAACCAACTGAGCCACCCAGGTGCCCCCACTCTACATTTGTTGTGCACTCTGGATAACAAATGTTTATCCAGCACCTACTAAACACCTGGCACTGCGCACTATAAGCCAGGAGTTTCCAAACATCGCGGCGCCCAAATACATGTTAACACCACAGCCTGGTCCCCTGAGCTTAATATCTCCACACACCCCAACCAAAATTCACAAAACATTCCCTACTGCCCATAACACACTCTGATAGTCCCTATACTATTTTATGCCTTTTCTGATTCTCAATAAATATTGAATATTGGGGGAGGGGATATCAGAGTGACCGAAAGGGGGCATTCGTGGGAGGTGCTTGGTCTCACTATTGATACACGAAGGTGTTCAGTTTGTGAAACTTCATCAAGCTGTACCTCTATGACTCGTACGCGTTTCTCTATGTTCATTATACTTCGATAGAACGCCTTTTAAAATCACTGCATAAGGAATACAGGATGGATACCCTCTGGAGTTTACAACCTAGTTGGAAAGATAAGACAAACACACCTGAAGCAAAGAAATCTAGACAAGACCTAATCAAGAGAAAGCTGGGGGAACGAATATCAGTCACCCAAAGGACCCCGCAGTCTGCTCGCTCCATCTCCTGCAAAGCGGAGTCTGATCAGGAGACCCCGGCCTGGGACACCCTGGAGTCCATTCCGACTGACACCCTGGGGGAGATCCAGGATGAGGAGAAGCTGATGAGAGGAATGGCAGGTCTCACAGGCAGTGGGCCCCTGCCTGTCAATAAATGGGAGCTGGGATTATCACCCTGAACACTGCCAGGTCAGGAGGGCTCTAGGGAGGAGGTGATGCCTGAATGGGGCCTTCCTTGAAGGCCAGTTATAAACAGAAGAAGAGAAAACCAGGCAAAGGATGGGACATCTTAACAAGAGCAATGAGTTCTGGGCAGGTACGGAAGGCAAACGCCCACACCAGGGACAACCCACTGAACAGGACTGGTGGCCCATGGAGGACCACTCCCGCAGCTCAGTCGGCAGAGCAGGAAATGGGCCCAACCGAAGAGACCCCACTGTAGGAAGGGCCCAAGGAAGAAGCCTCTGGCAGTCACGTGTCCCGGCCGCCTCCTCTGGGTTCCCTTCCGCCCACTTCAACCGGATGCCTACGAAAGTCCTTTCAAGCCCTCGAGAGCCCTACCTGCCAGCCCCGCCAGGACGACCAGCATGGCCGGGATGCCTCTCCAGCTGCCCTCCATCTCCACACGTTTTCTTCACCCCTGGGAAAACAAAGCAGGCAGGTGACAATCTACCACGGATGAACATTTGCCATTCAGAGTACGCGGAGCCCCTACCAGCTCATGTGTCTGTGGATGGGTTAGTCAGAGCTTCTCAGCATGGTCACAGCCTCACCCCACACCTGCTGCATCAGAAGCTCCAGGGGCAAGCCCAGAAATCTGTGTAAGCAATGCAACAAGGAGTCAGTTCCGGCACGTGCTCAAGTTTGAGAATCACTGTGTTAGCTGACCTTACTCCCAAGCCCGTGTATAAATCATGGAATGCAGATGGTATGCCATTCCCGCGGAAGCCCTCACCAAGATGCAGGGGCGTGGGCTTCCGGCTCTTCATTTCAGTCACGATGTTTTAATCACTGAGGGAAAAAGAAATCCTGTGCACAACAAGTTCACATTATCGGAAGGGAAACAGGCAACAAAATGAAAAAACAGAACATAAACTTATTAGAAGTTGCCAAAGGTATGTAGCAAAATAGAACAGGAGAGTGTGTACAAGTGGTTATGTGTGGGGGGTGGACTGGCTATGACCACAACTAGGGAAACTGGAGAAAGGCTCCCGAGAAGGTGTTCTGTGAACAGTGAAGGAGGAGAGCTTGCCAGCCACGCGGGTATCTGCCGAGGAGCTTTCCAAGCAGAGGAGCAACAAGTACAAAGGCCCTGGGGTGGGACCGTGCCTGGCATGTTCGAGAGGGCTCTGGGGCTGGGGCAGAGTGAGGGCAAGGGAAAGGGCTCAGAGAGGTCAGAGTTAGAGGAGGCCAGGGTAGACTGAGGAAGGCCTTACGGTCCCCTTGGCAGCACAGGGGGATCCTGCCATGTACACCTCCTGGCCCTTCCTTCCAGTCCCTTGTTCTTGGATAACCCTCTTGCTCACCCTCCATCCCCGCATGTTGTCTTTTGATTTTCCCCTTCTCCCCTGCGACAGGCCTATGCAATGCAGTCACCAGCCCCGTGAAGTCCCACTGGAGCATTTAAGGTAAATCACCCACTGAACAGGTCGGGAACTGTCCGCAAAAACGACAGCCCCTTAGTCTCAGAAAAGGGTCTTTTTCTTTCAAACATTCTTCACCACCACCGTGTGGTGCACAGCACCCTAACCAGGGGATGGTTTTCTGTGGCTTTGGCATCCACACGGATTTCACAGCCCCATCAGCTCGTGGGAGGGAGTGGGAGGAACCCTGGGGAACCCATCCAAACCCTCCAAAATGTGGGGCGCTGGGTTCCGCCAGAGACACCCCCTCCCCCGTGGGATTTTGGAATGAGCTGACACCTGTCCCGGGCTTCAGTCCCCTTTCTTCCGGTACAGACCGAAAGAGACAGACCCCACAGCAACCCACAAGCGGAAATACAAGCAGGGAAACAGGGCACAGATTAACAACCGCCACACCTCAGTCTGCAAAACACACATCATACAGGTTGCCGAATAAAACCGAGGGGTAGTGTGAAGCGTCGTAAAGACGCTCAGGCCTGTAACCCCTTTTCCATTCAGGCGAGATACTGGGTATTCACAGCTCATGAGGAGGAACATAGGCTTTCCACCCTCTTTGATTCCCTGGTGTGTTGGGAAAGCAAAACTCAGCATGTGTGCTAAACTATAACCACCCGTGTGCATAACGTAAGGTTCAAAGTATGTGCTGCTGCCGGGGCGCGGTGGGCCCCGCCCCCGGCCCCGGCGGGCCCCGCCCCCGGCCCCCGTGGACCCCGCCCCCGGCCGTAATCTAAAACAGGTTTTAGAGACCCCCACAAACAAGCCTCAGCAGCAAGCTGTACACAAACCGAAGTGAAATCCCAGCCTTCCCAGACCGATTCCAGATCCCGAATTATGAAATACCAAATAAATCATTTACTAACCGTGAAGGTTCGATGAGCACAGCTCAACAAGCCAGGCACTGCACCAGTCACCCAGAGTGCTACACCGCAGCCGCGGCTGGAGGAGAAGCGGAACCACCGCGTCACAGAAGCTTACACATTTCACCGAAAGCAATAAATGCCCAGTGCGCAGCC
>NC_138369.1:187730613-187816456 GCF_054177405.1 Leptonychotes weddellii | reverse complement strand
TTTTTTTTTTTTTTTAGATTTTTGTTTATTTATCTGAGAGAGAATGAGAGACAGAGAGCACGAGAGGGAAGAGGGTCAGAGGAAGAAGCAGGCTCCCCGCCGAGCAGGGAGCCCGATGCGGGACTCGATCCCGGGACTCCAGGATCATGACCTGAGCCGAAGGCAGTCGCTTAACCAACTGAGCCACCCAGGCGCCCCTGAAATAATAATTTTAACCATAAAAAAAGAATACCCATGTGGTTAAACATCATGTGGCTTCCATCTTTTTAGTGTTGCAAATAATACTGAGATGAATGTATTTATGTACAAAGAAGTTTGGGTGGGGAGGTGTGTGTTGTATTTGGTACATTAGGCTTTTTTCATTAGGATCATGTAAAAACATTAGTCACTTTAAAATGAAGGATAAAGTTAAGAGAGTTTCCAGAACTATGCCAACTTATGATCCCATATGCGGTTTCAAAGATGACTTGTTTCACCACACCCTCAACAGCACGGGATGCCATCATCTTTGTGAATGTGGTTAACTGGAATGCAAAGTTAATAAACCCCTCTTGTGACTAGGAATTTGCAAAACGCTCTCTGTCCCTTGCACTCCTTGATTCACAAAATCCCAGGAGGAAAGTCAGCTAGAATAATGTGCCCTTCAAGTCGCAAGGGCTCTTTTCTCTCCCTCAAGGTAGAAATGTCTTTAATGGCTTTACATTCTTTTTAATGTCGCTCATATCATGGGTGAAATAATTAGCAAGTTTGACCCAGGGCCAAGAGCAGAAAATTCACCCTGTATTTACAACACCCCAAAACTTAGTGGCTGAAGACAGGACAATCATTTATTTTGCCATCTGGCCAGGGATCAGTGGAGGAGGTGGTCTGTCTGCTTCACACAGTGTCAGCTGGGACAGATCAACTGCAGCTGGAGGACTCCCCCCGCCACTCCCCGGCTGAGGTGGCTGGTCCCCAGGCTGGAGAGTGGTCCTGGCTATTTGCTGGGAGCAGGGCTGTGGCTGCATAGAGGGTCTTCGTTCTTCTCCACGTGGGCCTCTCCTCAGAGCTGCTGGGCTTCTTTACAGTACAGCCTCTGGGGTCCAAGAGCCTTTGCTCCATTATACAAAAAATGGAGGCTGCTAGTCTTTTAAAGCCTGGACCAAGACATTCGCACACTGTCACTGGATTAGTTTTCTGTGACCAACTACCACAAACTTGGTGGCTTAAAAGAGCACCTATTTATTTCTGTGGGTCAGATGTCTGGGGGAGCCTGCTTCTCCCTCTCCCTCTTCTCCACCCCTCCCCCCCGGCCCTGCTCGTGCTCTCTCTCTCTCAAATAAATAAATAAAATCTTAAAAAAAAAAAAAAAAAAGGAGTCCAGAGGTAAGCGATCCTGAAGCAGTTTCCGGAGTCCTTTCTTCTCTCTGCACTCAGCATGAAGCTCTCAGTCCCAATATCCTCTCACTGCCCAGCTGGTGGCCCGAGCAGCAAAGACGAAAGCTGAAGAGGGTGTGTGGGCAGGCTGAGCCACCAGGCTGCAAGACACCTTCCTGGGAGCCCCACATAACACCGTGGCCAGACTTCAGTCAGATGTCCACGCCGCCTGCAGAGGACGAGAAAGGTACTCTTTCAGCTGGACACATTGTTGGCCCAAATAAAAAGACAAAGAGGGGGTGAACAGAAATAGTTCCACTGGCTTCTGTGACCCGTGTAGAGATACAGATCTATTACATTACCTGAAGACACAAAGTACTTTTAGGTTCAAGAAATTTGTTTCATCATCTCAGGCCATTAAAAGCTGATTTCTTTCTTAAAGTAAGTCTAAATTTTCTATTTCATATTTTAAAAAGAAAAAAAAAAGAGGATGTGTATTAGTCAGAGCCCTGATTCTGACCCTCATGGGAACAAAGTGAATATTGGTATCATGCTTCAGGGAATTCAAATTACTTTTTGATCCATAAACACCAATAGTTCTTTTTTCTTTTTTTAAGACAGAGAGAGTGCACGGGAGTGGGGAGGGGTGTGCTAGGGGTGCAAAGAGAGATGAAGAGAGAGAATCTCAAGCAGGCTCCATGCTCAGCACAGAGCCTGACCTGGGGCTCAATCTCACGACCCCGAGATCATGACCTGAGCCAAAATCAAAGAGTCAGACGCTGAACAGACTGAGCCACCCGGGCGCCCCTCACCTATAGCTCGGCTACCACCTCAGTGAGGTAAGGTCTGGGGAGCAAGGTCTTTACCAACTTACCTGCCACATGGCCTTGGGCAGGTGACTTCCCCTCTCTGAACTCCCAGAAGGCTCCAGTGGCCCTGCATCTGGTATTCGTGCCTTTGTGTAAGTTCCTCCTTTTGAGCATGAGTGGGATTTCTGAGTGACTTCTAACCCACAGACCACAGCAAAACTGATGGGACATCCCTTCTGCAATCACATAAGATTGTAACCTCCATCCTGCTAGCAGACGCTCACTGTTGCCTCCTCTGCAGGCACCTTTGATGGAGCAGGCAGGCTGGGGGTCCAAGGGGCAAAGGACGGTGACTGAGGGCAGACTCCAGTAGTCAGCAGCCAGCTAGGAGCTGAGGCCCTCGGTTCAACAGCTTACAAGGAAATGAATCCTGCCAGCGACCACGTGAGCTGGGAAGTGGACCCTTCCCCAGCCATGCCTTCAGATGAGACGCCAGTCCTAACTGACTTCTTGATTGCAGTCATGCAGGGACCCTGAGCAGAGACCCAGCAAGCTGTGTCTGGATTCCTGACCCATAGCAACTAGGAAATAATAAATGTGTGTTGTTTTAAGCTGCTGTTGTGGTAATTTGTTACACAGAAGTAGCTAACAAATACATTACCTGTAGATTAAATGAGAATAATTCACCTATAAGGCAAAAGAAGCTTAACAATACTCAACCTCACACAGCTTTGTGAGGACTAACTGAAATACTGCATATAAACTCCTTATGCAATACCTTGTATTTAGTAAGTGCTTCTGTATATTGTTGATGCTTTCAGTGATGTTGATTAATTCACATAATAAATACATACTGAAGTTTGACAGCAATGAGCACATCAGAAATCTTCATTTTGGGGAAGCTCATATGCTTGAGGGGGAGACAATCAATAAGTGAACAGATGAGTGTATGTTAGATTATGGTACGTGTTATAAAGACAAATAAGGTAGGGTACAAAACACAGACAGTAACAGGGTACTATTTCAGGTAAGGGCTGTGGTTGATGTTAGGTCTAGCAGTCAGGGTGGGCTAGGCTCTGTTGCAGTAACAAATAACCCCAAATCTCAGTGGCCTCACACAGCCCAAGTCTACATCTCACCCACATAACATGGGTTGGCTGGGGCATTCTGCTCATCTTGCTTACTCAGACACCCAGGGTATGGAGGTTTCCTCTGAAAACTGCTGCATTGGGACAGAAATGTGACAAATCACTTGCTGGCTCTTCAAGTGCCCCCTCATAAGCAACATGTCCTTTCTGCTTATACTTCACTGTCCAAATCAACACCTAACATCAAAGAGGGCAGGGAAGTCCATGTGCCTGAAAGGAGGGAAATTCCATGTTTGGTGAACAGCTCTGCTGGCCTCACATGGAGCTCAGCCGTGGTCACGGTTTTCACACAATAGCCATCGGGGTCCTGCTCTTGCTCTGAGCACTAACGAGGTGCCCTGTCCTCTCTCTTTCCTCCACACCTGCCCTCGGCTGCTTCTCTTACTAGCTTCCTTTTCCACTGTTTCCTAAAAGTGTCCCTTTGCAATTAGTCTATACTGGTGCAAAGTCCAGCCCATCACCTATTTTTGTAAATGAAGTTTTATTGGGACACAGCCGTGCTCATTTTTTCACATTGTCTGTGGCTGCTTTTGTTCTGCAACAGCAGAGTTGGGTAGCTGTGACAGAGACGTATGGGCCACATAGCCAAAAATATTTACTCTCTGGCCCTTTACAGAGAAAGTTTGCTGACCCCTGATCTATATAATTCAGAATTTTAAAATTAGTGTCATCTTTCATTCAGTAACTCCCCTTTCTAAAAAAAAAACAGCCAGGAATGTGCACATAGTTTATACAAAAGAATGTACGGTAAGACAGGGCTCACAATAGAGAGATGACAGTTGGATGGATACAGAGATAGAAGATAGAGATGATAGATAGATAGATAGATGATAGATAGATAGGTAAGTAAGTTCTATGTGTTAAGTTGGATAGGTTGCAGTCTCCAGTTATTCAATTAAATCCTAGGTGTTACTGAGAAGGCATTTTGTAGATGTGATTAATGTCTATAATCAATTGATTCAAAGTAAAAGAAATTATTTTAGATAATCTGGGTGGGCTTGATCCAAACAATCTAAAGGCTTTTGGAACAGAACTGAGACTTCTCAGGAGAAGAAATTCTACCTGCAGATGGCAGCTTGAGCTCATGCCAAGATTTCCAGCCCGCCCTTCCTGGCGGCTTATCCTATGGATTTCAGACTTGCCTAGCTAGAAATATATGTATATAGTATGTTACTGGTTCTGCTTCTCTGGAGGAACTCGCGTTTATATAAGTAGATAGATGATGATTGACTGGTTGATTGATTGATTGATAGAAACATATATTTTTGGCCTACATCCCTGTTCCTAGTACAGAGCTCCTAAAACCCTTGGAATTCCCTAAATGATAAGAGAGATAAAGATGCCTTTTTTTATTCATTAAAAAGCCCCTTTCAAACACACCTGAGTTTATGTTATTGAAGTGACTTTTTGCAAGTCCCTAAGGATGGAGGCTGGTTGCCAGGGGAACCAACCCTGGAACTGGAGGGTTGGAACTCTCAGTTCCATGCTTTGCCTCTACCTGAAGAAGGAAAAAGGCTGAAAGTTGATTTAATCTCCAAAGGCCAGTGATGTAATCAATTGTGCCTTCCTAACAAAGCCTCCATAAAAACCCCAAAGGATGATGGTTGGAGAGCTTCTAGAACACATCCATGTGCCAGGAGGATGGTGCACCCCAAATTACAGGGGCAGAAGCTTCTGCACTCAGGACCCTTCTGGCTCTCTCCCTGAGTATTTCTTCATCTGGCTATTCATTCATAACCATTAAAAACCTTTGTAATAAACCAGTAATCTGGCAAGTAAACAGTTTTTCCAAGTTCTGCAAATTGCTCTGGCAAATTAACCAAATTCATGGAGGGGGTTATGGGAACCTCCAACTTATAGCCCGTCAGTTAGAAGCACAGGAGGCAACCTGGACTTGCACTTGGTATTTGAAGTGGGGGTGGGTTTGGGAGGGGGCGGTTTTGTGAGACTGAGCCCTTCACCTGTGGAATCTGATGCTATCCAGGCAGATAAGTCAGAATTGAGTCAAATCAGAGGACACCCAGCTAGTGTCAGAATTGCTTGGTGTCAGGGAGAAACACCTCGCATATCTGGGCACAGTAGTATTCAACGTGACGACTGAGTAGAGGAGAAACAAGGAGTGTTTTTCATAGATAGATGAGAGAGAGAGAGAGAATGGAAGCAAACTAACAAAGCAGAAATTGCTTAAATATAGTATGGTGATCATTTAACTAAATAAAGAAAGAATGGAAATTCTTTAATGGAATTTTATAAAGTTGGTAAGAACCAAGTTGCAGAATAATGTCATGAGACAAGACAGACCCTACATTACTAAAGTAGAGAAAAATTGTGTAATAATTGCAATTTTTAAAAATGTATGTCTATGGGTGTTTACGGGTGTGTGTGTGAGAGAGAGAGAGAGAGACAGAGAGAATGTCAGGGAGAGAGAGGGAAGGAAAGGGAGAGGGAGTCTATCTTAGTCTGCTCAAGTTGCCATAATGAACATAATGAAATACCAAGGATTGAGTGCCTTAAACAATAGACACTTATTTCTCACAACTCTGGAGGTTGAGATTCCAAGATCAAGGTGCTGGCAAGGATGGTGTCTGATGAGAAGCCCTCTCTTCTCTCCCAGATTTGCAGTTGGTCACCTTCCGGCTGTGTCCTCACATGGCAGAAAAAGAAAGGAAGCTGTCTCTTCCACTTCTAAGGACACTGACACCATCATGGGGACCCCCATGACCTCATCTTATCCTAATCACCTCCCAAAGGCCCCACCTCCTAATAGCATCATATGGGTGTTAGGGCTTCAACATGTGACTTGTATGCAGGACACAAACATTCGGTCCATAACAGAAACTAAAAACATATACACCAAAATATTGACAATGGTTATCTCTGGGTGGTAAAATTAGATTTTTTAAAAAATGTTCTTTGTTCTTAGTTACATATTCCAAGGTTGCTACAATGAACACGCTACCTTTGCAATCTGAGAGCGCAAGGCTGAGAACCTTGTATTCGGAAATTACTCTGAAAGCCCTGTAGCTCTATATGGCTCTGCCCAGATCCTTTCAGGTCGTTCCTCACAGCAGATCTACTCAGCCCCCTAGAGACATTCTCAGCACGCTTCTGAATATCTAAAGCATCATCTCACCCCAAACCCAAACAATGGAAGCTCTTTTTTTATTTAAATTTAATTGATTAACATACAATGCATTATTAGTTTCAGAGGTAGAATTCAGTGATTCATCAGTTGCATATAACACTTAGTGCTCATTACATCACGAGCCCTCCTTTAATGCCCATCACCCAGTTACTCCATCCCCCCACCCACCTCTCCTCCAGCAACCCTCAGTCTGTTTCCTAGAGTTAAGTGTCTCTTATGGTTTGCCTCCCTCTCTGATTTCCTCTGATTTTATTCATGAAAGCTTTTTTTAAACCACTGTGGCTGGCTGGCTAGCTGGCTGTTTGTTTGTTTTACTACATCACTCTGATTCCCTTTTTGTACTTAGGACACTTTCCGCAATGTTCTGAAAGTAAATGTCCCTACTCCCCACTGGTGAGTATGTCATCCGGTTTAGCAGTAGGGGAGAAGCACATTATTTATATTTAAAGCTGCCGCATTAGATCCAGGATCTGACCCTGTCAAGAGAGGTATGTGATCCATATGGGGAAGGACACCGCATTTCTCAAGCACCTGGTTATCTTAACTGTAAATTAAAACCTCATGGATTTAGATTTCTTTAATTCAGAATTCATGATAATATCAAATTTGTAATTATTTGAAACTATTCTGTATCAACTGAACAATGCAAATAAGATCCTGGGGTTTAATTTTCAGGGAATTTATTTTAACCAATTATATCTGCATGCAAATCCCAATTACCCACAATAGGCAAGAAAATTTCAAATTGGTGTTCCTGCTTTAGATAGTATATGCACTTGAATTAAAACTAACTTCCTGAATTAAATACATTCTACAAACAGTTTCCCCTTTCAAATAAGCCTTCCTTGTGATTCATGTCCATTTGTGGGCTCAGCATTGGTGGAAGGCAGAGGGACTGCTTTCCCTGTGCCAGGCACTGTGGAAGGACTTGTTTCTACAATCTCATTAATCAGCTCAACAGTTGTAAGAGGTGAGCATTATTATACACATTTTACAGAGACCAAAACTGAGGCTCTCAACATTTCATTATGCTGGCAAGAGCCATGCCATCCAGAAGCCAGCTTCGTCTCTGAATTTGACCCCAAAGACACCCCCGTGGTCTTCCCACACTATTGCACTGTCTTTTCATTAGGATATTCATGATAAATTTATAAAATGCCTCACTAACCTAAACTCCCATTTGGAAAACTGTCCTAACATGAAAGATGTGATTTCAAACGTCCATTCCTACAGATTAAATTATTGCCACCTGCAGTTCAACTTATCATCCCCTTTATATAACAATCCTTTCTGTTAGGGTGATGGTTACTTGTTTTGTTTTGTTTTATAGTGTCTGGATTTTTTAAATGGAGATATAATTGACGTAAAACATTATATTAGTTTAGAGTGTACAACATATTTGTATATATAGCTAAATAATTGTCAGGATAAGTCTAGTTAACAACCCTCACCTCACATAGTTACAGAACTTTGTTTCTTGTGGTGAGAACCTTTAAGATCTACTCTTCTTAGCAACTTTTAAATATACAGAAATACTGTTAACTATAGTCACCATAATGTGCATCACATCCCTGGGACTTACTTATTTTATAACTGGAAGTTTGTACCTTTTGATCACCTTCACCTACCTCCCGCCTCTGCCAACCACCAATCTCTTATTTGTGAGCTCAGGGGGTTTTTGTCTTTGTATTTTTTAGATTTCACAAGGGTTTTTGTTGTTGTTGTTAAGTAAACTTTCTATTTTAGAGTAGTTTTCGATTTAAAAATGCAGTGATAGACACAGGGTTTCCAGGTTCCCCTATTATTAATCTTCCATGATTATGGTACACCTGTCACAGTTCATGGCTCATATTGATACCTTCCTATGAACCAAAGTCCATAATTTGCTCAGATTTCCTGTTTTCCCCTAATGTCCTTTTTCTTTTCCTGAATTCTGTCCAGGAAACCACATGTGTGACATTTAGGCACCTTGTCTTCTTAGGCTTCTCAGATTTTCTTTGGTTTTGATGACCCAGACAGTTTTGAGGACCAGGTAGATGTTTTGTAGAATCCCTCAATTGGGATTTGTTTCATGTTTTTCACGTACCATACAGATGTAATATAGAAACCCACCGTACTATATTCACAATTTTGTTGTAAATCTAAACAATTCCAAAATAAAAAGTTTATTTAAAAAAGCCTAAGACAGGGGCACCTGGGTGGCTCAGTTGGTTAAGCGTCTGCCTTCGGCTCAGGTTGTGATCTCAGGGTCCTGGGATCGAGCCACGTGTCAGGCTCCCTGCTCAGCACTTGTGCGTGCGTGTGCTCTCTGTCTCTTAAATAAATAAATAAAATCTTTAAAAATATAATAATAAAATAAATTAAGAAGCCTAAGACAAAAAAATATTACGTTGAAAGCTAAGTCATCAAAATACCATTTGCACAAGTCAAATTAAGAAAGATTGCTTTGTGATTGTTAGTGCAATTTTTAACTTTGGAGTTAACCTGGGGCCAATGGAGGTGATGCTTCAGTCGGCTTCACTAGCTCTCACTGGTGTTGATGTAAAATGAACAAGCTTTTTAGAATCTCTAAAAGAAAGAGCGTTTTCTTTGAGCCTAAGTTAAGACAGCTGCCCAGGGAAACAAGGTCTTCTCCAGAGAATGAACAGTCTTTACATCTTGTGAAAGCTCAAAAATGTATAGATTAACATACAGGCAGGAATCACATGTCTTTTTAGGCAAGAATCACACGTCTTTTTTTATATAGTTTTTTTTTATTCATTTGAGACACAGAGATAGAGAGAGAGAGCATGAGCAGAGGGAGAGGGAGAAGCAGGTTCCCCACTGAGCCAGGAGCCTGACATGGGGCTCAATCCCAGGACCCTGGGATCATGACCCGAGCTGAAGGCAGGTGCTTAACCAACTGAGCCACGCAGGCGCCCCAGGAATCACACGTCTTAGTGTCGAGGAATGCAGGAAGAAGGAGGAGCATTGAGCAATATGTTAGAGACAGATGATTTTCCTTTAGGCTATGGACAGTGTATGCTTTGCAGGCCATAAATCAGGCTTTTGATCTAAATAAAGTTTATGTACAGTCATGCCAACTTAGAAAGAAATCTAAAATGCCATCCCATGTATATCAGGCCTTCAGGGGGGGTTTCCCTCATCACTGGCCAGAGCACGCTATGTCAGAAATACACATTAACACCAAACCAAATGGATTGTTTCATATATTCTACATTTAATATTTATAGGAAAAATATTTTAGGGACAAATGGCATTAAGAAATACTCTGTGGGGCAGCGAAAAGCAAACTTGGCGGCTCTTGCAGTCACAGGAAATACATGGATTATATTTCCTGTTTCTTCGGTCTCACATAAAGTAATGCTCATTGGTTGTCATCCTGACCATGACCTGGAAGAGAATGGACCAGGCCGGCCCTCAGCCAAGCCAGCAGAGAGGGCCTGGGATTCATTCTGTGCCTGAGCTGACCCAGGGGAAGCCTTGAAAAGGTGAAGTCACCTCCAGAACTTTGTCATTGACCATACAGGGAGTCCTGCTCCTACTGTTTTCTCAACACATGTGGAGCACTTAGTATGTGTCAGGGATCAGTTTTCCTATTGCAGGTACGTAAAACAGACACGGTTTCTGGCCTCACGGAGCATACAGTCAGGTAGAAGAGAAAGGTGTGCAATAAAAAGAAATCCCACAAGCAAGTTCTTAGCTAAACCATGGTAAGGGGTGGAAGTTCACGGTGTTAAAAAACAAAATTCAACTGAGTAAATCTGAAGATCTAATTGGCTTCATTAGGTGATTCACCAATAGGGTAGTGTCCCATCTAGCAAGTAGAGGGGGGCTCTGAGTTGTACAAAAGCGGTTTTTACAGGAAGGACAGTGGGGCAAGGAAGTTATTAGCAAAAGAAAAGAAGTGATTGTTTCAGGCAAGGACAATTTCCCGTAGGGAGAAGGGCAGGGGCTCTTAGGGGGCCTCCTTCCTCTTCCTCCGGGGGATGGAGAGGGCCCATGGGACAGGCTACCTCGGTGGTACTTAACAGAAAATTCCTGACTGACCTGTTAAAACTCAGATTTCGGGGAGACGTTGAAACTGCAATTAGGTTAGGGATTAGGCCCCAGTTTCGTGGCTTGGCCTAGCGTAAGTAACTCCATCTTGGGCTGCTTCACGTGGCCCAAGAGAATGCCGCCTCTGTTCTGGGTGTGACTTCTCCACTGGCCACACCTGGCCACTAGGTGGTGACAGACTTCACAGGGCAGGCACAATTACCTGGGTACGCTGTCCTCTGGGACACCAAACCCCCTAAGTCCCTCAGAGGGGATATCTGGAAGCCTGGAACATCGGGCATGTCCCCAGGGCGGGGATGTAAGAGACGCTTCATGGATGCGGGGAAGGGCTCATGCAGGGAGAAGATGGGGAAAGCCTGAGGTAGGAGCGGGACCCCCACAGCTCAGCCAGGAGGGGTTCCTCCTGACCCACAGGGAGGTAGACTTAGCATGAGGCCAAGATCCAATATTTTACTTACGGGGGAGACATCCTGGGGAGATAGTCTCCATAGAAACCTGTTTCTGGGTGAACTGGTGATAATGCAGTGTTTCTCCATACTGAATAGGAGAAGGGGAGACCCAGTGGGTGGGGGGGAGCTGTGGTTCTTGGACCCCGTGCTGGGTGTCACCTAGGAGGACAATGCTAACAGTGGCATGCCCTGTGGACAGGAGAGCCGAGGGGCTGCTGGGGGCACATGGAGGTTTCTGAAGCTTCCACAAGTGGATCGTGAAGTTCATTCAGACAGAAGGTTCTAGAGCTGGGAGCTGGGAGGTCACCAGGAAGCTGGGCCTGGGCTCCCAGGTGCAGCTGAGGCCACAGGGTCCCTGCCTCTCTTTGTGGCTCTCTTTCCTTCTCCCTCCTCCTCCTCCACCTCCTCCTCCCTGTCCTTCTCCCCCTTCCTCCCTGCCCCCATCTCCGCTGTCAGGACCCTCCCAGCTCGCAGATTTTTATTTCCTCACCACCAGAGACTAACTGGTGTCTTGGGTCCCAATTCTAAGTTCCCAGGGGATGGACTCTAATCATCCACCTTGGTCTGCTGTCCCCACTGCCACCTGCTGGTGTGGGCAGAGGGACAGCTACCAAGTATAAAAACAGATGTCAGGGCCCCTGAGGGTTGGAGGGTAGGTTTCTTAAGAGGGGCTTGTGAACCAAGAGATTCCTTAAAACACACGTTCTAGAAGTTGGCAGCTCAGGCTTAGGCCCAGCGCTCAAACCACCGGCTGCCTCCAGGCGGGGCTGGCTGCCCATGGATGTTGCTCAGAGGAGACATCTCTCACTGGGGGGGCCTTCATGTGGGCCCCTCCTCTATGACACCCTGATGGGAAGTGAGCGTGAAAATGCCTCTTAAGAATTCCTGGGATCAAAAAAAAAAGAATTCCCGGGATCTGGGGCGCCTGGGTGGCTCAGTCGTTAAGCGTCTGCCTTCAGCTCAGCTCATGACCCCAGGGTCCTGGGATCGAGCCCCGCATCGGGCTCCCTGCTCAACGGGAGGCCTGCTTCTCCCTCTCCCACTCCCCCTGCTTGTGTTCCCTCTCTCGCTGTGTCTCTCTCTGTCAAATAAATAAAATCTTTAAAAAAAAGAAAAAAAAAAAGAATTCCCGGGAGCCCCCCACGGTCGTGCCGCTGAGCTCTGCGTGTGCCCTTCCAGTCTTCACCCCCCCGCCCCACACCCAAAGTTCCAAGCTGGCGTCTCGGCTTCACCATGTGCTCATCTTCCCCAGTCTTCCTGCATCGTCTGGTCCCTGGGTCTGGTTCTTCCTGTGGCCCTACTGCACTTCTGCCCTAAAGTGTTGCGAGCTTTACGAAATTAAAACAAACGGTGCTGTTAATGGTTATGAGCCAAATCTGCATGTACTGCACTATCCCACATGCCCGTGTATGCAGTTGGAAATCCCTGTATGATTAAATCGTGGGGCTTCTGCCTCCCCCCCCAGCTGTGTGCTTCCTGGTCAGGAGTAGATTGTGGTCACGCAGGGAAGGGCCTGAGCTCCGCTCTGAGCAAAGCTGGTTTCAAAAACTAGCTCTGTCCTTGCTATTTACATCATCTCAAGTAAGTTACTTAACCTCTACAGGCGAGGGTTGCCAGATTTAGGACAGCAGACCATCCAGGTAAATTTGAATTCTAGAGAAGCAACAAATAATTTTTAGTATAGATATGTCTCAAATGTTACATGAGATATACTAAAAAATTATCCATTGTGTATCAGAATACGTGGGCATACTTACACCAAAAACATTATTTGGGGCTTATCGGAAATTAACAGGAAGGTCTATATTTTATCTGGAAAACCTGAAAGCCCGCTCTTTTCATCAGTAAAATGAAGATAATAATTGAACTTACCAGGGCGCCTGGGTGGCTCCGTCGGTTAAGCCTCTGACTCTTGATTTCGACTCAGGTCATGGTGTCAGGGTGGTGAGATCGAGCCCCGCATGGGGCAGCGCTGAGCATGGAGCGTGGAGCCTGCTTCAGATTCTCTCTCTCCCTCTCCTTCTGCCCCTGCCCCCCGCCCATCCCCTGCTCGCACTCTCTCAAAAAAAAGTTGAACTTACCCTTCACAGGGCTACCGCGTGGAAGTTATGAAATAATGCCTGTAAAGTATTGCACCCTGTAAACGCTCCATATACTATCGTTACTACTCCTGCATCTGGTGTAGGTTGGCCTTTGACAGCCTTACTTTATGCCTGTTGTCCCTGGGAAATTATTAGCATTTTCCCTTTGAACATTCAAAACTACCCCAGTTTGGATGCTAAATTATATGTTCATCTCAGGGACCAAATGTTGACACAATTGTCCGCGTTGGAGGAAATGTTTCCTCCATTTCAACCACCAGATGGCACTGCAGGGTGACGAGCGGGGAAAAGCAAGCCTTGGGCATAAAATTTTACCTTAATTACCTCTGGGTTAGCTCCTTCCCCGCCCCCCCCATACCCACACGCGTGCAAGCGGGGGACAAACACACACACACACACACACACACAGGCACTCACTTCATTTTATTCAGCGAGACTGGGTGACTCAGTAATTGTATGAATGCTCACTCTTAAATTGGAACACACAAAAGACTGTAAATTATCCTAATTATAAAAATCTATGAATGATTATTCTCCAGCCATATTTTTTCTTGAATAAAATGAAATTGTATTTCTACTTTCATAATGCAGGCTAAAATTAGCCAAAGCATTCTTTTTACTCTACAAAAGCAGGGATCTATTTTCTTATTTGTTTACAATGTATCTTTATTACCTAGAACAGTACCAGGGATAGATAAGTTCTCAATGGACAATAAATGAATGCATGCATGCATGCATGCCACAGGTTATTATTAAGAAAATAAATCTATGGGGTGCCTGGGTGGCTCAGTTGGTTAAGCGACTGCCTTTGGCTCAGGTCATGATCCCGGAGTCCCGGGATCGAGTCCCCCATCGGGCTCCCTGCTCAGCAGGGAGTCTGCTTCTCCCTCTGACCCTCCCCCCTCTCATGTGCTCTCTCTCTCTCATTCTCTCTCTCTCTCAAAATAAATAAAATCTTTAAAAAAAAAAAAAAAGAAGAAGAAAAGAAATCTATGAACCTCTCTGTAGCTTGGGCTGAAACTTCCTAGAAGTTGGAATGACATGACCCAATTGAAAACAAAAGCACATATTTATTTACATTTAGAAAGCACCAGAGATTTTCAACTGTACGTCTTAAAAGAGAAAATGAAATGCTCTTCCTAGGAAGAAAAAAAGGTCAACTAAAATAACTCAAATTTTCACCAGCCCCGTTTTTGCTTATTCTATTCTCAACATGAAGATAAAGGGTTTTATTTTCCCTTCTAGTGGAAAAAAAAGCACATTCAAGGGGGATTTTAAGACCTAGCGCTCAGGGGACAGTATGCACCAAGCAACAAACTGGCCAAAGATAAAAATATTTTTCCTGGCCAATGCATCAAGAAAAACATTAAATAATTTATTTTTCAGTTCTATTAATAAACAAGGCACACACAAAACAACATCCAACAGCAAAACAGAAGAGGAAAAGGAGCATTTTCAAATACTGAGTCCTACTTGCCTTTCGAAGTTTAACACAAAGAAAATTTCACAGGATAACCAAATATATGACTTGTTTCAGTACAAAACAAATTCATGGTCATAATAAATCACACCAACATCACAGGGATGGACACAATCCCTTCCCAGTGGCAGCCGAGATACTGAAAGCAGATGGAAGAACTACCTTCAATATCTATGGTCAACACCAGTGCTATCTGGAATTGTTCCCGAAGCACAGTATTTACAACTAAAATGGATATCTAGATTTATCATGAAAACAGAAAGTTCTTCATGAGAAAGGATTGTTTAGTTACAATGACTCTGCCCTCTCTCTGAATCTGTCTCTTTTTAAGAAAACTTGCCTTGGGGTGCCTGGGTGGCTCAGTCAGTTAAGCACAGGCTCAGATCATGATCCTGGAGTCCCAGGAGTGAGTCCCGCATCAAGCTCCCTGCTCAGCGGGGAGTCTGCTTCTCCCTCTGCCCCTTGCCCCACTCATGCGCGCTCTCTCTCTCTCATAAAAAAATAAAATCTTTAAAAAGAAAAAAAGGCGGAAAAAAGAAAGGAAACTGGCCTCACCCCATCTTCCCACCTCTCAGAAGTGTTTTGCCCAAAACCATCTGGAATCAGTAAATGAAAGCTAAACACAGCAGAAGTCCACACGGCAAGTCTGCAGAGGAACCGGGATGGATTTCTTAGCCCACACACCCGTAGCCGGTAGCCAGGACCACGTCCCCGGGAGCCAGGCCTTTGGGCTGCACCCTGCCTAGCAACTCAGGTTCTTTGGCTGCAAACAGCATCTAACTCTAGGCCACAAGCAAAACATGGGGGAACAGCAGTCAGCTCAAAGAACGGACAGATCTGAGAACTAGGTTTGGAAACAAGACCAGAACGTGGTATCTATGCAGGTCTCAACCCTCCGGTTTGGGCCCCATCCGTGGAGTGAACATGCTCCACCAGTGTTTTCTGTCCGTGGATGAGTCCCTTCAAGGTGGAAGTCCCAGCGGGAGTCTGCTGGGCCCAGTTTGGGTGACACACCGCCCCTTGGCTGTAGCTGGCAGAACACCTTGACTGAAAGACGCATCAAGGCCACACACGTGGAGAAGTAGGTTTCCAAAAGGAGATTCTGTGTTTTTAAGAAGTACGAATGGACACCGGGCAGCCGAAACATCAACAAATACACCACTGTGCTGAAGTGAGGAAACCATGTTGTCTTTCTCTCCAGAGGCTTCCAGCCTCTTGGAGATGTTCCATAGATACATTCTTCCCTGAAGGAAGGTGAGAGATCTGGGGCGAGAGGGTGAGGAAAGGACACCGCCTCCTTGGCCCTGCTCCATCAGAACACACTTTCAGGCTGGCCTACCCATGTTCTCTGCACGCTCCCATCTTCCCTGTCGTAAGCTCACCTGGATGTGGCTCAGGCCAGGTCTGGGGCCTCTCAACTCTCGTGGGGAGTAGGATGTGGACTTTCTGACTGGCGGGACATAAAGCAGAGCAGGCTGCTTACTGAGACCGGCTGGGTGCACATTGCCTTGCATGCCTCTTTCCCTGCAGTGAGCTACCTGGATCTCCCCCAGCCACCAGGAGTGTTGCTGCGTGGCTCACAGTTCCTTATGTCCCCAGGAATGGCCCTCAGCCTGAGGCAGCTGCCTCACCCAAGGCTTCATCCCTTCCAGGGACAGCCCATATCCAATGACCCACAGGTACGGGGGGGACAAAGGTCCAGCCGCAGGCCTCGATTCAGGACACCTCTGAAGGACCATCCCACCTTCCCGGCGCTGCAGGTTGGCTGACGCTTCTGTGATGACCACATTGCTCTCAGTTTCCCCCTGGACCTGGTCCTGCTCCCCACACTCCCGGCCAGGCGCAGGTCCAGACAGCATCCAGAGAAGCCCTGCACACAGGCCTCCATCTCTGCATCTGGCTGATGACAGCTGGGATGGTATTGAATGCAGGAAGCGGACTCTAAAGGGGAGTAGGAAGTTGGATCATCCACTGTTCGCCGGCAGTGTGGTCTCCCTATGGTGGTAGGTGGGGCCAACTGTTCCCAGAACAGTTCAATGTACTTGGATAGTTTAATTCCAGATGCAACTGTGCCTCCCTTCATGGGGGATAGGATGAGATCCAGAGGAAGGGAAGCACTGAGAGAAACATGAGGACTATGGGTTCGGGGCTATGGCTGGGAATGATCAGTGATTGGAGAAACACAATGAAAACCTAATGGTGATTAGTCATCAATTCAAGATGAACAGTAAGCCAGAGGACCTCCTTGGCAGCATAGAAAGAGGTCTCCTGTAGCCTGAGGGTTGAAAAAGCTGAGGATCTGGCCCAGGAATTAAATATAAGGTTAACAGAGTCCAGGGAAGGTTGCTCTCAACCTCTGCAAACCTGGTTTGCCAAGATAAGGGCCCTGATTGGGAAAGACCAAGACTCAGAGGTTTGGGATGGTGACAGCTGAGTCAGTACCTGGAAATCCTACACCCCCGGGGTCTATACAAGAAGCCAACTCTCCTCTGATTAATGTGTCCTCCAACCTTGCTTCAAAGCAATGCAGAAGCCCTCTTCTTGTAAGAAAACGTGCTCAACCTTCATCCCAGGACCTATTCCAAACTCACCATTGGGTCAACAACCTATTAACTTGCAACACAACCCAATAGGACAAAGGTTGGGTTGGCTGGGGGAGAAAGGGACCCCACCGCACTGCAGCTGCAGGCCCCAGCTACCATGCACCTGCGGGGGCTGGGGGAGCATATGTGGGACTTGTCCCCAAGTGGGCTGGATCCAGTGAGGGTAGAGTGCAAGTTAGATAAGGGAGAATTTATAAATATAGAGATACCCTCCATGGTACAGAATTCAATGCTCTGGCAAGCCGGGACGTGAACCAGCCGGGATAGCCCTTGGAAAAAGCGATGGTCCATATTAAGTGAAGTAGATGTGTCAGATCTGCTGATGGCAGAAGATGAGAGAAGAATCAAAAGGCTCAGAGAGGCGTGCACTCCAGAAGGCACAGAGTATGCAAGTCCAGAAAGGTGCCCCTCGCTGGCTGTGTTCCTTGGGACTCCCTGACTGACGCTGCGTTCACAAAGTGGTGAAGAATTCACAGGTGAGAGGCCACCAGCAGTGTTAGGAGGCTAAGTGGCCGCTGACAGCTGTGGCAGGACTGCGCTCCAGGACAGCAATGGGGAAGAGGTGATCCGCAAACCACAGAGGCCAGAGGGCAGCGAGTGAGACTGGAGGGGCATCAAGAGGACCCCGCCTCTCAGAGAGCCCTGGAAGTAGAGACGAGAAAAGTGCTCCTAGGAGCACGAAGAGGGGCAGCCAATAGGGTATTGCCCTATCTCTGCAATCAGCCAAAATCAAGGATGGGTGATGGGGACTCTGAGGGCAGCTGCTCCAATGACAAGTCACAGCCCTTGCCCAGCTCCTGTACCCGAGCCAATTCTCCGGGCTGAAGCCCAGTGACTAAAGGAGACACTTTGTTCTCGGGAAGAAGGACCCTCAACACCACAGCAAGTGCAACTGGTAATGCTTCCACAGTCATTCCCCCGAGGGTCCTCCAGCCACTGCAGTCCGCACAGCAAAGAAAGGGGGGACTCCCAGGTGGAGGACTATTGTACGGGATTGTTAATACTCAGGGACTCAAAGTGCCATCAGGGGGGCCGTGATGGAGTGGAGCACGTTGGTGCTGAATAATAAAGAGAGACTTGGCCCAAGTCCAGCAGGTCCAGTGGTCATTTCCCCACGCTCCATGTCTAACTGGAACAGACAGACCTGGTAGTTGGCCGAACCCACATGTATGGGTTGAATTGTGTCTCCCCCCAAATTCATATTGAATTGAATCTGTATTGAATTCTTACTGAAGTCTTAATCCCAGTAAGTGCAGAATGGGACCTTGTTTGGAATGGGGTCATTGCAAACGTAATTAGTTGGTAAGGTCATTAGGATGGGACCTAATCTTCTATGACTGGTGTCCTTATGAAAAGGAGAAATTTGGACACAGAGACACACACAGGGAGTATACCACATGAAGATGCAGGCAAAGATCAGGATGATGCTTCCACAAGTCAAGGAACGCCAAAAAGTGCAGGAAAACCACCAGAAGCCGGGAGAGGGGACTGGAACAGATCCTCCCTTCCCACCCTCGGAAGGGATCAACCCCGCCTATAGCCCGATCACGGACTTCCCGCCTCCAGAACTGTGAGACAGCACCCTGCCGTTGCTTAAGCTACTGGGCAGCCCTAGGCACTGATGCACCACGTGTGGATTCCGTGGCCTTGGGGAAGAGCTGTCACAGTGGGGAAGGCCAAGGGGAAACATGAAATTGCCTTCAGGCCAAGTTAGTAAGTCAAAAACGAAAACAGTATTTCCCAGGAGAAATGACAGATCCTTAAAAACCTCTGCAGCGGGCGATGGATTCTGCGATCTCCCCTCATTTCATTCACTGTTTGGGACCTTTCCAAATCATAGAGATTTAGGGAGGCAAAAGTGAACTGCTGCAGGCTCAACCCCACAGTAGCCTGAAGACAGCTGTCATGCCAGATGTGGTCTCTTTTCTAGAGCCAGTTCACATTGATGTAGTGAGCAGCCACTGATTTGATGGACGCATTATTTCCCATCTTGATCAGGAAGGAGGATTAGAAGCAGTTTATATTCACATGGGATGGATCACTGTATGTATTTATAGCTCTGTCCTGGGGCTCTATTAATTGCCCTGCCCTCTGCCATAATATAATCCCAAAAGAGCTGGACCACCTGGACACTCCTCAGAGCATCACACTGATCCACGACATAGATGACATGTTAAGTAGACTGAATGAACAAAAGTGGCGAGTATGTTGGAGTTCTTTGTAAGACATACATGTTCCAGAAGGTGGGAGAAAATGCTATGAAGATTGAGGGACCTAGGGCATCAGTAGATTTTTAAAAGCCCAGTGGTCTGGGACTTGCTGGGACTTCCCCTCTAAAGTAAAAGATGTACTATTGTATCTTATGCCCCCCACCTCTAAGAAGGAAGCACAGGCCTGGTAGACCTCTCTGGGTTCTGGAGGCAGCCTATTCCAAACTTCGGAATATTGCCCATCACATTTACTATGTGACAGGGAAGGTGCCAGCCCTCAGTGAAGCTAGAGAAAGAAAGGGCACGGCAGCAGGGCAGACCCTCTGCATCTGTGGTGGGAAAGTATACCATGTACCATTTCGGACAAGCCCCAGCAGGAGAGTCACAGCATAGACCCATAGGATCCTAGAGCAAGATCATGCCAACTGCAGCAGAGAAGTATACACTATGTGAGGAAAAGCTTTTGTCCAGTTCTAATGTCCTGATAGAGACTGAGGACCTGGCCACCAATGCCACAACTGCCCATCATGACTTGGGTTCCATTAGGACCCACAAACTCACAGGGTCAGGCAAGCAATTAACAAATAATTCTTATCCTGGGAGTGGAACCTGTAGATGAGGCATGAGCATGGGCTCTGACTCACCAGGGCTGATGTAGCTACAGCTACTGCTGAATGTCCAGCCTGCAGGCAACAGAGACCAGCCCTGAGCTGTCAATATGGTACCATCATTCACAGACGAACTAGCCATCCTGGAAAGGAATGACTCACCTTGATGGGCATTGACTCATATACCGATATGGGTTTGCCTTTCCTGTCCATAGGGCTTCAGGCAGCATCACTAGCTGAGCGTTTACAGAATATTTGATCCATTATATGAATCCTGTGTCATATTTCACTGGACCCAGGAAACCACTTTACAGCAAACAAGCTTGACAGTGGGCAAATGACCATGAATTCACTGGTCCTATCACATATTAATCCACCCGGAAGTTTCTGACCCCACAGCATAATGGAACAACCCTTTGAAAGCACAGGTAAAGTGTCATCTTGGAGATAATAGACTGCAGGGGCAGGGGGGGGCACTGTCTCCAGGATTCAGTATTTCCTCTAAATCCATAACCACAGCACAATACTGTGTCCCCAGTAGGTATTGCCTATAAGCATGGGAATCAAGGGCAGAAGTTGCATCAGCCCTACTTACCAAGACTTCCAATGCCTCCCTTGGGGAATTTTGCTTCCCATCACGGCAACTCTGGATTCAGCAGGAAGAGTTCCTCCTTCCCAGAGAGTCTCTTTCCACTAAGGGACACAGTAAGAGTCTCACTAAACTTTAATCTATGACTGCTTCCCTGATAATTCAGGCTTTTTCTGCCATAGGACCAGCAGACAAAGGCATCACCATTCTGGCAGGAGTAATTGACCCCGATTATGAAAAAGAGGCTTCTGTTACACTCAGAAAACGGAAAGAACACTTTGTCACTCACACGATCTTCTGGGGTGTCTGTTGGTACTCCCTTGTCCAATTTTGAAGTAAAAGGAGAGGTGCAGAGGGATTAAGGAGAGTGTGGTGACTAGGGGCTAAAACCCTCCAGGGCTGAGAGTCTGGGTCACCACCATTCTAGACCACATTGGCCTAGACCTAGAGGTGTTGCTGAGGGTCAGGAGGGAGGATCAAGACTATCATAGAGAGATAACCAGTATCATCATGTCCCAATGCCTCGGCATGGGGACAGAAGTTTATCCTAACAACCTTCCTGTTGTAGGTTTCTCCAGGAAGAGATGAACCATAATCCTGGAGGAGCTTCTCCCAGCTAAACTGAGTTATTATTGAGTGTGAATTGATCCAGCAGTGCAATAGAACTATCATAGAGGCTGTGGTGTGCTGGCCACCATCTTTCCTCAGTTCAAGTTTGTCCTTGCCAAAGGGAGCTACCTGACCCAAGATTTGTCTCCTCCCTAGAGGCAGCCAGCACCCAGTGGCTCATGGATGCTAGGATATATGTTAATTCAAGGTATTCCTTAAATGCCTTCCAGACCCTCCTGCCACCACCTGCACACAAATCTCCATCTCAAAGTCTGTCTCCTGGGGATCCTGACCTAGCAAGTTCTGCAGGCCAGAATTTAGAGAGGCAACAGGTGAAGGAGCACAAGGATTGAAGTTCAGGCTCATTCCCAAGACGCATTCTCTCAACCCTATGAACCAGTGAATGAACTAATAGTTTGATGTCTACCTGACTCTCCTTTTTGTTTTTTAGTCATTCAAAATTCAGAAAGGAAATGCACCTCAGAAACCCCAACACACCTGACTCCCCCATTTACTGGTTCTATAAACTTGAGGAGGTGGCTTGACTTTTCAGAGCTTCTCATCTAAAACAAGGATGTGACGATGGTCTACAACCCATTTGGTTGTAATTATTCGATGGTACATTCAGTGTAAATTACTTAGCACAGTGCCTGGCATATAGCTAGAGTTCTCAAAGTGCCAGTGTCTCAATCCGTAAAACTCAGTGGGCAATGGATGTAACATTCCTTATTTTTATGTTTGTTTTGCCTGAATTTATTTTTTTTTAAAGATTTTATTTATTTATTTGAGACAGAGAGAATGAGAGAGAGAGCACATGAGAGGGGGGAGGGTCAGAGGGACTCCAGGATCATGACCCGAGCCAAAAGCAGTCGCTTAACCAACTGAGCCACCCAGGTGCCCTGTTTTGCCTGAATTTAATTTCTATCTTGAGCTCTTCCCTATCCCCTCCTAGAAGAATATTCAATCTTGGTAATTTAGAGTTAACTCAGTTATGTCTGGGTAAACTCAGTTGACCAGGGCTTCATTCCCTCCTCCCTCATCCCAGGGTGGCATCTGGTTTCCATGGGTATTCCAGAGTATCTTGGATAAGTAGGAGAGTCTGGGGATCAAGTGTCACCTGCCAGGGCTGATATCTGCTGAAACATATGATGCCTACCTGGTTCTTGGCCAGCATCACCCTGAGTGTCTTTGTTCTCTCTGGTCTCTGATGGTTTAGGACCAGAAGCTTCTTGAGGTCAGATTCACTGGTTAAGAGATGAGGCTTTCAAGCTAGTCCTGCATTTGAGTCTGAGCTCTGCTGTTCACTGAGAGATTTCAGCCATAATTTTAACTTCCTAGTTTTAGATTTCTCATTGGTAAAGAGAATTCCTCCTCATAGTTTGTATAGATGAAAGAGACAATGAAGGAAGTCAGCCAGCCTGGTAGGATAACCAGGGCTCGTGATGCATGACTTACACCCTGAGCATCCATCCCAAGGCACATGCCCAGCAAGATTCACGGACTGAAAACTATCACTGGATGTGTGATGTTTTGCTAATGTGGCCTATTTTCGTTGACATTTCTTTATGGATACGTATGTGTCTGTGTGTCTCAAAATTTACATTGCTTTTCTAAAACCCTTGACCTCCATCTGAAGGTGCCATGGGCCAGGTGGGAAGGGACCTTTCCCATGTCAGAACACTGGAGCAAGGGGTGCCTGGGTGGCTCAGCCGGTGAAGCGTCTGCCTTCAGCTCAGGTCATGATCCCGGGGTCCTGGGATCGAGCCCCACATCGGGCTCCCTGCTCAGTGAAGAGCCTGCTTCTCCCTCTCCCACTCCCCCTGCTTGTGCTCTCTCTCTCTGTGTCAAATAAATAAATAAAATCTTAAAAAAAAAAAAAAGAACACTGGAGCAAATGCACCATAATTCTACATGTGTGCTAAGAGTGGCATTGGGCCATTTGAGGAATCCACATCTTAAAGTGATGCACTTTTCAGTTAGCTCTAAAGTCCATCTACCACGTGGCATCCTTTGTTGGCACTCCAGGAGAATGTGAGCTGGAGGCTCAAGTACAACTAAAGCTCCTAAAACATATCTTTGTTTCTCATAGATATGTCGGTTGATGTCATAGAGCCGTGGCTGGCCAGTAATAAATTCAGTGCCCACAAAATTTTTCTCTAGTCTTGCAGTCTGGAGTGCCAATGTATCCCAAACCTGCGAACTATGAAGTCTCTCCAAAATCACGCCTTTTTTTTTTTTTTTTTGGTAGGGTGTTCTCATTCCCCATTAGCAGAATATTTAGGAAAATAATTAACACCTTGGCTTCAAATGCCTTCTAGTTATGCCTTAATAAATTTCTCTTCCAACAGCTGCGATTTTAAAATAAACTTCTGCTCCTGTTGTTTGTCTCTCCAGCTCACTTGTATTACCAGTTGAGAAATGAGTTTTAAGAGTTGGATTTGCTCCACGAGCCTGCAATTTGTATAATGAGCTCAGGACTTAAACATACAACACAGACCGGGGAGGAAGTGTGCAGCATTTTTCCTTACGTTCACTGAACTGCCTTGCTCTTGCATTCGTCCCAAAACTTCTCAACAGCCATCCGCATTCCTACCTCTCGGACTTCCTCTGCTGTTTATTCTTTACAATCGTTACCACTAATTATACCCAGTAGCACATCAGATGCAGTCTCACGATTGAAAATTCAGATATTTCAGATAACACCAAAGTCGCCTTTGCTCACCACCCCCAACATAATAGCTAATGTGTGTGGAGTTCTTACTATATGCCAGCCCCTTTTATGTGTTTTATCACACCTATTACATTCATTTAGGTCACTCAGTGGTTTTATACCATACAGATACTGCTATTTTTATCATATTGGGATGGGAAACTTGGGGCCCAGAGAAGGTGGGTCACCTGCCCAAAGTCACAAAGCCAGTAGAAAGCAGAGCCTGGGTTTGAGCCTCGGTGAGTGTATTCCAGAGGCCATGTCTTAACAGAAGAACTGACCTCCCCAAATCCAGTGCCTTTCTTAGAGGATCACTGTTACCATGTGGTCTGATTTCCTTCAGACATTTTCCTCGCATTCACGTAAATCTTGGGGCACCTCTGAAAAGATGGAACTTTATTACAACCTACTTTCTTGCTCCCAAGGGCATTCCACCTCATCCCTTGCAAATGCTGCAGTGAGTTCCGTCACATGGATGTGTCTTGTTTGTTTAGGCTTCTGTTGTTGGTGGACACTGTTTTTTTCCGGTAGAAATAAAGCTTCAGGGGAACACCACTGCACATCCCTTTGCGCACAAGTGATATCAGACACCAAGAGACAAGATTACAGGATCAAAATGTTCTCCAGGCTACCTTTCACAGAGCCACTCCCTTGACTCCGCCATGACACCTGCCCCTCCTCTGCCCACCCCACTGAAGCAGCACCTGTTGAAGTCATCAGGAGTCACCTGGTGGTCACCGACATTCTGCTCTGTCTCCTAGTATCCCACGGCAGGGCGGAAACCATCTCCTTCCTAAAGCCCTTCCATGATTCCTAGCACCCTGCAGTGCTTCGGTTCCACCACCTCTCTGCTTTTGCTCAATCTCTTTTACCTAGTGGTTCTCAGACTCTGGTGAACATAGGATCACCTAGAGAACGCAGGAAATGCAGGACCCAGGCAGGCGTCTACCCTATGGAAAGTGCAATGTAGCAGATCCTCGTGGGGACAGGGAATGTGCATTTCAACAAGCCCTGGGGAGTTGTGGCGCACAGCAAGGTGATTCTGGTGCAGGGAACCCACAGAGAAGCGCGGGGCTGGTTTGTGAATCCTGGCAGAATGTGACATGTGGCTCCCTGGAGCTAAGTACTCCCATACTGACCTCCATGTCCTGCTCTCTGATTCCTTAGCCTCTAGAAGACAGCACTGTAAGAAAGTGCTTCCCTCCCCTGTAGAGAACCACATGAATCATATGTGCATGAATAACGGAAGAGACACCACCACCTTGAGGAAAGCTGAAGATCCCATTAGTTATTCTACCAAATTCAGAGTCTCAAGGTGGAGCTCTCCAGACAGGTTTGATGCCAAGAGGCTGAGTATTCTCCTACTTTACTGCATTTTGCATTTGAAACCACAGGACAGAGTCTATTCAAAGGTGCTCACCAGCTTTAATAAGCTGCCTGAAGTCCAGTTTGAAATAAGGATGATCTTATTTGCAATGACAATAAACTGTAATAGTGATTATACTCCTGATTCCACATGTTCCGTGGCAATGTTCTTTGTGACGTTTAAGCCACTTAAGTCTGAAAACATCCTTAGTGACAATATGGCAAGGAAGAATTAAATTTATTTTAAAAAATCAGCTTTATCGAGGTATAATTTACATACAATGAGATGCACCCATTTTGAGCACACATTTTAATGTATTTTGACAGAGTTTTATGCATATGTAACCACCTGCAAATAGGCTGACCAGTGGCTCCCCAAAGATGTCCATGTCCTAATCCCTGGAACCTGTCACTATGTTACCTTATATGGGAGGATATCCCAACTTGGGGGTAGACAGATGGCCCTCCCCAAAAACAGAGCTATGGGTTTGGAGTGCAGCCTCAAGCCACAGAGGCTTCTTCTTAAGCTTGTAACCTAATGGAGTTTGTCCCATTGGATTCCAAATTTCTTGGGACCAATGACTCCTCTTTTCCTTTGATTTTCTCCCCTTTTGAATAGGAGTGTCTATAACTGTCATCCTACACTTGGTCCACTATAGTACTATGGGAACAGACAACTCATTCCCTTCACAGGCCCACAGATGGAGGGGCATGCTACCCCCGGATGGACCCTACCCAGAGTCTCAACCATACCTGACTTCAGTGATTCAGATCATCTGATGAGACAGATGAGATTTTGGACTTGAGTTGATGCTATAATGACTTGAGAATGGGGGACTCTGGGATAAGGTGACTACATGGTGTGTGGGGGACTTCATGAAACTTTGGGAGCCTGAGGACAGAGATGTCCATATACTGAACCCCTAGCCCCCCACACAATCATTGCTCTACCATCAGTTACTGTAGGTGAGATTGGTCTTTTCTAGAATTCACATCAACGGAATCATATAGTATTAACACTCTCATGTCTGGCTTCTTTTGCTCAGGATCACATTTTTGAGAATTGTTCATGTTGTGCCTGTCAGGAGTTTGTTCCTATTTTATTGCTAAGTAGCGCTTCATTGTATGAATATACCAAAATGTATTTATCCATTTTCCTATCGATGGACACTTGCGTATTTCTAGTTTGGGCTACTCCAAATAAAACAGCTATAACATCATGTCCAAGTCATTGTGTAGGCAGATAAATGCTATTTTTAAATTTAAGAAAACTGAGCAACAGAAATGAACTGATTAGCAAATTATCCTCTTTTAAGTTGGAATCACTTGGAAAGCTTACACATCTAGTTTAAGGCTAAAAACTAGGGGTACCTGGGTAGCTCAGTCGGTTAAGCATCCAACTCTTGATTTTGGCTCAGATCATGATCCCAGGGTCCTAAGATCAAGCCCCAAATCCCGTGTCAGGCTCTGCACTCAGTGCAGAGTCTGCTTGAGATTTTCTCTCTCCCTCTCCCTCCCCTTCTGCTCCTCCCCCCCCTTTCACTCTCTCTTTCTCTCAAATAAATAAATAAAATCTTTTATATATATATACACACATATACATATATATACACACATATATATATATATGTATATATACCATATATATACATCCATATGGCTAAAAACTAATATAACCCCTTTGGAATATAATTAGTGTTTCTGTAAATATTCCTTGAAGTACACTTGAAGCTCTCATCCCCATAATCCAGAGAGAAGTCACATCAATCTGGATTATAGAATAATACAAAAAGAAATTCATATTTTATGATTTCTAAGTGTATAAAATAACTGAGATTATTTGCCTCAAAGATGTTTCTAGGGAAAAGCCCTACGGTACTTGCTTAAATAGTCAATTATACTCTACTGTAATTTACCTTTGACTCTTAACCACTTAAACATTCTCTCTGGGATTTTGATTACACTGTTAATTTGCTTAGCAAACACTTCCTTCAAAGTATAACAGGAAACATGAGCTAAACATTTAGAGGTATAACAAATCCCTAGCTAATGAGGCCCAATTAATGAAGTCTTAACTTTAAGTGAGCATAATGAAGATATCACCAGCCCAGCCAATGAGAAGCCACTACACTTCCAGCTCCCAGTTTACTCCAATGGGCATTCTGTTTACAACAGCCCCTCCCAACCCCCTTTCCTCTACACTAGAGCCTCCTGTCCTTTGTTCTCCACACTTACCTATGGTTGCTTGCTTGTCTTGAGATGCAATTCTTCGTTATCCAAATAAACCCATTTTTGCTGGTAAAAGAACTGACGGTTTTATTTTTAAGGTTAACATTACATTAACCTAAAGCAAGCTAGTTTAAGAACTCTCTTCCTCTAATTTTAACCAGAGGTGTGAAAGAGGGCCAGAGTATGGCCCAAAATATGGGCAGATTAGTGAAGAGGGCCAGAGTATGGCCCAAAATATGCCACCTTAGCATATTGATTATTTTGAATTAGAGGTACTAGAGAAACAGCTGGGGTGAGAAGGACATTCTGGCTCTCCTTTGTCCCCCTGAGAGCAGGATACAAACTTCCCGGTGAAAGGTATGCTCATTCTCCATATCAAGAGGGTGGAAGGCATTCTTATCACCAGAGACGGAATTTAGGGTCAAGAAAACTATATAAACAAAACTTGATACTTCTTCCCCAATTTACTACCCAAGCCCAAACCCCTTTGTCTTGTCAATTCTTCACAAATTTATTGTTTCTTCACCTAAAATGTATTAAAGCTTTTTGCTTTGGTCACTTTTTTGGGTCTCATATTTTTATGGGGCTCCCATACCTATGAAATTAAAATGTTCTCCTGTTAATCTGTGTTATGTTAATTTAATTATGAGACCAGCCAAATAACCTAGAAGGGAAGGGAAATTTTTTCTGCCTTTACATTAGAGTTATCAGGCCTCTTTCTTTCTTTCTTTCTTTCTTTCTTTCTTTCTTTCTTTCTTTCTTTCTTTCTTTCTTTCTTTCTTTTTCTTCTTTCTTTCTTTCTCTTTTTCTTTCTTCCTTTCTTTCTTTCTTTCTTTCTGTTTTTCGTTTTGTTTGTTTTGCCAAAACAGAGAACTTGACAAAGAATAGCTTAAGCAAATAAAGAGGTTTATTTTTCTCATGTAACATGAACATTAGTGGTAAATAGTCCAAGGCCAATGCAACTGCTCAAGGATGTCTGTGGTATAAGCTTGCAATTGCTTGTGATTGCTGACATCAAGCTTGTGATTGCTGAGGCATCCATTTCATCCCAGGCATGGGGCATGCCCTGAACCCTCCAGGCTTGTGAGTAATAAAGCTTGTTCCTCCAAGTTCCCTGGGAACTCTCCTACCCAATAGCATCACTGTGGATAGGCTGAGACCAACCCCAAACAGCATCATCATTAACCAGAGGTGTGACTCTAGGGGTCAAAAAATGGCTGCTGCTGGTCCAGCTATTAAGTCTACATCCCAGGCAGATGGAAGAGGAGAAACACAGGAGAAGCCCCCACCAGGGGCTTCTGCCTACATCTCCTGAGCCAGAGTTCTATAAAGAGCCACCCTAGCTGCAAAGAAGCCTGGATATTAAATATTCTTATTTTGTAAACTCCAAAATAGAGAGTAGAGCAAGAAAGGGATAAAAAGTATATGGAAAGAGTGTTGCAACCAATTCAAATCCCATTGCTTCTGGAATTCAGATTCAGAATGTATCATCTCATGTATTTGCATTTCCAGAACATCTGCTTAGAAGAAGGTCTCTCTCTGCTGGCTTCCGAACTGCAGTACACAGAGAATGATTTGAGTGGTTATTTTTAATTCTCCTTTAGATGGAATACCACTCATACCATTTTAGATGCACAGGAGACCAGGACACACATTACATACAATGGGGGGACCCTGTCTATAGGATCTATCAGTCTCATTGGAATAGAAAATCTACATATATATGGGAGACAAGGCAGACAGTGTGAGTGTTTCCTGGGAATAAACAACATAGTGTGGGGAAAAGGTAGAGGTTTGTTAAATAGTAGAAGGACCCGGGATGGTTTCCCAAAGGTATGGAGATCCAGCTGGGCGTTGACAGAAGAGATTCTGAACAGGAGCTAGGCAAGTGCAGGAAGTGATGGATGGTGAGTGGGCCTGTGTACTTGGCAGTGTGGGGACACGGGGCTCTCCAGTGATGGCAATGTATGCTTATGTTGAGAACCACTATTCCAGAGATGGGGCGAGGGGGAAGCCCCAGAGCTTGGTGACTAGCTGGAAGGGGGAAAAGGAAGGAGGAGCTGAAAATGCATCCCTGTGGTCAATTCCACAACTGTGGAGGAGGTGATGCCCTGAGATGGGACCTGAGGAAGAGGAGGAGCAGCTGCTAGAAGAAGAGCAGAACAGGTCAGGTCAGAGGGCCAGAAGGACGCCCAAGTAGAGATGGGTGCTTGAAAAGGGGCCAAGACATTCACCTTCTGTTGGTCTTGTCTCCATCAAGGCTTGGCAAAGGAGCTCCTGCAGAGCAAAGAAGGCCAAAAAAAAAAAAAAAATCCCTTCCATCCTCACCCCTGCAGGACCTGTTGACTTTGTGCTTTAATAAGGAGAAGACACTCTCTGAAATATTTCTTGGTGACTCAGGTCCAGATACCACTACTTTGCATTATAACTACAAAATAGCATTTGGTGCCAAAACAACAGCAAACCCATTCCTGTATCCCTGTTCTGACATAGAGTAGTTGGCACATTCCTTAAGTGTTACGGATGTGCACCTGGCTGTGATTTCCCTAGCTTATCTGAATCATTTTGGAAATATGTACCTATTTGGGGGAAGTGAAAACCACAGGGCCATTTTGATTGAAGATACAGTGTCAACACACCCACACAAAGGAGTAAAGACACAAGATTTATTACTTACATGTCCCAGAGATGGTGGGGTGCATTACCATGAGCCAGGGGGAAGGACCGTCCTCCACCCCAGGTCACGAGAGCAGAGAGAGAGAGCAGGGTAGGAAGTATCTCTTACTTATAAAGTGGTTGGGGCAGAAGTCACTAACTTCTCAGCTCTATTTTAGAAGGTGCTCCAGGAGGGGTGCCTGGGTGGCTCAGTCTGTTAAGCATCTGCCTTTGGTTCAAGTCATGATCCCAGGACTACTGGAATCGAGTCCTACATGGGGCTCCCTGCTCAGCGGGGAGTCTGCTTCTCCTCCTGCCCCTCCCCCTCCTCGTGTGTGTGCACTCACTCTCTCTCAAATAAAAATATTTTAAAGAAAAGGAAAGAGGATGGGGAGGGGGAAGAGGAGGAGGAGGAGAAGGAGAAGAAGAAGGAGAAGAAGCTGAAGAATAAGGAGGTGGTGCCCCAGGAAAAGCAAAGCAGGAACATGGGGCAGGAATCCTAAATTCAGATCCCTGTCTACATGTCCAGACTTGGTGTGAGCAGGGCTGTCCTGTTGTAAAATGCCTGGGCAGCCACTCCAAACAGCTCTTTACTCGTCATACTTTGGCAAACTTCTGAGCAGTTCATAGGTAGCTTTTCCAAAGTGGACCACTTCCCTGGTGTTTTTTTCCCCTAAAGAGTATGGATTTTATTTTAAGCTTTCTTGTCCACCTAAGTCACCTGTAGAAAAGCTCACAAGCTGTAGGTATACACATTGATGAATTCTTACAAAGTGACCACACCTGTGTTGTCACCTAAGTCACCAAAGAAGAATGCTGTCAGCATCCCAGAGGCCCCTGTCAGGCCCCTCCCAGTTACTTCTCACCCCCTTCCTCTCAATGGCCACCACTGTCCACATTTCCAACACCACTGACTAGTTTTGTTTATTTGGGGACTTATGTAAATGCATTTTATTTGTTTGTGTTGGTTTGATTTTCACTCAAAATCATGTTTGTGGGATTCATCCACATAGTTGCATGTAGAGCTAGTTCATTGGTTTTCTTGGCCATATAGTATTCCACTATATGAGCACATCAAGAGTTATCCATTATACCACTTGGACTGTTTCCCATTTAAGCTAGAATGAATAGTGCGGCCATGAACTTGCTTGTGCATGTCTTTAGATGAACATATTGATTACTGAATCCCACTCATGTTTCTTATATTTAAGTTAAGAAGACAACATTTTATTTGTAGTCAGAGGGATTAAGGGGAGGTGCAAGTCTTAGGGGAGAGAAAACAACTGAATGAGATAAAAGAAAATGAAAACCTTGGTTTTCCACACTCACCTCCTCTCTGTGTAACCCCAAGATCTCTCCTGAGGGCCACATTGTGGTGGGATTGAGTGGGAGAAAGTGGGGGACGACAGGTGCACAACTCCGGGATCACCCTGTTACCTGAAATGGTTTGACACCATGAAGTTGGCCATCCCTTGATGTCAACATGGCACTAAATTTGGGATTTCTTAATACAAAGTGACATTATCTCTTGTTTCCTTGAAGTTGTGTTTAAAAATTCACGGTGCTGGTATTCTTCTCTTCCATTAGTAACACAGCTTATCTTGGATAATAAGAAAGTACATTTGGTATTTGAACCTGAGGATAATTCCCACTAAACACTATGGAAGAGACAAAGGGACAAAAGAACTGTACTCAAAGAAAATGGATAAAAGTGTGTTTACTGCCCTATTTTATTTCAAAGCTGGTGTGCATTGTCTTTCCTCTAACCATGCTCCCCCCCTTTAAATACAATTGAGAATAAAAAGTGTCAGTTGTGAGTAGTAGAAACCTAATTCAGGCTAAATGATGACAAAAGGGCAATTTATTCAAAGGATCCTCGGCTAGTTTAAAGAATTGAAGGAAACACTAAAGAACCACGACTGCTCCAGGGACCTCAGAGGCAGGAAAGTGGTGTCAGCCCCACCACAGGACTCTCTTCCAACTCTTCCGCCTCTTGTCTCTGCTTGGAGTCCTCACTTCCACCAGAAGGCTTTCTCCAAATAGCAAAGAATATGGGGGAAAGCAGCCTGGAACCCATCCTTTCAGCTCCCTGACGCAAGCATCAGCGGGCCTTCCAGAGTTCTGGTACAAACTCTCCCAAAGGACTCTGGTTAGCTTAGTGTGCATAATATTCCCATCCATGAACAATTTGAGGGAAGAAAGAGGAGAAGGCTCTCTGAATTGTCAGTACTGGATCACATGACCTCCCTGTCTGCCAGCAGGGGTAAAAGTTTGTAACCAGAGAAACAGGGAGATGGGTGATGGCAGCCAAATGCAGCTGCTGTACTGGAAAGCATATAATCCTCTAGAATACTGGAGGAAATAATGATTCTGTGCTGTTCCTGTTATTTTTTTTTAATCATTATAAGACCATGGTACCAAAATTACTTTAGCTGGGAAATATTTACTGTGCAGCTGTGGTTTATCAGGTCATAGCTAGGTACAGGTACAGTGTAAGAGAAGAACCCTGTCCTCTAGGTGTTTTCTTCTCACTGCAGGAAGCAACATGACCCTGCAAGACAAGTAGGAGGAGTGGACACTATCACGTGGAACATGTCCTCAACCTCCTCCACACACCAGCTGCTGCCTGCGCTGCATGAGCCCTGGTGGAGGCACAGGAGGAAAGTTGTTCCATATGTATTTTGCTTTGCTTTTTGTTTTATTTCTCTAGACAAATATTTTTTATCTATGGAATAATACAGAAATATGCTAACAACACACACATATATATTTCTCTAGACAAGACTAAGTATAGGACTTATCTGTTGTTGAGGGTGGCCTCAGGATGACAACCAAACTTATTCATTGTATTATTAGTTACATCTTTAGGATTAGAGGAAGCTGCTCCTTTTCTCTCATCCACAAAGGGCTATGATGTTGCCTTTGGGGCTTAATGGATCAGAAAATGAAAACATAAAAGAAGAAGAGGAAAGAAACAAAAAGGGGAAAACCTGTCACCAAGCAGGCAGGTGCTGGGCAGATGCGAAACCAAAACTTACCACCCTGGGACAGTTCAAGGAAGTGGAAGTGCTCTGAACTGTTGGGGCACCCATGTGTTAAACTAGAAGAAGGCATTTTCTTTCTTTCTTTTTTTTTTTTTAAAGATTTATTTATTTATTTATTTGAGAGAGCGAAAATGAGAGAGAGAGAGAGAGTACATGAGAGGGGGGAGGGTCAGAGGGAGAAGCAGGCTTCTCGCTGAGCAGGGAGCCTGATGCGGGACTCGATCCCGGGACTCCAGGATCATGACCCGAGCCGAAGGCAGTCGCTTAACCAACTGAGCCACCCAGGTGCCCCTAGAAGAAGGCATTTTCATCCCAGGCCTCAGGGAATCCCACAAATAATTTTAAGGGCAATGAGCAGCAGCACACAACCAAAGCAAGTCAGCCACATAAGAACACAGCAATGTAACACAACAAACATAAGAGATGGCTGAAACAGACCTACGTAGACTTCAGATGTTGGGATTATCAGACACAGATGATAAAGCATCGTGCTTCGTAAATTTAAATAACAAAAGACAACCGTAGAAATATCACCAGCAAACAGAAAAGTATAAACAGTGGCCCAGTAGAACTAATATGTTACATAAGAAGAACCACATTAAATTATGAAAAAAATGAAAATACAGTAATCAAATTGAAACTAAATGGATGATAGCACATTAAACTCTCAGAACAGAGAATTAGTGATCTAGAAGCTATATTAGGAGAAATTATTCAGAATTCTACACAGAGACAAAAAGATGAAAAAGGAGGGTAGCATGAGGTAGTAGAACAGCAGTTTAAGAAGGAGAGAAGGGTATGAAAACTTAGCTAATAGTGATCAAAAATTGATGAAAGACACAGATCCACAAACCTTCCAAGAAGTCCAACAATTCCTAAAGAGGATGGATAAAAATAAATCCATATCTATAGTGAAACTGCAGAAGACCAGCCAAGGAAAACAATCTGAACGCAAAGAAATGACACTGAAAGCTGCCTTTTCAGCAGCAACAGTGGAAGCCAAAAGGTGCCTGGAATGAAGCTTTCACTGTACTAAGAGAAAACAGGTGTTAACATCGTATCCTCTCTCTAGTGACATTTTAAAGACAGAAGGAAAGTGGTTTCAGATGGGTAAAGGTAAGTAAACATTGACTATGAAATACCACTAATGGGGTTAAAATGAGAGAATTAAGATACATGACAACATTAACATTCATCAGGAAGGGAAGAAATATAATTAACATATTTAAGCCCTGTCTCATTATCCAAGAGGAAAGATATTTATTAACTCTAGATTTTGATCAGATAAGTCTCTGTGTTGTGGTTTCTAGGGTTAAGACTAAAACAACTGAATCAGAATTCATAATTTTCAAACTATTAGAGGAAAAAAAATTATTAATCAAACCCAAAAGAAATCGAGATAGAAGATGAAAGGAAACAGGATAGTGTGAATAAAAAGCTCAAAATAACATGGAAATCCAAATATATCAGTAATTATATTAAATGTAAACAAACTAAATGTTTCAGTTAAAATATAAAAAACTGTCTGATTAGGAAAAAAAAATCGAGCTCTATGATATCCACAAAACATACACCTAACATATAAGGGTACACAGGGGCTGAGCATCAAAGGATGGGGAGCTACATCACGCGAAAACACAAGCAAGATAAAGCTGATGTAGCTATACTAAAGTCAACTAAAGACGCTGAGCAAAAAAGCATTACTTGAGTTAAAATCATGCAAAGTTCCATAGACCAGGAGGAGATAACAATTTTTAATTTGTATGTATCTAATAACTTGGCCTCAAAATATAGATAGCAAAATCCACAATCATGGTGGGAGAATTTTAACATGCCTCTGTCAGTAATCAATATAATAAGCAGACAAAAAAAAAAAAGAAAAGAAAAGAAAGAAAACCTGGTAGAAATGAATATCATGAATAACAAATATGACCTAATGAACATATCTAGAAAATCTTCATATGTTAGGTAACAACATTAGGGAAAGCTGTATTTAGGAAGAAACGGATGGCCTTAACTACCTCTACTAGAAAGGAAGAAAGGCTGAAAATTAATGAGCTAGGAATCAGTCTCAAGCAGTAATAAAGGAACAGCAAATGATACCCAAAAAAAGTAGCAGATGAGCCAGGGAGGATATAACTTGATGCAACAGAAGCCCTGGCTACACGTTCTTCGTCTCATTGTAAACTGAGGAAATGCAAGTTAAAACTTCAAGGAAATACCATTACTATTCATCATACTGGCAAACAGTTCTATGGAGGATTTGGAGAAACAAGATCTCTCACAGACTGCTTGTAGGGCTAGATTAGTACAAGCAATCTGGAAATCGAGTTTAGATTTTCTACTAAAATTGAAAATATGTATACCAGATGAGCCAGCAATTCCACACTAAACATATATAGTCCAGAAAAATTGGTATATATGGGCACCAAGAGACAAAGCCAGAGTGCTCACAGCACACTGTTCTGACTAGCCAACAGATGCAAGCATCCCAAATTTCCATCAACAGGAGAGGGTCAATGTGGTATATCCACTCAGTGGAATATACTAAAGCAATGTAAATAATCAAACTACAGCTATAAAGCTAAAATATGAACAAATAGATAAACCCAACTATATTGTTTAGGAAAGTGCACATAGGCAAGACAACTGGTGGTGGCGGAGGGGCAGAGGGAGAGAGAATCTTCGGCAGGCTCCATGCCCAGGGTGGAGCCAAATGCGGGCCTTAGTCTCACCACCCTGAGATCATGACCTGAGCCAAAACCAAGAGTCAGGAGCCTAACTGACTGAGCCACGCAGGCGCCCCAAGAGTTATTTCTTAAGCCAAGGGCGAAAAAGAAGTTTCTGGCATGCCGGTTGACCCAGTATGGTTTCCTGAGTTCACTTTATAATTATTCATTAAACTCTATATATATTTCATGTTTTGTGTATATTTCACTTTTTTCTAACGTGAAGAAATAAATGAAAGATGAAGAACATATACCAAAATTGTAACAATAATTAAGCCTGGGGAACACTTAGCATGTATTTCTTTTGTAAGCAGAAATAAAATCCAATATACACATTATTTAATTTAAAAACATAGTGAAAAATCATATTGAATAAGTAATAAAATATCTGAAGACAAAAAAATAATAAAACAAAAAATGTCTAGGGGTGCCTGGTGGTTCAGGCTTAAAGTTAAGCGTCTGACTTTGACTCAGGTCATGATCTCAAGGGTCCTGGGGCTGAGTCCTGTGTGGGGCTCTGTGCTCAGTGGGGAGTCTCCTTGTCTCTCTCTCTCTCTCTCTCTCTCTGCCCCTCCCTCACTCACACTCAGTCTCTGTCTCTCTCAAATAAATAAAATCTTAAGAAAAAATAAAAATAAAAATAAATGTCTGAAGAGGCAAATCAATTATCCATCAGAGATAAACAAGGACCTCTCACACTTTCTGTCTCTAGAGGTTGGCATCAGCCCTGGAGCTGTGGTTCTCAGGCCTGGCTGCATCTGAGAATCCCCCCGGGAGCTTTTAAAACTCCCAATGCCCAGGATGTGGCCAGACCAATTAATTCAGGATCTTTCAGGAGAGACCCAAGCACCAGTATTTCTAAAGTTCCCCAGGTAATTATGGTGCTCAGCTTAGGCTGAGGACCCCTCTCTAGAACAAGATCATCATGGAGATTTACCTTCTCTCAACATCCTTTAAATTATTTTGTGTTTGTGTAGAGGTTCCTCATTGGTCATTTTTCCACAACTCCTGGGGAGAGCAGGAAATATTAACGATTAATATCTGCATAATTAAAAGTGTTCTCATGCCAAAGGTCAAGGCTAAGAGGTTTTATAAGCAAAAATCTACCACGAAACATATAGATTTAACTATATCCCCCTCATATTCTCATTTAACTTTGAGGTTCCTCTAATATTTGGTAGGTGTTGCAGTGAAGCCTCAAACCAGCATCATCTTTCTGGTTTTGCTTTGTGCATTGAGAGGACTAGTTTTCTACATACTTGCTATTTTTAGTTGAACTGTGAAAATCCAAGAAAAGCCCTGTAAAAGTGCACTGATTAACATGGAGATGGTTTTCGGTGGTGTTGGGAATGGGAATGGTGAGAATTTCAGTATGTGGGAAGACTTTAAAAACCAATTTACTGCAGCACCTCGGTGGCTCAGTCAGTTAAGCATCCAACTCTTGATTTCCACTCATGTAATGATCTCAGGGTCCTGGGATCTAGCCCCACATCAGGCTCCCCACTCAGTGGAGAGTCTGCTTGAGGATTCTCTCTCTCCCTCTCCTTCTGTCCCTCCCTCTGCTCACACGTGCATGCACTCTCTCTCTCTCTCTAAAATAAATAAATCTTAAAAAAAAAAACAATTTACTTCAACTTTTGATGGCCAAAATTTGGTTTAAATGTACACTTTTTCCCTAAAATTTCCAAATCTTCATTTAAAAAAAAAAAAAGTTCTGTGATAATAAGATTATGAGATTCCATTATATCATGCAATTATGGTCATTATATTTGGGCTTATACAATAGCATAATCTATAGTAACCCCCTTAATGCTAAAATTATTATATTTCACAGAACATATCACTCACGTGGCTCCAACGATGTTAAATATAATGTAATATGTGGTGAATGAGGAAGGTTTAAATTCTCCATATTTACCATGTTCTCTGTTTTCTAATGTCTTTTTCTTTAAGTTTTATAAAACAGTGTCTACGAATGGTTTTTAAAAATCAAGTAGTACAGGTTATATAGTGAAAAAGGAAGCCCTCTCTACCCCTAATGCCCAGTGTTCTTGTGCAAAGGCAACCACTCTCAGTTTTCAGGGCCTGCTTCCAGGGACAGACTAGAAAGGAAATTGTTTTCAACTCCATTTCCAAATCCAATCAAACTATCAACATCCATGTGGGGAAACTGAGCAAGATATCAAAGCAATGATACCACAAAGCAAGATAGCAAAAATCATACCTCTCATGCATCCTTTCTCTGAAAGCTATAGAAGGGTGTGCTCCATCAACACAAGAGGGTAAACTAAACAGAAGGAAACCATTGACTCCAGGAAATAGGATCCAGGATGCCAGCTGTGTAACAAGCCTAGGGAGCAATCAGCCCAACCAGGTCAGAGTTCCAGAAGAGAAGGCTTCAGTACAAATTACAGGAAAGTTATCCATTACCTTTGACCATTTGGAAAATAGAATTGACAGGCAGTTGAATGAGGAAGGAAGAATTACTGACAGCTACATATTCAAACTAAGCAAATAAAAAATGGATGAATATTCATTCCAGTGGGTAGGAGGAACTTTCACAGGAAAAAAACAATGTAACCACAGCACACTATTTTTCCTAACAGTTAATGATATTTACATTGTCGTAAACAAACCAAAGAGACTCTTTTTTTTAAAAGATTTTATTTATTTATTTGACAGAGAGAGACGCAGCGAGAGAGGGAACACAAGCAGGGGGAGTGGGAGAGGGAGAAGCAGGCCTCCCACTGAGCAGAGAGCCCGATGGGATACGGGGCTCGATCCCAGGACCCTGGATCATGACCTGAGCTGAAGGCACATGCTTAATGACTGAGCCACCCAGGCGCCCCCCAAAGAGACAACTATAGAGAACAACTTGAGGGTTGCTGGAGGGGAGGTGGGGGGGGCGATGGGGTAATTTGGTGATGGGCATTAAGGAGGGCACTTGATGGAATGAGCACTAGGTGTTATATGCAACTGTTGAATCACTAAATTCTACCCTGAAATTAATAACACACTATGTGTTAACTAACTTTGAATAAAAACAAAAACAAAAAACAGAATAATAATAATAAAGTAGTAGTAGTAGTAGTGAATAAAGGTTTATCAGAAATTGTGATATAATGAGAGGATGAGGGAGGTGAAGCAATGGTAGAAGGTGTGAGGTGACTAAATCCTCACCTGTGACAATAGGAAGATGACAGAAAATGTCTAAGCAACATAGGACATGCAGTATAAGCATATCATCTATAAATGCCCAGAGAAATAGCAGACGGGATCAAGTCTGGGAAGGGGAGAGCTAGGGCAAAAGTCTGCTATTTTCACTACTTAAAGCCTTAAAGCACCAGTGACCTTTTACTCTATGTACATGTATCATTTTGATAAACATAATTGATGTTTTAAAGTCTGCCTATAGGAAAATTCATGTAAATTTTTTTTTAAGATTTTATTTATTTATTTGACAGAGAGAGACACAGCCAGAGAGGGAACACAAGCAGGGGGAGTGGGGGAGGGAGAAGCAGGCTTCCCGCGGAGCAGGGAGCCCGATGCGGGGCTCGATCCCAGGAGCCCGGGATCACGACCCAAGCCGAAGGCAGACGCCCAACGACTGAGCCACCCAGGCGCCCTGGAAAATTCATGTAAATTTAAAGGTAGAAATGATACTGCTGGTCTTCCACTGTGACTCAACATTCGAATTTCAGAGCTACTGATTTCTATGGATTCAGCACACAGCTTTTTTTTTTTCCCAAGCACACAGCTCTTACTGATACACTTAGAAGAGCTTATTAATCAGGATGGGATAGGTTATGATGAATCAACAAAAGAAACTGAAATGTCACTGACTTCATATAGTAAAGCAAGTCATGATCCGGCTGAGTCTCAATTAACTTCTTCAAATGCAAAAGGGAAAAAATACACTTGTTCTGCCCAACTCAAAGGCTGTTGTGAAATTAAATGAAATTGTGTATGAAAGTATTTTGTATTGGTAAAGTGCTATTTTTAATTGACTTTTTTTTTTTTTTACCAATTAGCTTCTTTTTACATAACTTACCACGTTAGAGTTTTGCTTTGAAAACAAGACAACAGATGAGGCAAATCAAATTGTACCTGTGGCATCCCCTTGTAATGCTTCCTCTTTCTGTAATGCTTTAGAGGCAATCCACACAGTAATGACATTGCAGTATGTACATTTTCCTTCTCAGTGCACTACGTTAGGCAAAAAGGGATCCTCACATATAGGGACCATGTTCAACTGAAAGTTCTGTTTTTCTCCAAACCTAACTGGTTGTGTTGCTGACTTATAAACAGTCTAAAGATAAAACAAAGGATCATTCTTCTCAGGTGGTTTTTGTTTCTTTACTTTTTAGTATGGAAAATGTCTAACATATACTGTGTGGGAGGTAGAATAATGGTCTCCCAAACATGTCTACATCTTACTCCCTGGTCCACGTGACTATGGTAGGTTACATAGCAAAGGGGAATTGAGATTGCAGATGGAATTAAGGTTGTTAATCAGCTGACCTTGAGATGGGGAGACTATCCTGGATTAATCCAGTAGGTCTAAAGTTATCACAAGGCTCCTTAAAAGTAGAAAACGTTTCCTGGCTGGCGAGACCCAGAAAGATAGCAGCATGAGAAAGACTCCCCCTGTCCCCAGTGATCTGAGGGTGAAGGAAGAGGGTCACAAGCCTAGAACTATAGGCAGTTTCTAGAAGATGAAAAGGCAAGAAAACAGATTCTCCCCTAGAGCCTCCAGAGAAGAATGCAGCCTGCCTTGCCAGTACCATGATCTTAGCCCAGGGAGACCCATGTTGGACTCTGACCCACAGAACCACTACATAATAAATTTACATCGTTTTAAATCACATTGAATGTAACAAATGAATTTTAGGAGAAGTGACATCCTACAACATTGGGTTTTTCCAAACATGAATATGCTATGTCTCTCCATTCATTTCATTATTTTGCTCTTCGATTAAGATGTATAATTTTCTTCGCAAAGTTCTTACATATTTTTGTTAAATTAGTCTTAAATAGCATGGATTTTGTTGCTGTTGCTAAAGGACTCTCTTAAATTATTATATTTTAAGAACTTTTATTTTGGAATTGTTACAGACCCACAAGAAGTTACAAAAATAACAGAGTTATTATTACCTTTTAAGTGGTTGTTGTTGGTATGTTATTGACTTACATGTATTGATTCCATATCTAGCAACTTTGATGGGCTATTTATGGTTTTACTAGTGTTTCTGAATATTATCTTCAGACATTCAATCATATCACCTGCAAATAATAAACATTTTATTTTTCCCATTTCAGTCCTTAGCTCTTTTTCACTTGTTTTATTGCACTTTTTAGATCCTGCAGTATAATGCTGAAAAGAAACAGTGAAGCAAGCCTCCTTGTTCTATTTCTTACTTTAAAGCAGGGTTTCTCAATCTCAGAATTACTGCTACTGTCTAGGAGGTTTAGCAGAATCCTTGGCCTCTACTCACTAATACCATCGCACAACACCTGCCCCTGAAGGTTGGGACAATGACAACTACTTCCAGGCATTGTCAAATGCCCCCAGGAAAGTGGTATTTCCTCTGGTCCAGAAACATGCCCTAACATATCATCATTAAGTTTGATTTTTGCTGTAAGCTTTCGGTAGGTGCCAATTAGGATCTACTGGTTTATTACAATAGAAACTGACTCAGGCTAAACTGGTCACAAAAGCAACAACAACAAAGAGTTATCAGGTTCCTAACATAATCAATGAGAAGGCTGAAAAAGAAGGCATAGAGAATGTGAACTAAGGGAAGTTATGTGGAAACCCAGGGCACAGGGAATGTTCCAAGAACAACCTAGTGAGGGTACTGGCCAGATGCTTCTGCACATGCCACCAGAGAGGACCCCAAACCAGACCTGCTTCTTTGTGAAACCCATTTCCAATCAGGGTCACTGGTAGAGCATCTGATTGGCTAGGCTTAAGTCAGACTGGCAGGGGTGGGGTGGGGGTGGGATATATAGGCAGAATCTGGCCTTTGGAGCTTCTAGAGTAGGATATGGGATTAGACTCTCACTGAGACTCACAGAAAGGTGGATTTCCCAAATGTAGAAAAGAGATGCAGATGCTGGGACAGCCTAAAAGTATGCACAAATATTGAGTAAAAGATACCAGTATGCACTACAATTACCTTTATCAGGTTGAGGAAATACTTTTCAAATCCTAATTTACTTTTTTTGTTTGTTTGGCATGAGGGTTATAATGGTTAGTTTGATATGTCAGCCTAACTAGGCCAGAGTCCCCAATTATCTAATCAAATACTAATTGGGGGCGCCTGGGTGACTCAGTCAGTTAAGTATCTGCCTTCAACTCTGGTCATGATCTCAGGGTCCTGGGACTGGGCTGAGTTGGGCCCTCTGCTCAGCGGGGAGTCTGTTTCTCCCTCTACCTCTGCCCCTCGCCCTGCTCGTGTTCTCTTTCTCTCTCTCTCTCTAATAAATAAATAACATCTTAAAAAAAATACAAACACTAACTGAGATGTGGCTGTGGAGGTATTTTTCAGATGTGGTTAACCCCTACAATCAGTTGACTTTAGGTAAAGTAGATTACTCTCAATAATGTGGGTTGGTCTCATCCAATCATCTGAAGGCCTTGAGAGCAACACTGAGGTTTCCCAGTGAAGAAGAAATTCTGCCTCGTGGCTGCAACATCAGTTCCTGCCTGAAGGTTTCCACCCTGCCAGCCTGCCCTACAGATTTCAGACTTGCCAGGCTGCACAATCATGTAAATCAATTGCTTGAAATAAATCTGTGCATGTGTGTGCATGTGTGTTTTCTATCAATATATAGATTTGAGTAAAAATATATACTGGTTCTGTTCCTCTGGAGAATGCTGACTGATACAAAGGTATTGAGAGAATCTTTTTTTTTCCTTTGGGGCAGAGGCAGCTAGTTTCCCCCTATTATCTGTTCTTTTTCTTCCATAGCAATAACATTACAGGAGACACATTGCCCCTCATGACTTTCCCAAAACTCCTTGCAGCAAGATGTGGCCATGTGACTACGTTCTGGCTAATGCGCTGTGATTGGAAGAAGTGCATGCAATTTTCCTGTCTTGCCCTTCAAGGTGCAGGGGAAGGAGAATAGGGGGGCATGCTCCTTGCTTGACCATTCTTCCCTTCTTGCTAGCTGGAATATATCATGAGGGGAGCAGCTGGACCAGCCATCTGGATGACAAGACGGAAGCCATGTGTTGAAGGGGGCAAGGAAACAAGTGAGTCTGTGTCACTACTAATCATGAGTCACCATACTAGCTTTGGACCATCTACCTAGAGTTCCATGTGAGACACAAAATTCTATCTTGTTAAAGTTGCTATTATTTTAGATCTTTCTGTTCCAAGAGTCAAAGTTATATCCCGTCAACACAAATTACACCAATATATTTTCTAACAAACAATACTCTCATATTTTTAATGTACTTCAAATTCATTTCAGTAGTGGGTTTTTTATTATTTTTACATCTATTTTCATAGGTGATTGGTCTGTAATGTTCCTTTCTTTTACTGCACCTGTCAAGCTTTAGTATCAAGGTCATACTAGCCTCTTAATACTCATGGGAAAATGATGTCCCCCTTTTTCTATTTTCTGGAATAATTCATACAATAAAAGTTGTTGAACCTTGGAAGATAAACTACTTCCCATAAGTGCTTGGTGAGGTGGCCCTATGATTGACCACTGACCCAATTTTTATAATTGAGTCATATGTTTATATATGTACATAATTCTATTTATTCCTGGGTCAATTTTGGTAATTATTTTCCTACAAAATTGTCTCAGTTCTTAGATGTTTTCAACACTTTCTCTTTCCATATTACATTTTCTACTTAATGTAGTTGGATTTCCTCTTTAAAATTTCTAATATGTCTGCTGCTTCGCTCTCCTTTTCTTAATCATTTATACCAAAAATATATACCTCTTTATAAAAGTACTTTCAAAATGTTTGGGTATTTTCTTCTATAAGTGTTTGTACTTATCTGTACAATTTTAATTTTGTTGCTTTCTGCTATCATTATTTTATTATTACTTTTTTTTTTGCAATTACTCTATTATTTTTGTACTGAGTGTTTAGATCATTTTCAGTCCCTCTTTTTAAATACATGCTTCTGGGGTTACAATTTTCCTTCTTAGTCCTGTTTTAGCCTCATCCAGGCCTCTACTAGCCATAGGGCCCCTTTGTGAGAACTTTCAAAAGTTGATCTCTGGGTAGACCCAACTTTCTGGATGCAGAGCTTGGCTGGTGGTGCTTTAGTCTGGAAGAGGAAAAGTTGCCTTTCATCTGGGCAGATGCCATTCAGCACCATGGGGCATACTGGATGATGAAACTTTAGTGTCCCAAGCCCCTGCCCAAGTCCCCTTGTGCACAGCTGCCCTAGTCACATCCAGAAGTGTTAATAGATTAAATAATTCTTTATTCAGTCCTATATATTTTTGATACCCATTTTGGCCTCTTTAACACACAAATTCTTTAGAGATATGTTTTTGTTTCCAAACATGTAATAGGAAAGAAGAGTGGTTTTCGAGGGGATGAGGAGAAAGAGACTTGTTCCTCCCTTTGTCCTTGTAGGGCTTCACGAATGTCCATTAGCATGAGTTATTAATTGTATTTACTTTTCTGGGTTTAATTTTCTTTTTGCTGATGTCCATTGTGCAGTGATGTGTTCTTCCTTTAGATGTATCATAGTAAAATCCCAGGGTTTTTTTTTTATAAAAATGCTTTTATTTCCCCCTTATATGCTTAAAAATGTCTTTCTTCTGTTTTTACACTTAGTGGGTAGTTTGGCCAAGTAAAAAAGGTAAGTTTGGAAACAATAATCCCTGAAATAAAAAGTCCCTCCTAGCTACTGGTACTGATGCTGAGAGATCCAATGCAACTCTGAAAGCCATTGTTTTTCCCTCCAAAACTTTTAGGAACCTCTCTTTGTCACAAGTGTTTTCAAATGTCCTGTGGTCAGTGTGATTCTGTCGTCATCCAGGATGATGAACACCTTGGTGGGCCCATAAAATTTGGAGATGTGTGTCCTTCAATTCTGGGAATTGTTCTTGAATAATCTCTTAAAAGATATCTCCCCTCCTGTTTTCCCCTTTCTCTCAGATCCTTCTCTTGGGACCTTCTATTTTAGGGTGTAACCCATCCTCTTATTTTATGGTCTGTTCCGTCATCCTCCACCTTTGTCCTGTTGCCCCATTTACTAGATTTGTTCACATTTATCTTCCACCTCCTCCCAAGAGTTCCCCTTCTCTGTTGTCATATTGTTAATTTCCGAGAAATCCTTTTGGTTCCCTAGTTGTTTATTTTTTTAATAATCTCCTTCTTCTGGTTCTTCTATCTCTGAGGACAGTCTTTGAAGATTACCTTTCTCCTGCTCTCTGGGTCCTCTAGAAATTCCTGCTGGATGTATTTGGACTCTCAAAGGATATTATCTTCTTGTATCTCAGATAAAATCTAATTGTCTGTAACTTGGCTTGAACATTAGTTTTCTACTGCTATGTAAACCTAGCACAGATGACTTAGGACCTCATGGTTCTGGCCAGGGCTCTACTGAGCCCCTCATGCCGTCCCAAGGTGCCAGCCAGGATGGACACTTATCTGGCAGCTTTGGGGAAGCATCCACTTCCAAGTTCATACAGGTTATTGGCAGATGTGGTTCCATGTGGCTGGAGGACCGGAGTTGCGTCTCCATGCTGGCTATCAGCGAAAGACTCCCACGTTTCCTGACATACAGCCCTTCCATCATTCAGCCAGCAACAGCATGTTGCACCCTTCCTGAACACAGCATCTCTCCCACGTCTTCATCTGCCACCATCCAGAAAAAACTCTGCTTTTAAAGGGCTGTGATTAGACTGGACTCACCCAGATAATCTCCCTTTTCATGAACTCCAAGCCAACGGGTTAGTGACCTTACTTACATCTGACAAATCCTTTTTGCCATGTAATGTAACATATCACGGCCATGATGTCTCATCATGTTCATAGTCGTGGGGATTAGAGTGGGGAATCCTGCGGGACCGCTTCAGGATCCTGTTTCAGAATCTTACAAAGTCATGCATCATCTGGCTCTAAATCATCTGGTCTGTCTTAGTCAGCTCACTCAGCTGTAACAAGATACCACAGACTGAGCAGCTTAAACAACAGACATTTATTTCTCACTGTTCTGGAGGCTAGGAGTCCAAAAAGAGCAAGGTGCTGTCGGCCAATTCGGGTCCTGGTGAGAGCCCTCTTCCTGGTTTTCAGGCAGATGCCTTCTGGGCCTTCTTGCCATGTCCTCACATGGCAGAGAGAGAGAGAAATCATCTTGTACATGGCCCTTCTTGTGGCCACTAATCTCATTCGTGAGGGCTCCACCCTCACGACCCAATTACCTCCCAAACCCCACCTCCAAATACCATCACACTGGAGGTGAGGATTTAACATATGAATTTGGGGTGGACACAGGCATTCAGTCCATGGCAAGTCTTATTCTTGGTCCTACCCCTTTAGACTCTGCTTCAGGTGCCAGGTAAGTGCCCAACTCAACAACACTCCTGCTCACATTCAGCCTCTCCCGGGTTTTTCTCTGAGCCCTCCTGCTCCTCCCATGTAGCTACTCAGGTTAGCTTTCCCTTTTTCTGGAGAGCTTTCCTGGTCCCTCAAGAATACACTAAGTGCCCTCTCTGTGTGTACCCACTGCACTTAGCATGGAACTGATCAAAACCTTACCACACTGTACTATTAAAGTCTGTCTACCTACCATCTTCTTTAATAGAAAATAAACACCATGAGGGCAGGAACTCTGGCACACAATAAACATTCAACAAAAATTTGGTAAGTGAATGTGTAGTAATTGTCACTCAGTAAAGTGTTAGAAAACTCCTTTAAAATGTGTAACTTTAGCTCTGATTAAATTCCAGGCTTTAGGCAGTGGAGTCAGAGTTAGAACTCCAGGGTCAGTTTCTAGCTGTATGACTTTGCTGTGGATGGAATGTCTGTGTCTGTCCCCACCCACCACCCCACCGCCTTCTCACCCTGCTCCAAATCCTTACGCTGAAGCCCTAATCCCCAGTGTGATGGTATCAGGAGGTAGGCCCTTTGGGGGTGGGGGAGTAATCAAGTATATATGAGGTCACGAAAGAGGAGCCCTCATGAGAGGATCAATGTCCTTATATGAAGAGATACCAGAGAAATGAGCCCTCTCCCTACCATATAAAAACATAACCAGAAAGCATGCCTCGCCAGGAACCGAATCTGCTGGCATCTTGATCTTGGACTTCCAGCCTCCAGCACTGTGAGAAATGAGTTTCTCTTGTTTAAACCCCCTAGTCTGATACTTTTGTTCTGGCAGCCTAGCAGACCAGTACACCTGGAAACAGGTGATTTGACTTAAGAGCAAGCGTCAATGGAGAGGTTGGGAAGAAGCCCGAGGTCTCAGCCCTGGAGCGCTCCAAATGATGGCTGGCTAGGTTGAGAAGAGGAGATTGACCCAGGGAAGGAGACAGGAAAGAGGGACCAGGAGGTGAGCTGAGAGGGAATGCTGCAGACCGTAGGGTCCTGGAAGCCAGGGGAGGGAGCTGCAGGTGTTAGCCAGGAGAACAGTGGTGCCTCCCCCACAACTCTTTCAGTGCCGCACAGAGGAGAGGGGAAATGGGAGCTGGGGATGGGTACTGGTCAGCCAGAAGGTTGCTCTTTGGAGAGATTTTCCTCTTAAGGAAAAAGAGAGAAAGGGAACAGTACTGGAAAAAGAAGGAGGTCTAGAAGGTTGTTCTTGAGTGGGAAGTGAGAGCATGTTTGTGTGCTGTGGGAATATTCTAGAAGGGAGGGAGCAACTGGAGTTGCAGATGGGAGGTGGAGTGATGAGTGGGGTCTGTGAGGGAAAGCAGAGATAACAGGTGAGGCAGGGCAGGCCTTTGAGGGGACCATAGACACCCCATGTTGTCACTGGCGGGAGGGCAGCCTGGCTGGAGGACTGGGAAGAGCAAGTCATGCATCCTTTGAAGACATTCCCTTCTCTGCCCACTACCAGGCCTCCCAGGCTCCTGACCCACAGCCTTGCACCCCCTCCTTGGCCCCTCCAAATTCTGCTTTGTGTCTGAGATAGGCTGCAAGGAGCAGGGGTAGGCAATGATTTCAGGTCTGCAGTACCACAAGAATTGTGGCAAATGCACGTGGAAGTCAAAGAAAAATGCATCTGTTGCATTTTATATCCATTAAATGACACTTTGAAAGACCAAGGACCCAATCTATACCTCAGAGATAAATTACCATGAAGATTCTAAAGGTCTTAATTCATCAGGCCTGATTTTTTAAACTTAAATGACAGCTTTCAAAAAATATAAGTGTACAGGAGAGGAAGAAAATTTAAAAGGATGCCCGCCTCCTCCTGCCCTGGGCTTATGGTTCTCGCAGGATACCTCACTCCTCACCACCCACCCAGACACTGTCCCCCTAAAGACCTTCCAAGAGTCAGAGCCCCATTTCTTTGCTTCCTAAATCCAGGGAAGCAAGAAATCCCCAACTCTTACAAAGATAAGCATGTCAAATTGTTCAGCACATTTTTCTAAAATCAAAGTCAAATTTTAAAAACACTTTCCCAAACACAAAATATAGGAAACATCAATACAAAAAAAAAGTTTATCACATCTAACTACAACTTAGAACCAACCAAGTTAAGTGAAAGATGCTATTTTAATAACTTAATTTTTATTAAAGGTAAGTGTTACTAAATCATAAATAAATACCTGTACCTACTCCCAAAAAATGACATAAGAATCTAGTACATCCCCCTAAAATACATTTTCAAATATCATTCAGTAACATATAAATTCACTTTTATTTCTTGTCTTTTAGGAAAAACAAAATTTAACCACAAAGTCTCCTTGGTTAACAATAGTAATTTCCAGTCATGGTGGATTTTCCTTGATGTCGCATATGGCCATGTGTAAAATAAGTAAATTCTCCCCCAACCTGATAGCTTCCATAGCAGAATTTAACAAAGGGCCTCACTACTTCTTTGGTGTATCTCTCTGGGGCCGAAAGGACTGGCCCCTTGAGACAACGGACCTAGCATTGACCTCCCAGGAGCACATGTGTGACAGGAGCTCTGGGCCAGGCCATGGATACACCACACCAGCCATCTCCGTTCTCCACGTAACAGGCACTCATCTCATAAACCAGAGAATGGACACAGTAGAACAGACGATGCGAAACGATGGGATCCCCAAAACCACATTTGGCTCTGTAAGTGAGTTGTCTACTTATATCTAAAGTTGATCAAGTCTGATAAGGAAGGAATTTTTTTTTATTAAAATCTGATGTTTCGTTTGTCTGTATTCATATTGGCAGATGCTAGGACACATTCCTGCTTCCTCTCCTCATCCTCTCCTCCAGCCTTTTGTGGCTCTTCGCCCCACACTGGGGGTAGGTGGCTTCCCTGCTCAGTTTCAGGGCCAATCTGAGAGTGAGGGGTTCTTCCCTGGTATGACTACTTGAAAAGCAGGAAAATCATGAGGAGCTCGTGCTTCTAAGTTCCCAGTGGCCACAAGCTACGGATCTTTCCATCTATATTCAAAACAGAGAATGTAACCATATTTCATATCCCAGAGACATAACTGAGAGTTTATTTGATATACACCTCAGCCCTTGATGAAGTTCCCTAGTGTTCACATACAGATTTTTGAGTTCTGTAAAACCAAACAGAAATAAAAATAAGTGGCAATAACAATCTATAAAAGAGGCTTCAGGAATTGGTGTTGGAAGGGACCTTATGGTTCACTTAATTCCTGTACTCTAGCTCACCACTCTGCCTGAGTATGTCCTTCCGGAAATCACCTTAAAACCCACTAGATAGGGCGCCTGGGTGGTTCGGTCGGTCAAGTGTCTGCCTTCGGCTCAGATCATGATCTCAGGGTCCTGGGATCGAGTCCCACATCAGGCTCCCTGCACAGCCGGGAGTCTGCTTCTCCCTCTTCCTCTGCCCCTCTCCCCTGCTTGTGCTCTCTCTCTCTTTCAAATAAATTAAAAAAAAAAAAAAGTTAAAGAAAAACCCACTAGATAATTATTGGTATATCCTCCTTACCACGCACCGTGCCAGGGACCTCGACAGAGCAAAGAGTAAGCCTGGAGAAGTTTACAGTCTCCAGGAAATAGCTAAACCATCAGTCCTAATGTGACAAGTACGAAAAATTAATTCTTAAAAAAAAAAAAAAAAAACATGAGAAAACAAGTATTTCCAAATGGAAGACACAGAGAAAAGATAAACATCTTCTCATCTATTTTTAAATGAGAAGGGTCAGCAACTGTTACAGTAAAACGAGCTTGTTAATTATTTAATCTATCACAGAGCCATAGGACCTTAGTGTGGCGAGCCCCGAGCATCACCAAGGCCAGGCTGTCCCTTTCAGCCTGTGCATCAGGCCAGAGGACTCTGGACAGCCCTGCACCCGGTTCTTGCTTGTAAGAAACACACCCATAGTCAGTAGGCTGCTCGATCTCTTTCATCGTATTTCACGCTTTCTAAACATTCTGCCTAGAAGTTGGAGTCCAGGACAGTCTCTAAACACCGTGACTGCCGATCATCCCACAGCCCGTGTTTCCAGCACACCAGCACTCCACGGGGCACATGCTGGGTAACAGGCATGTGACCGATTGTACAGTGTTGAGGACACGTGACCTCTCAAGCTCCATGCTGTCGTCCCAGCACTGAGGAGGATTCCAGGGGCACCTGCAGCTGTACGTCCCACGTAAGCAAACCGTGGGTTTTCGGACCTTCCCACACTCGGGGGAGGGCAGATGGCACATGGAAACCAGCTGCCACGGAGCGTGGTGCCTCTACTTAAAGCCTTGGATCACACACACACACTCACACACACACACACACTGGGAGAAGCAGCCTGTCTGGAGTGTTGACAGATGACTTGCTTCACCAGGATTTTGGGTAGTGAGAGACTGGAACTAGAGGTCGGACTAGTCTGGAGGGTTCATGTTCTGGAGCCAGATGCTTGTCTGGGGAAATCTGAGGGACTGGGACAGGACAGGTCAGAGGACTCAGCTAAACAGGAGATTCTTGGGAACACCACAGATGACAAAGGGCCAAGTTCCAGAAGGTCAAATAGGACCAGGAAGGAGCAGATGGAGACATGTGTCAACACTCAGAAAAGAAGTGGTGGCCCAGGCAAAGGGACAAGATGGAAGACCCTTTGGGTGGGGCCAGCCCTGGGTTCCTGTGGAAGACTCAGGATGCCCTGTCCACCCTCAGCCCCGTGGGAGGACTTGCCAACCATGCTCTGGTGAAGGGCGAGGCATTGAAGACCAAGGGGCCAGGTCTCTGCCACGTCTGAGCCCCACTGAATCACTGAGCCCCCACTCAGGTTCCTCAGCTCAAATCCAGGGTGTTAATTATGATAACAATGGAGACCCCAAAACGTTGTGAGGGTTCACTGGGACAGCTTCTGTGGAAATGGGTCACGACGTCTGTCCACAAAGAAGGTGCTGAACAAATGCTTTTTCTTTCAGTTGCCAAGAGAACGGCTGACCCAATCACTTTCTTGACATTGTGTATTTACCCTAAATAGCTAAAGCTGTTTGCAAAACCCACAGCCAAGAACCTCAGCTTGACCCTTCTTCCTGACATTCTGTAAAAAGCAGTGAGCATATCTTCCCCAAGGGATGAATAAATAAAAGAGCGAATGACTGACATTAGCTTTCTGATGCTGGCTTCTGACCAGGCGATGCTGCTAACCGAAGGACTTAGAAAAGCCACCCCATTCTCCTCACTGGTTTTCTCATCAGTAAAAAGGAGGCTGTTGCTTAAACCATGGATAATCTCTAAGGCACCTTCCAGCTCCATTTTTTGTAACCTGTTCAGATTTTCATACACTCTGAATTAACCGAGTCTGGAACACTATGCTCTGCAATTTTGAGAAACTCCCCAGATACCAGAATTTTTCCAAAAGTGCCAGGGAAGATTCAAGGAGGAAAAGAATAGTCTTAAAGACCTACCCCAAAGATCTCTTGATTTGCACACAGATCGCTATAAATATACCATCGTAGTCTGCACCAAAATTCACGGCCCAAATACTATCAACAAAAACACACACGTTACTGAGTAGTTTACACACATTGTCTCAACCACCTGTCAAAACAGCCCCATGAGGTCTAGGAGTCCGGTGACCCCCTTCTGAGTAACTGTGGGCCATCCACATTCCTCATACCCGGGCTGACCATGGTATGACCCCAATGTCCCGAATTCACCCGCACAGCTCAAGAGAGTGGACACTGCTTCATAGTTATGGTTTGGAAAAATGACCTCAAATCCAGAGGATGGCTTTTAGTGTCCCAAAGATGCTATGTATGTAGTTATTTATATACAAAAAACAGTAGGACTGAAAAGTCACATTAGTGATCCCATGTGTTTCCTGGCAATTTGGTTTATTGTTTTCATTCTTCTGGGACTAAAAGTTGGACACAGTTGGGGTGCCTGGGTGACTCAGTTGGTTAAGCGTCCGACTCTTGGTTTTGGCTTAGGTCATGATCTCAAGGTCGTGAGATCAAGCCCCACATCAGGTTATGCGCTCAGTGGGGAGTCTGCTGGAAATTTGCTCTCCCCCTGCCCCTCCCCCCTGTGCACACTCTCTCTCTCTCAAATAAATAAATAAAATCTTTAAAAAAATAAAAATAAATAAAAGTTGGACACAGTTGAGGAAAAGAGACAGATTTCTATAATTATCAAAAGAGATGGAAGGGAGATATCAAGGGGGTGTCAGGTGAGACAAGGTTGGCATGCGGAGGAGTGCATTATAGGGTTCCACCCACTTCCCAGTGTCTGAGGCTTTCTACTACCGAGAGGAGGCATGAGGTCAAGAAGCACTGCTGTAAAGCCCTTCTAGATTTTCAGGTCACGGTTTGCAGTAAAATCTCACTCCTCATTTACTGATTCGCTGGGAGCCATGCTGTTGGCTGTGTTTTAGAATCCTCCCCCTTTCAGCCTAGGCTCTCTGATTCCCCCCTAAAACCGTCTCCCATAAAGACCATTTCAGTTCCACGCAACAAATATTTGTTGAGCATCTACTACGTGCCAGGAGCTGTGCTAAAAATTTAAGGTGCGTCTGGGGTGCCTGGGTGGCTCAGTCAGTTAAGCATCCGATTCTTGATCTCAGCTCAGGTCTTGATCTCAGGGTCATGAGCTCAAGCCCTATGTTGGGCTCCATGCTAGGTAGGGAGCCTAATTAATTAAAAAAAAAAAAAAAGATTTAAGGTGCATCAATGAAGGAAACAAAGATCCATGCCTGCACAGAGCTCTCATTAAAGTGGGTTGAAATAAAATAAATGAAATATATTATAATAAATAGATGTTATATACTTTGTTAGAAACTGGTAAGTCCAATGGGAAAAATAGCACAAGGTAAGGGACCGTGGGATGGGGCAAGGTAAGCCTCACCAAGAAGGTGATATCTGACCAAAGGCTTGAAGGAGGCAAAGGAGTGAGCCACGAGACGCTCTGGGGAAAGAGTAATCCTGGCAAAGGGAACAGCCAGTGCAAAGGCCCTGCGGTTGGTGAAGTGTGTCTGGGCTGTTCCAGGAAGGCAAGGAGGCCAGAGTGGCAGGAAGGGGACAGCATGAAGGGACAAGGTTAAGGCACAGAAACAGATAATGATATTAAAGATGTGGCTTTTCCTCAGAGATGGGGAGCCACTGGGGGGCTCTGAGTGGACAAGTGAGATGCTTTGGCCTATATTTTTGAAGAGTGCTCTGGAAGCTGTTTTGGGAATAGACCTAAGGGGTGCAGAGGTGGGAACGGAGACAGTGGGCACAGGAACAGGAACGCAGGTGCGGGGACAGGGGCTTGGGCAGGCGGCAGCCGTGAGGTGTTGGGAAGAGCTTGGCCTCTGGATACAATCCGAAGGTAGAGCCCCAAGCAAAGGAGACCGAAAAGGAGTGGCAGCAGGTGGGAGGAGGAGAACCAAGAGCACCAAGCATTCTGGAAGCTGGGGACGGAGCTGGGCCTGAAGCCAGCAAGACCAGCCACGCAGTCGGGCAAGATAAGGACCGAGAACCAGCCCAGACCAGCAACGGGAGTCCTCAGAGAGCTTGATAAGAACCGGCTGGTAGAGGGGGCAGCAACGTCTGATGGGAGGGCACTCAGAAAGAACAGGAGGGGAGAAATTTAAGACGACAACACAGAACTCCCTTGTGGGGTTGAACTGCCCCGTGCAGGAGTCCTGCGCTCCACCAGGTGGGAAGAGCTGGAATCAAGTGCAAAATCAGAGGGGCTGGCGCCACGGAGCCTAGTCCCAGCGCAAAGGCTGGGAACTGGGGTTCAGACGCTGGTGGGTGGGCGTGTGGAGGGGCATGGAGGGCATGCAAGAGGTGCAGCCTGAGCCCCCGATGCAATGAGCTCCTGCACCCCACTGAACACGGACAGGCGGCCGGCTGGCAGCCTGGGAGGCCCACCCAGGGGGGTCGTCCCCTAAATGTGCAACTTCTCAGCTGTGCCGGCAACCTTGAGCGAGTTGCTCCCTCCCTCTTGCCACCTGGGCTTCCTCACCCGCAAAGCGGGCCCATGGCTGGCGCCCCCTCCCCCATAGAGCTGCTTTGAGCATTTAAGGACATAATGCATGTAGCGTGCTCATCTCAGCACACCCAGGAAACAGGGTTCACCATCAGTCATTCCCCCTGGACACCCAAGGGTGAAGCCACCAACCAGCCTGGCTCCTGCAGGTCCCAGTACAAAACTAACATTGGCTGTCGCGGGAAGAGCATCGCTTTGCCTCCCAGTTCCTGCTGTCACAGAGCTTCTTACCCTCGTGGTCAGGCAAGGTGGCATCAGGAACACAGCTGGAGCCCAACAGGCAGGCTCTGAGGGCTCAGGAACTGATTTTACTCAGATGCCTCCAAAGGCTGGTTGTCAGTATCTTCTTGGGTCTGGAAATGTTTTTACCGGTTGGATAGAGGCTTTCTGTTCGAGGACAGAAAAGGCTACTGAGGTGTGCAAATGTCTTTTAAAAGAAATCATTCCAAGATCTGGGGCTGCCCAAGTCCCTTCAGAGCGACAGCAGGGCATCTTTCGCCGCCAGGGGAACCGAAGCAAGACGCAACAGGCCCTACAACAATGTGGCAATAAAATCCCGCCAGACCCCACCCGGATCCCTCTGTCCTCCCAAAGGTTGGGCCCGGGGAATAAGCAGCACTTATGACATGGAAAGAGGGATCACCGAGGGACCGACTCCAACCCAAATGGAAAGGACCCTACCGGGGATTTCTGGCCGCTCCCACCGCCACAGGGCTGGAAGGAGTACCCAGCTGGGTCCATCTCATCAAGATTAAACTTGCCCTCCCCCCCCCCCCCCCCCCCCCCGCCCCGGACTTCTTCAGGACCCACCGGCCAACCACACCTATACTTTGAACCAACTGAAGCTCTGAAATTCAAAAGACAGTCATTGGGTGCCTGGGTGGCGTAGTCGGTTGAGCATCCGACTCTTGGTTTTAGCTCAGGTCATGATCTCAGGGTCGTGAGATCGAGCCTGGCATAGGGTTCCGTGCTCTGTGCAAAGTCTACTTAGGATTCTCTCTCCCTCTCCCTCTGCCACTCGTGCTCATCTGCTTGCTCTCTCTCTCTCTCTCAAATAAATAAATCTTTTAAAAAAAAGTCATCACTGCAAACAGGTAAGGAATGTGGTGTATCATCGTCCCCATCACCTTCTTTTCTTGCATCTGTGTCTTCCATTCACTTGCTGCTTCAAGCAGCACCACTCCCTGGAAAACACCTGGTTTGCCCCTGCTGGGTAAGCAGTCCAGGTTAGTCTAACATTTCCTGGGGTGGCTCTGGGTCTGTTCTCTTGTCCTTTCACACCTCTTTTGTCCTGGCTAGGTGAAGAAAAAAAACAAAACTAACCATACATACCCCTTCTTGTCCTGGTGCTTATGTCTTCCCTGATCATAATAGGGCGTAAGCAAAACGTGGGGAAAGGGGAAGAAAATTCTTTGCTCCAAATTACTAAAAACATTGTCTCAGACCGCGCTAGAAACTTAATCAGACCGCTGGGTATGTCATGAACAAGTCCATGGAGAAGCACATAAAGATGTTCCGTGAGGCAAGCTTGCAGAGTCGTCCCGGGGCCAAGCCCACCCCATTTACAGAGCCAATAAACCTCACACAAACCCAGTCCTCAGCATCCACCCAACACCCGCTGACCGGATTACAACAACACGTTTTCATCCATCAGCCATCATTGGTATACCACATGACCCCTCTTGTGATCTCTGCAGGCCCTCCACCTGTAATCTGACTGCCAAATGAGCCCGCATACTTAGTATCATTTTATGCAGCTGCCCACCAAAAGGTGCGGCGAACCCCACCCCCCAGCCCTGCCCCCCTTTATATGCAGCAATACCCCCCCACATCTCAAACACGGCATATGATCTAGGAGATATGGCCTTGGTGTCACAGTTACCCAGACTGTCACACAGGGCCACAAGTATATGGCACCACTGATGATGGAGACCTGGATGATGACAAGCACTCCCTGTGGATGCCCCACAACCACTCACCACCTCAGTGCCCAGCCCCCCTCCCCAGGGCTCCTGGGTCTAGCTGAAGGAATGGTCTTCCTAAGAATGTCAGATGGGAAGGGGGACACCAGTTCAATGTCTTGATACCAATAAGACTAGCGGAGACTGTGGGACATGCTGCACCGTCCCCTGAAAATATTCAAATAGTCATCAGTAACCCTTCTAACACTCAGCTATCACCACCACGGAGGTCCAGGGGAGCCGGAGGATGGCTGAACGCTCAGAGTCACCTGGGTCGGATCCGTGATGAGACCAGCCAGGGAACAATGCACAACGCTTCCACACAGAAGCCACTGTGTCCACAGTGGTGGCTGAAACCGGACAGGAGTTTAAGCTTATCTAAGATCATTAGACTCTGGCTTCCGCGGTTTTAGATCACCAATTAGCCTTAGACTCTCCACTGGCTGACCCAGGGCGAGTATATGCTATTGCAAATCCATCTTGTTGATTCCACATTCATGTTTCTGGAGAGGTACGACGAAGGGATGACATCATCCCCCAACAGGCCTCCTGGCTCCATAATTTTAAGGCCCCCATGCTCAAACCATCTGGGACTCCGTTAAGGGGTACCTGCCATGTGTTACCTGGTTCTTGCCTTTCCTCGCGCCCTTAGTGGCCACTTTACTGCTGTTTCTATTTGGGCCATGCTTCTTTACTTTACTTGTCAAATTCGTGTCCTCTAGACTCCAACAGTCCCATATCCAGCTGATGCTCGCATGGGGATTCAGCCCACACCCGCTGGGGACCGCGTTCTCACGTCAGGATTAAATCAGATAGCGGGACATTGCCATGACCTCCAATGAGAGGCAGCGTCTACGCCCTTGATAAGCAGGATGTAGACACAGGAGATGAGACCTCCATCCACATTCCCCTGCAAGCATCAGGTGGATGAAAGCTCTCCGGGGGCCATGAGACAGTCAGGGACCACAGGAACAAGCCCCAAATGAAAAATATTATGGACCTGGGGAACTTCCGGTCGGCTGCTCTTCCTGAACTGATTTTCTCACAGAGCAGAACCAGGGTCCGACCCCACACCGGCCGGACTTCAAACAACAGCGGGGGCCATGTCCTGTTGAGGCGGGGACAAAAGGAGGCTCCACCAACCTGGAAGACCGTGGCTCCAAAAACACCAGTGAGCTGCTGGGTCGCCTGCCAACATCAGCCAATCAGGACGAGGCACTTTTCCATCCCTTAGTAGCATAAGGGACAGGAGTGGGAACGCTGGAGAAAGTAGGAGCTTTCTCCAATACAGCACTGCCTATGCCTTTGACTCTTGGGTCCCACGTCACTTCTATCGTTGTCGGGCCCAAGACCCCGGCTCAGGTAACAGAGCCCTGCCTGGGCTCGTGATCCCTGGGACTGAGCTACAGGCTGAGGAGAAGGCCAGATCCTGGGTCCGCCACACCGAGCCCAGTGGCCCCACGGACACACACCCCACCCAGGGTGGACACGTAGGCACAGACCCAGCCCTGCTGCCGGAGGAGCCCCTTCACCCTCAACACCCCCCACCCACCGTTATCTTCCGAATCGGGGGCCCTCCTGCAGGACCAAGGCTCCGACAAAATCTGGGCTTCAAAAGGAAGCTCAGTCCCTGACTGTCCCACCTGGGAGGAAGGTTTCCTGAGCATGGTCCAGCACGTGCAGAGCGGCCAGGATAAGGGCTCACGTCTGCAGAGAAGCAGCAGATAGGGGAAACGCTGTTCGGGTTAATGTTGCCACGGCCATTTTGCAGCAAATACCTCCACCTGGGCTCAGGTAGGAGCTTGGTCTGGCTTCTGTGGGTTACCCAGCCATGTGAGGCCTTCACTTTGAGTGCTGGTAAAGTCACGTCAGGTAAAGTAAAAAATAAGTACGAATCATTCCTACGACCAGGAGCAGGGCGGCTTAGCATGTAATCCCACAGCCGCTGAACAGGTGAAGACCCCCGCCAAGCAGGGCCTCGCCCGCACAGCCTGCAGAACAGGCTCCTAGAAACCTCCAGGCGGAAGGAAACAGGAGGTTAATCACTTCACAAACTCAGTTGTTCTCTGGCCGTCTGAGAAATTCCAAGAAGATGAGCCTGGGCCAGGCGTGGGAAGCAGGCACAGGAAGACAGCCCCCCTTGACCAAAGCTCATTTCAGGGAGCTCATGCCATGCCCTCGGGGATGCTGGCAGCGTGGCCAAGAAGTCCGCTCGACAGGCCAGCTTTGCAGTTGTTTCCAAGCCGAATCTATAAACACGGTTTTCTGTCTAGAGATGGCCGTTTCTCAGGGGCGGCGGCCGGGGATGTGCCTGCTCTGCTGTGAGCTGAATGCCGAGCTGCTCACAGGGACTCGGTATCCCTGCTCGATCCACTGCGGTGAATGAGGGCGCTGGGGGCGTGCTGCTTCACCCCAGGGACAGCACTAAAAGCTAAAGGACTGGGACTTGAAGTGGAAGGGACTCCTGAAAGGGACTGAAGGATGCCACCACCAGGCTTGCCTCTGAGCCCTCCTGGCCGCCAGTCCCCGCCAAGGGAGGCAGGACGGAGGGGTGGGCCAAGCCAGCGGCTGCGCCTGGGTTCTCACAGTGCTGGATCTCCATCCCTGCCCCAGTGTTTGTTGGCCGGGAGCCTTGGGACAAGGCCCTGGGTTTCCACAAGCTGCGGCTGCCTGGTGTGTAAGATGGGGATGCTGACACCCACCGCTGCATATAGACACTGATCCTGGAAATGGGAAAATGGAGGCGTGCGTCAGACACTTAGCGCAGTCGTGTAGGGACCCAAGAGATGGCCTCTGTTATCGCTTGGGCACCAAGCGGTTTCACTCAGGCTTACAAGCTCAGTTAGACGGGCAGCGCTAGAGGAGAGCACCCTCACCTGCCTCTTCCTCCTCCCCCCTCACTCCCTCCCTGCCCCACGAGGACCCTCAGCAATGCCCCCTGAAGAGCTTCCAAACTATGGGTTGTCTCAAGTGTGTCCGCATGGGCCCCTGGGCTTGCTCAGACAGCTGGACACTCCTCTTCCAGAGAATTTTCCAGAGCCTGCCAATAGCTCAGCATGTTGCGAGGCTTGACGAAATGGCAGGCCACGATCTTCCTAAAACGACACGTGGAAAAGGCCAACCCGTTTGGGAAAAAGGTCTGCTCGGAGTGGAGTTCCTCCAGCCCGATTTTCAGTTTTGCCAGGCAGAGCCCCACGAAGACGTCTTCGAGCTTAATGAACGGGACGCTGTCGGACACATCATACACGTGACTTGCCACGTCGCTGGAAAACACGTAGCCAGTGCCCGAGCAAAAGGGCGGGTACTTCTCCCACGGATATTCGTATTTACTGACAAACCACTTGTTGTGCTTGTCCCTAATCGGAAATTCGTTCAGTTTTAAGAAGCCGGTGAAAAACCGAGTGGTTCTGTTTTTCTTGAGGAGCAGCTCGGTCAGGTAGTAGATGTTGACAAACATGTCCGAGTCCGTTTTCATCACGAAAGCCGCCTGAGGACAGAAGCGGTGGATCCACTCGATACCCATCATGGTCTTCAGGGTCAAGTTGAAGTAGGCGTCCATGAAGTCCTTCTGGATGATGTCACGATGCCGCTGGCTTTCCTGCACTACCACTTTCGACAGGTCTTTACTGGATGTGGCTCCCAAAAGGAAGAAGGTTTTTATGAGTCTTCCGCTCACATTCTTTTCTTTCCCCCACGTGTTCCGGATGACCGTGCGAGCAAACATCTGTTCGTGGGAGGAGGTCACCAGCAGGACAAGGAAGGGGGGATCCTGCCTGCAGTTGATATCTGGAAGCTGAAGGAAGTTCCCCCTTTCTTTCTTAAAGACAAACGGCTCGTCTTTAAAAGGAGTCAGGCTGTAGATGCTAAAATACAAACAGAGGGCTCCCAGGACCACCAGGGAAATGTACATCAAGCGCATCTTCACGTAAGCCATCTGAAAGGAACAAAGAGCAGTGGTCAGACCTCAAAAGAAGGAGAGCATGTTTAGCTTTGCCCTGAGACGCATAGATGGGGGAAGACACCCACGTCTCACGGCTCATGTTCCAGAGACTGTGGGGTCTCACGGCACACAGAGCTGGAGAGCTGTTATCCAAAGGTGAGCATGGACGCCCAATAGCAACATTCACTCCACAGTGTGCAATCGGAGCACAGGGCTCCAGGCCAGACTGCCTTTCACCCGTGGGAGTCTCAGATTCCCCCTCTAAAATACAGGACCAGATCTCCCACTAGGTCCTTCCAGCTCTGCCCATCCCTGACTCCATAATGAAGTCCACCTAGGGAACCTGCAAGACTGGAAACCACGTGTTCTAGATCTAAATGCATGAACCGTCTGCACTCTTCTCTGATCAAACCAAGCACCATTTTATCACACCCAGAAAGAAGAAAGACCAGTGTCCAGATCTGCACAACTACATTCATCCCCCTTTATTTGTGGGAATACCTTCCAAGATCCCCAGCAGCTGCCTGAAGCCAAGCATAGTACCAAACCCTATATATGCTGTTTTCTCCCCTACATACGTTCCTATGACTTTTAGTTTTTAAATCGGGCACAGTAAGGGATTCACAACAATAACTAATAATAAAATAGAACAACTATAACAAAAAACTGTAATGAAAGTTACGTGAATGGGGTCTCACTGCGCTGTACTCACCCTTCCTGTGATGATGGGAGATGATAAAATGCCCACGTGATGAGATGAGGTGAGGCGGGCGGCGCAGGAGTGTGAGGTCGCGTTGGGCTACCACCGACCTTCTGACAATAGGTCAGAATGGAGACCATCTGCTTCTGGACCGTGGTGGACCACGGGTGACTGAAACCTTAGAACACAAAACCTCAGATGAGGCAGGAATACCGTACGTATCTTGGAATTCCATCCCTGCTAGCGGCGCTTATTTTATTTTATTTTAGAAGGGGGGGTTACTTCTTTAAATCTCCTGCTTCTTTCTTCTTGTGCCCACACACCTCTGTCATTCTCAGCAAATCCAGGACCACCCATGTTAATGTTATAACATTTAGAAAGCAAGTAACCAACTTTTTCCTGGCTCTGATGACCCTCTGGTTTGAAAACGAAACCCCAGGGTAGATTCCGAGAGGAAACTTGCCGAAGAGCTGTCAGTGAATGCCGTTGGGCACTGTCCAGTTCTGGACTCACTGCGTTTACCCAAAATGATGATTCCCTTCCTCAAGAGTCACTATAAGGAAAAAACAAAAAGAATAACACCATTCAAATCAGCCAGGCCTCACCAGCAGCTGCTCACCATTGGCCATCCCAGGGTGTTGCAGACCCGCATCACCACCTACCCAGGTGACCTTGAGGAGCATTTGGGCCCCACTGCAGCCCCGTTTTTCTCTTCTGCAAAGTGGGTGCGATCAAGAGATTCCACCACACGGTGCACCTGTTGACAACAATAACAGCATATGCAAATATCCAGGAAGCCTGTCGGGCCTGATGCGCTAGGACAGCACCCAGAGCTCTGGAAGGGGACCTGGTGGACCCATGAGTCAGCTTCAGTCCAATGTCTCATACTAATAATTGACCTTCCTACATAACAGTCTTACAGAATTTGACACAGGTAAGAGATCCATCAGTTCTCAACTCGGTGTCCCTATCTTCAAAATGCCATCCTGGGGGGGGAGCTCAGAGGGGCCAGCAAGACAAAAAAAACAACCAAGTGCAAGGAAGAAAAGGGTCACTTAATTTGATGGTAAAATCAGACCTTGAAATTTCATTCAGTTAAAATTCTGTTCCAAATGCTTTACCATAAAAGCTATGGAACAATGATGGAAACTTCCAGAACTAGCTAACTCCCTGGAGGCCAACTTAGTCTGGCTCCTGTCCTTCATGGCCCCCACGGCGGTCTTGGCCAGCTGGAGCCCCCACCCAGTTCAGAGAAATCGCTATGGGAGGCACATGGGTGGCAAGAACGCGTCTGAGCCGTGGCTGACAGGACGCTGAGAATTCTATTTCCTTTTTTTTTTTTTCTTTGTGAGAATAGTTTGGTTGTTGTTTTTTTTTTTTTTTTAAGGATTTTATTTATTTATTCATTAATTTGACAGAGAAGAGCGAGAGAGCACAAGCAGGGGGGAGTAGCAGAGGGAGAGGGAGAAGCAGGCTCCCCGCTGAGCAGGGAGCCCAGTGCGGGGTCCCAAGACCCCAAGATCATGACCTGAGCCAGAGACAGACGCTTAGCCGACTGAGCCACCCAGGTGCCCCTCTTCTTTGCGAGAACAGTGATTTACGGGGGTAAGATGTGTAGTTTATTCTGGCTGAGGAAAGGGGTAAGGGGAACCAAATCGCATTTTCCCCCACAACACATTTTAAAACGAAACACAAAAACCAAATCACGAGAAAGATGATGACATTCCTCTATTTTGCTTCCTTTCCCAGATAAGTTTGCTCTTCTTCAGTGGGTTGCCTCATTAGTAAACCTTAAAATATCATTCCCCTATATTTCCCAGGATCCTTCACATGGATCTCCATCCCCAGGGAAGGATGCTCAGCTCACTTATGCACTGGTCACTCGCTGGACCCCAAATGTCACCCATGAGAAAGAGCAAGAGGCCCGGCCCGACTGGCCAACACTCCCTGAGGGCATTTGTCTTCATGTGCAACCGGAACACACTCCCTACCTCCAGTGATGTGACCACGAAGTTACACCTCATATCCCCATTTACGCCTTAGATTGGTTATACATGTTGTGCTACAACGACCCACTGAAGGGGATTCGGGGAGGGCACCTAGCATCAATAAGGAACAGAACCTGGAAGAGCATGTTTCTAGAAAGGGAAGTCTATATCCCCCAGGTTCCGTCCCTCACAGTTTGGCCAGAGGCAGGAGCCCTTAGCATGAAGCATCTCCATGGACAGAGTCATAAACAGGCAACTACCTCTGCGACGGAAGCCCCACCTCAAAACACACCTGGGCCAGCCAGCCTGTGTAGCCTGGCCATCCAGTCAGGATGGAACAACAGTTTATTTAGCAGATTCTGGACACCAGGCTTCACTCCTTCAACCTACGAGCAATACAGACACAGACACAGAGCCTCGGAACTGGAGTAGATAAGTACTGTGCATGAATTATAGATCAAGGCAAGGCAGAAGGTTGCAGGCCCCTCCCTCCCTCCCTTCTCCTCTGCTTCCTGCCCTCCCCAGGCTCCTCTGCAGGTGTCACTTCGGCTCCAGGCTGGGGTCACTGTGCCCCCTCTGGGCCAGAGCACCCGGAGGGCCAGGGGTATGTCCACCTAATACCTGAGAGGGCTCTGCATAGGTGAGACACTGGGCATGTCTGAATTACAGTGGAACAAGTAAGTAACAGCACAAAGCTAAGGGCTTTAGGGCAGGGAAAGGCTGTCTATGGGGAGCCCCGAAGTCAATGTCTTAACTCTGTCAAACAGAGGATCCCTGCCCAGGCCAGGTGGGTGGGACTCTTGACCTAAGGCTACAGGGCTTGATGACAAAGGGATTGGAAGTCCATATCCCCAAGGGCTGGAAAGCCAAAGAGTCAGTCTGCAAAGTGAAGTTTAACGGGGCTGAGGGGCGGGGGCAGGGGAGGACCTCCTGGATCTGAAGAAAAGGATGATGAATGGAACTTCAAAAAATGCCATCGATGGGGCACCTGGGTGGCTCAGTCGCTGAGTGTCTGCCTTCGGCTCAGGTCATGATCCGGGGTCCTGGGATCGAGCCCCGCATCGGGATTCCTGCTCTGTGGGGAATCTGCTTCTCCCTCTCCCACTCCCCTGCTTGTGTCCCCTCTCTCGCTGTCAAATAAATAAATAAAATCTTAAAAAAAAAATGCCATGGAAAGACTTCAAAAGCAAGCCACAGAAAGGGAGAACATATGTGCCAGACATATATCTGACAAAGGACTATTACCCAGACTATATTAAGAACTGCTATGTATCAACAAAGAAAGCACAAAAACAAAACAAAGCAAAAACCCCACAATCTTAAAAAATGAACTGTGAACAGATATTTCACAAAAGAAAATATCCAAATGGCCAAAGCCCAAGAAAGGACATCATTAGTCATCAGGGAAATGCAAATAAAACCACAGTGAAAGGCCACTGCCACCCACGGAGATGACTAAAAGGAAGTGGGACGTCGGAAAGCCGTTTCTATTTGGCAGCATCTACTGCAGGGAAAGCTATGCGCCCTGACCCGGCAAACCACACCTGAGCTCATACCCAACAGAAATGGGGTGTGACCAAGAACGTGCAGAGCACATTGCTGCCCATAATAACCAGAAACTGTGCTCTCCATCTGGGTCTGATCAGGAGAGAGAAGCCACACAGTAATTCAAAGGGAAAGTTTAACATAAAGAATTGTTCTTCTAACAAGGGATCTGAGCGATGAGCGATTAGCAGTAAGTAAAGCGATCTCTCAGAACACAGGAACAGCAGGAATAAGGAGTAGCCCAGCCTCTAGCTTAAGATGAAACTCAAGGAAAGTCCCCCAACCCAGGCCTGAGATGCAGACCTCCATGACAGCCTGGCCCACTGACAGCAGAGAAGTCACCTTGGGCCCAGAGCCATTTTCACAGAGTAGCCAAAAAAGAGTGAATTTGGAGCCAAGAGGAAATACAGCAATAAATGACAAAAATGTAAACAATAAACTTCCGTCAATAGAGTGGGGTCAATAAAACATTACACAGCCATTAAAAAATACAAACTTCTGATAAACACACTATGTACTAATCTGATAGACATTACGTTGAATGAAAGAAGCCAGACTGGAAAGAGTATGTTCTGAATGATTCCATTGATAAGAAGTTCAAAACCTGGCCAAATGCATCACTGATAATAGAAGTCAGAATGGTAATTACCTCTGGTGGAGGGATTATTAACCAGGAAAGGGCACAAGGGCCCTTCTGGAGAGCTGGATATATTTTATTTTTGATCTGGGGGGTGGTTACATATGTAAAAACTCATTGACCCATACAACCAAGATCTGTGTGCTTTGCTGTAGGTAAGTTATTCCACATTAATATTTTTTGAATCATTTTAAAGATTTATTTATTTATTTATTTGAGACAGAGAGCATGAAAGAGACAGAGAGCACATGAGAGGGGGGAGGGTCAGAGGGAGAAGCAGGCTCCCTGCCGAGCAGGGAGCCCAATGCGGGACTCGATCCCAGGACTCCAGGATCATGACCTGAGCCGAAGGCAGTCGCTTAACCAACTGAGCCACCCAGGCGCCCTATTTTTTGAATCATTTTAGATAAAAATAAATCTCTGAAAAGGTAATACCTTCTGTAAAATAGCCTGCATTTATTTGACCCCAAGTCTGATTTTTTGCACAGTGCATTTCACGGGCCACAGTGCATCACAGAACAAACCCATTTTGTGTCCAGGTCTTAATTTACAATGATGACTGAATGACAGCCAGGACAAGTCAATGTCATTGAAAGAAAACATTAATGTAACTTTGGGTCTCTTAGAAACAGGAGACGTGGCTTGCCATGCTAGGCCATGGGAGGAGGGTCACAAGTTTTGGTCCGGAGAAACAGACAGGTCCGGGTCATGGCCTTTATTGAGTATTTTTGTGGACACACGGCAGGACGAACAGATTAGGATTGGCTAGTTTGAGTAATTTTGGCAGCTGGCTGTAGGAGTGACACCTAGCTGCCTGGCACCTGGCTGGGACAATGAAGGCCCAGGAATCTTGTCTCCTGAGGCATAAGGGCCAGACAGAGGCAGTGTGGCTCTGGATGGGTTCATTTGCACATTAAAGACCTGGTGGGGGGGGGAGGGGGGGCCTTCCTTATCTCTAAGAAAAGGCTCACCGTGGGAGGGGCAGTCCCTCCCCAGCCAGAAATAAGATGCCAAAACATAATATATAGAAAATTAAAAACAGGATTAATATGGCCCCGGAAAACAAACTCTGGACTTGCTTTTTTTGAAAACTCCAAAGTGCTCACGTCTGCTTTAACATGTTCAGTTGGCCAGGTAAGGAAGGCAGGCCCCTTGATCAAAGTGTGAGATTTCTACAACGATTCTGCAATATCGCATCCATTGTCAAATCGGTACCTACTCCACTTGCCATCGTAAGTCAGCTTCAGATGCTACGGAGCAGATTTTAAAACTAATGGATCATTGAACATTATATCAAAAACCAATGATGTGCTATACCTTGGCTAATCGAATTTAAATAAAACAAAATAAAATAAAATAAAAATAAAAGTCCCTTGTTGTTAACTGCAGGCAGCCTGCAGGGATGGAAATATTGAGGAAGTTGGAAACAGAAGATCTTGTTCACATTTGGCTCTGTCAACACAGTGGCGAAATTTGGCACAAGAATACTTTCATGCTACAGACCTGTGTCTGTCTCCAGTTGAGATCATACTGTTGGCCTCACAGGGTGGCTGGAAAGAGCTCTATGCATGGCGCGAACTGTTTCTGTCCTGGTTCTAATCCAAGTGTGCCCTCTGGTAGTATCAATTCATAATCCAACGCCTTCTCTTCAAGCTCCACCTTGCTAGAGGTATTCGGCCAGCTCCGGGTCACAGACAAGCGGGGGTGCACTGTCCACCGGGTGACCCAAACCCAAAGGAGAGTGGGCGGAATGGTCTGGAAGGTGCTCCTAGAGTCTCCCTCCTGGCTGGCCACTCCCAAACATGTAAGATTACAAAGGAAATCAATGATGTTGAAATAAATGTATCAAAATCGTTCTTGAAGTGTGCCAGAGTCATACATGCACTTCTTTATTACTGCATCTAACAACAATTTCTGACTCTAGGTCTGATAACTACCTTAATTTTAAAGTCAGCAGGAGCTTTGTCCTTTTGTGATGTGAAAATACCGGGGATTTCTTTCAGACACAGTCACAGGCCGTGGGTCTGTGGGTCAGTGTCCGTTACGGGCCGATCTGTGTCCCCCTCAAATTGGCGTGCTGGAGTCCTAGCCCCCAGTGCCTCAGAATGTGACCTCATTTGGAGATAGGGTCTTTACCAAGTTACAATAAGGTCATTAGGGCAGGCCATAATCCAGCTAGGACTGGTGCATTTATAAAAAGGGGAGATTTGGACACACACACACGGAGAATGTCATGTGAAGATGTAGGCAGAGATGGGGTGATGCTTCAACAAGCCAAGGATGCCAACATGGCCGGCAAACACTAGAAGCCGGGAAGGGGCCTGGAGCAGATTCTCCCTCACAGCTCAGAAGGAACCAACCCTTCCCACCCCTTGATCTCAGACTTCCAGCCTCCAGAAGTGTGACACAATACATTGCCATTGTTTTAAGCCTCCCATCTGGGGTACATTGTTATGGCAGCTCCAGGAAACCAATATGGTGCCCACATCCATAATGGAAGAAAGTGCTAAATTTCAGTTAGGGGTTCGTGAAGATAAGAATGTAGGGCTTTTTCTCGTTGTAGGTGTTGGGCCCCAGGTAATTAGTTCTGCTCTGGTACTCAGGGTCCCACACAGCCCGTGGTGGACAGGCTCACACACCTGAGCTGCGGATGGTCACACTCAGAACCTGCAGTCTGGCACCTGGAGGGGAAGCCTGGAAATGGGAGGCACTGGGGGAGACGGGCGGCCCCCACATTGCCAGTCACTCCGAGAAGGTTTTCGTGCCCACGGCTGTTTCTCTCTGGTCTCGCCGTCTGGCTGGGCCCCAGCTGGGGCCTGGTGGTCGGGCTGGGGTCGAGCAGCATGGGATGTCTGTGAGCTGCAGACTTTTATTACTTTTTTGGACAAGACGTACTTCGTAATTGTATTTTCTAACTGGTGATAGTGGCTTATAATTTTAAAACTTTTTCCTATTTGATAAAATAAACTGTTAACTGTAATTCAACCCCTGTCCCATTTACAAACTGGTTTACCACCTCCCTGGCTCCTGCGGCGGCTCAAGGGAGACCCGACAGGAGGTGGGGGGCTGCGGCCTTTCCCGCCAGCCACCCGACCACTGTGGGCACATCAGAGCCAGTGGCCCAGGCCTGCACACACAGGTGTCTACAGGGGGCTCCTCTTTGGTGAGAAGGACATTCAAGTGTCCCACCCCAGTGAGGAATGGTGTCTCTCTGCCTTTCGCACCATCTCATGAGCCCAGCCAGGAGCTGTGAACCAAAACCCTGTTCGTCATCCGTCTCTCATGGTGCAGCCGCCGTGGACCAGCATGGCCTCAGGGGCAACCTGTGCCTGTCCTTCCAGGCTGACCAGCAAAGACAGGAACACATCCTGCTGGAAACGTTCTCGGCATAGCCCATGGCCTTCACGAGAGAGCGAGCACTGTGCGCTCACCCCAGGCCCTCAGAAAACCAGTCCTGAGGGGCTCCTCTGTGGCAGGCGGGGGTCCCGGCGCCAGGAGCTCCATGATGAAGCAGACTGACCTGCGAGGGGCTCACGGCCCACAGCACGAGCAGAACCACAGCTGCTGCTCAACGTGGCAAGGTGGAGTGTGAGCCCAACACTCTCCTGCCCAGGCTCCCATCGGGCTCCTCCAACTTCCTTTCCCAACCAGGCCTCGATCTTCAGACTTCTGCCCAATTTTAGCTAGAATCCTGCTAGGTTGGTTTGGCCAGCACCCCGACCCCTGATGTCTCGTCATAGGAATCTCTCATCGGCTGCCCCCACCCCACCCACCCCACCGCCCTGCTCCTTGGCTATCCATCCTGCTCGTCTGTGCTCTGTTCAGAGTTGAACTCAGCTCTAACCTGGGGTCTCTCCCCCACTGCAATAGTTCCAGAATACAATCTGGTTTACTGCTTTATCTGCTGTCCAGCTCTGGTTTTTCTTTGACAGGGCAGACGAGAGAACAGAGGTCTGCAGCGGAACGTTCTAGGAAAGATGATGAGCAGAGGCAGGGAATCCGGAAAGGCATGGTGGGTTCCAGAAACAGGGTGGTGTGCAGAGGGAAAGCCTGGGAGTGAGACTGGAGACCAGGCAGGGCGGGCTCCAGGTCTGGCCTTCTCTGAGGACACCAGGGCATCCGTAGTCCTTCCCTAGGCTTTACACACTGAGGAGTCTGGGATCTGATGGGGCCACTCTCTCTTACTCCTAGTATGACAGACAAGCCTCCCACTAACTTTGAATATGGCTGCTCCAATCTGAGGAGATAGAGCACAGGGTTCATACCAATGATCACTGGTCTCAGAGTCGATGAATTTAGAGCTTTAGAAAGGCATTTTCAGTATTGACATTTTAGGCAACAAAATACCACAGACTGGGTGGCTTGAACAACAGACATCTCTTGCTCACAGCTCCGGAGGCGGAAGTCGGAGATCAGACTGCCAGCATGGCTGGGTTCTGGGAGAGCCCCCCTCTTGGCTCGCAACAGCTGATTTCTCACTGTGTTCCCACATGGCAGAGGGAGGGAAAGAGAGGGAGAGAGTATGAGGAGGAGGGAGGAAAGGGGATGGGGAACGTGCACGAGGCCTCTCTTCCGTTCTTGGGTCTCCTTTTTACAAACACACTAATCCCCTCTGCTCATGACCTCATCTAAATTTAATTACCTCCCAAAGGCCCCACCCCTACATGTCACCACATATATATGAATAGGGGGACGGGGCACAGTTCAGTCCACAGCAGGGATAATCTCCAAACATTTACTGAGCACCTATTATGTGAAAGGTGGGATGGTGGTCACTGTGAGTAGTCCTGGGGTCTCCTTGGACTCCTTGGATTGTCCTCAGTTATGTGAACTTACCACCCAGAGGCAAGTCACTCTTCCAGGCTATCCGCCATGCTTCCCACTGGGAAGTGCCATTTCCAGACCCTCTAGATTCATTCTCTCCTGAACACAGAGATGATAACAGCACCTGGGTTGGTGACTTGGACTCTGACACTGAGAGGGAGAGACATGAATGTGTTTGGAGGGGATCTAGAGGCACTCCTGCTGTCCCTTCACTCTGCAATCTACCCCCTGCTGAAGCTTTCTCTATTAAAAAAAAAAAATGCTTTACTTGCAGCTCCCAAACCTTCAGAAGCCAAAAACACAACTCAAGGTTTTTAAAAACCAATTTCTTTAAACCTCCAGAGCATTCTTTTCTGATTAGCCCAAATAACACTGAACAATTGTATGGGACAGTTTTATCCACAGTGTCAAAAGGAACGACAATAAAATGGTGTCCATAGATTTAGGAAGGCCAAACTACAGCGTTGTTGTTTTTTTAAAATAAGCTTTGGATTAATTCAGTAAGCTAAGACCTGAGGCCTTTCTTCTAACCAAAAATTAAACAAAACAAATTAATAACATAGCAGAAAGGATACAGCAGAATGTCATTAATAGGGTTGCTGATTATTCTGTGCAATCAACTACATTAGAAAAATCTGGAAAATTTGGAAAAGCTCTTTGATTGCCTGGACCTGATGAAAGATAGGAAGGATAGCATTCTTTAGCAGCATATAAAACACCTTGAAAATAAATACAAGAGATTTCTCTCAGGGAACATCTTCTCCCCGATTATTCCTCAAGCCTGTGCCCCAAATGGTTGAGCCCTAGACTCTAGGCTGCTTGAGTGCCCTTACTATAGAATTCCAGAGTGACAGGAATTCAGCATGCAAACCACAGAATAGGGGAGAGAGGGAAGAAAAATAATTAAAACCTGTGAGTGCAACCATTCTGGAAATAAGGCTTGCCCAGATTTCAATTTACACGAAGTGCCCTAAACGAGAAGCAATGGAAACAGCAGGTGGTGTTCGGGCTGGGCTGCGCTGCATGCAATGTGTCTTCATGGCTTGAAATTTCATTTCTGGACCAACAAATTCAGCTGATCTTTAAGATGACGACTCACAGAGCTACTTATCAATTAGCCCGTGCTCTGTACTATTTGTTCCAATTGACCTCCTCCGCTCCTCTACCCTCAGGCCACACCTGTTCCCCTCAGCCCCGTGAACAGAACTGTTCTTTCCCTTCTGTGCAGACGGCCCTCCCTACGTGCGTCCTGGCCTCCTCCACCGCCTCCCCCCCCATGCCAATTCTGCTAAGCTAACTCTAGCTCACCCTCAACCCCCGCCAATTCTTCAGCAAAGCCATTCTTTCACTTACCACTCATGGCACCCACTGTATGGTATTTTATCGCTTCCATTCATAGATCGTACTTTACTATTTCTCTGTGCAAACCTTGAACTAGCATTCCCACTGTTTGATAACTCCAGCACAGAGCAAGGACCAGCGTCCACATTTTTCACCATCGTAGCACCTGCCAACACACAATATTTGCCACATACAAGAACCCAAAGGAAAGTTCTGAATGAGTCAATGAGAAAATACCCATGTCTCCAAAAGCCAAATCATGCTTCTTTGCGACATGGAGACATTTTCCTACTTGAAAACAAACACTCACTTTATATGACATCTCCTTGGGATGAAATTTTCACAAAATTTTTCAGTGCCTTAGGTATTTTTGCTTTGTGTACATCTCATAAGACTTCAATTATTTCCCGGAAGAAATAGAACCTGGCTTACTTCAACAGAAGAAAAAGCAATACTGAGAGTTTCACCCCCTACTGCTCACACTGAGGACACTGGGCGGTCACCGGCAGCAGCGTGTGGAGTGTTATTTAGGTGTTCAGACATAACTTCAAATGCTTTAGCAGGGAAGGGAACAAGAGCAGTGCAGAGGAGAAAGACAGGAACTAACAGCACATTCGTCGCATTAATTTGCCTATTGGTCCCAGGAGGTAGGCATATGGGTAAGAGGATGGAAGATCATTTTTGTTGAGAAAATAGTGCGTATACACAATAATAAACCATGGCTGTCCAGACACAAAAGTCAAGAGCATACATGATTTGCCAATATGGCAGAAGGGACTCTTTCAAAAGCAGCTGACCCTCCGCAGAACACCCTCCTGACCCAAACACCTTCGTTCCCTGGGGCACATGAAGATCGCCTTCAACCTGCTACTTCCTCTGATTATGGGAAAACTTTCTCTCCATGGATTTTGTCACTCACAGCTACCTCTCAACCCTGACAGAAGAGGATCACAAAAATCTATAAACGAGCAAAAAGCTGAATCCAAGCATCAGCAGTTGGGTTGGGACAGGCAGGCCCATTCCTGCGGCTTCTACTATTGCTAATATCATTATGACGATTTGTCTGCTGCTAGAATGCCCTTTGGACCACGGGCCCTTGATTTCACCACAGGAGGTGCAGTAGAAGATTCTGGTTTCACATGGATGCTCTTGTAACAGGTGGGCAATTTCTACCTTGAGGTGATGAACTACGTTCTTAGACCTGTCGGGTTTTTTTTCCTACATGATGATCACATAAGAAGTTATGCATATCTTACTTGCTGACTGTCTTCGGGAAGGAGTCCACGGATAACACGTGGTGAGGAAATGAACTTTTTCTAACAGAAATAAGGCAAAACTTCATGACTTCTGCTCGCTGGGCTCAAGATCACTTGGTCTGACCTAAAGCAGATGCCTCTGCCCAGGCTCTAGACAAAATTTTGAGTTCATGACACTTGGAAAAGAAACTCACTGATCGGGGAGGGTGAAGACTCCCTTTTCATGATTCAAATACTGACACCTTAGACAGTCGCCAGGACACTTCACTCAACCTTTCAGGACTGAAGGGTCAACCAGTAGATATTTGAAGAGAATGAGCACACGGAAGGGAGATTGGGCAAATATCTTAGTAGTCTTCTTAAGAAAGCAAATTTCTACATGACATGCTAGAAACAAATTTCACAACTGCCATTTGTATATAAATATTGTCTCAAATACTCTCACTCAGCTCATAGTGCAAGCCTTGTCAAGACACCTCCATAGCAGAGAAAGTGAATGTCGTTATACAAAATAACTACTTCACTAGTTGAAACTGACCTTTCCTCAAACTACTGAACTTGAGAAAATCTTACCACGGTGGTGACAAGTAATGCTGAGTCCCACCTACTTTTTAGGATTCCCTTATTACCAAGGGGCCAAGGTGCAAGACAGCTAGTCAAGGCAAAGTATCATGGCCCTCATGCAATGCAAGGAGCCATCTGTCTACATCCGCTTCCCCCTCGAGGTGAATCATGGCAACCACTGCCCTACTCCCAGACTTAAATCACTCAGCCTTCTAATAGAAGAGCCCCATAGTCACTTCCCACTGGGAATCTTTGGAACAGAAATGATGGAATATACACCTGCCCTGCTACATCCCCCAGAGCTCAGGTACCTCGAGGCCTAACGCAGTGGTTAAGAAATAGTAGGAGGTGGGGGCGCCTGGGTGGCTCAGTCATTAAGCATCTGCCTTCGGCTCAGGTCATGATCCCAGGGTCCTGGGATGGAGCCCCGCATCGGGCTCCCTGCTCAGCGGGAAGCCTGCTTCTCCCTCTCTCACTCCCCCTGCTTGTGTTCCCTCTCTCGCTGTGTCTCTCTCTCTGTCAAATAAATAAAATCTTTAAAAAAAAAAAAAAGAAAAAAGAAATAGTAGGAGGCGTATAAATATTTGTTGAATAAATGATCTGAGGTGAATATCTGCACAAGAGTCTATGACCATAAAACAAAGAATTCTCTTTCACTACATCAATAATAATCTCCAATGCTCAGCTCATTCCTTCCTCTCAAGGTGTATCCACACTCACATCTCCATCCTGTCTGTATTTTGGGATCCAGGTTTCAGGTCCGGTGGAACTGTGAATTTCATCCTCAACAGTTTCAACGACAATAAATAATAATGAGCAATGCAAATGGTGTTGATTTTTCTCTTAAGATGACAATCACTGCCTAGGTGGATTTCTGCTCAAAGTAAGACTGCAAAACAAAAATTCACTCCAAAAAAATGTTTAAAGGACCTTATCTCAATCACCTGACATCTTCTGGTCAGCCTCTTGTTTTCTTTCGCTTCCAGATCAAGCTCCTGGACTAAACAGTTTATACTCACCTCTTGCACTACCTCATCCACCAATTAATTAATTAATCCTCAACCCACTGCAACCTGCTTGCACTCCCACCGCTTATCTGAAAGCACTCTGCCAAAGATGACCAACAGCCTGTTTTGGGTCGGGAAAGATTTAACACGGGGCTACTCACAGCCTCTTCCTCTTCCCCGATCTACCAAGAACACTGCCTTTATCAGCTTGTTCCTTGCACAGTTTGGATAGTAGATGAGGGAAGAATTGAGAAATGCTGGAAAAGGGAGAGAGTGACTAGAGGAACAGAATAGAATCAACATGGAGGATAAGAGGTTCTAGGGTAAAAGAAGGGGTGCCGGGGGCTAGATCAGAGAAATATTTTGAAAATTTAGAGGAAGGGAACAAGGGAACTCAGAAAGTGACAGATACAGAGAGGGAGTAACAAGAATTGAACATTTTGCTGGGCATTATGAATGGAATCATCTTTGGTGTCCTTTGAAAGATCTCAGTAAAGGTTCAAATTGCCTTTTGGATATCAAACCAGTGATACATACATACATATCAGAAAAGACTTTGAGGGCGCCTGGGTGGCTCAGTCGTTAAGCGTCTGCCTTCGGCTCAGGTCATGATCCTGGAGTCCCGGGATCGAGCCCCGCATCAGGCTCCCTGCTCGGCGGGAAGCCTGCTTCTTCCTCTCCCACTCCCCTGCTTGTGTTCCTGCTCTCGCTATCTCTCTCTCTGTCAAATAAATAAATAAAATCTTTAAAAAAAAAAAAAAAGACTTTGAAAGCATAATGTCAAGACTGAGCCACAGGGCGCATTGGCTTTACTGGCTTTATTTTCCATGACCTACTTGTGATGCCAGGTGCTTCTGTCCAAGCTTTTCTTCCTGTAACTACCACACTCCTTGGCTTCTATGGGGTGCTCACCTGGTTCTCCTCCAACCTCCCTGATTTTTCCTGGCTCTCCTTTGTTGACTCCTCTTCTTCATCCTGCCCCTAAAATTCAGATGTGCCCCTGACCCTCTCTTCTATTTGACAGAGTCCCCCTTATCCACTCCCATGGCTATATACAAAATAATCCTCAAAGCCATACTGTCCTTCCACATTTTGCTTAACTCTAAATCCAACTGCCACTGGACATCCCACAGACATGTCAAGTTCCACTCTTTGCAAATTGAAGGGCCTTGTCATCCACTCGGTGACATAAGCACCAGACCCGTGGCCATTTCCATTGTTTTATCTCACAAACTCTAGACTTAACCACCTGCACTCCAGCCTCCATGCTGTCCATCAGAAGAATGTTCCCCAAACCAAAAGTCCAGCAGCATTGCTTAAAGCTTTTCAACACGCCCTACACTCCCGCCACAAGATGGCTTGAAGTTCAGTGAATGCGCCATTCTGTCTCATACTGTCTCTCTAGTAAAGTCCTTTGAATTCCTTCACATCCAGCTCAAACTTTGTCCCCACAGAGGCATCTCCCCCCATGAGGAGGCTTGACCATTTCCCTTCTTGGCACTACGGTTCCTTGTAGCTACCTTGACCATAACGCTGCCAATCACAGATATTCGTTTATGTATCTCTTTCTTTATTGTAAGTGGTTTGAGACAGGAAAATATTTCATTCACATTTATTTAAATCTCAATACCTCATATCACACTTTTCACATAATGGATGCTCAGTAAATATTTACTGAGTGTGTAAATAAATATTAACTGTTATGGGTCGGATTGTGCTTCTCCCCCCAGATTCATATGCTGAAGTCCTAACCCCTAGGACCACAGAACGTGACCTTGTTTAGAAATGGGGTCTTTGCAAATGTAGTCAGATCAGCCATGCCAGGGTAGGATGGGCCCCTAATCCAGTATGATTGGTGCCCCTGTGAAAAGAAGAAATGTGGACACAGACACACACACAGAACACCATGTAAGATGAAGGCAGAGATCAGGGTGATGTTTCCCAAGCCAAGGAACATCAAGGACTGACATCAAACCACCAGAAGCTGGAGAAGAGGCCTGGAGCAGATGCTCCCTCGTGACCCTCGGAACGAACCCTCCACACCCTGACCTTGGACTTCTGAACTTCAGAGTGTGACACAATAAACTTCTCTTGTTTAAGCCCGTTGGTCTATAGGACCTTGTTAAGGCAGCCCTAGGACACTTATACTTTTATTAAGGAATAAGTGGATAAGGTGACTCAAAGCAGATACTACCTGAATATCTGCAATGGGCCTTTAGTGTGCTTTGCTCAGCAGCAAACACAAGAGCAGTGTTAGACAGAATTCCGCCCACGAGCAAGGAGTTCTGTCAGTGTGTTCTTCCTCCTCTCTCTGGGAAGACTTTGAAAAGGAAAATGGTTTTTTCCACATAATTTTTCCCCACTAGATCTTTGTTTCTGTTTGGAGAAAACACGGCAGGGAGGAATAGTTATCAAAGACAAATGGTTAAAGACTTGAGAACAGCTCGGGGGCTCTGTCCATGCAGCCGTGTCCTGCCCTTCCTTGGGTAATTCTGCCTCGTCCTGCCTCCCAGGGACTGCTGTCCCTCCTCAGGCCACCTCTAGGCAATCACAGTGTCTCGGTGCATCTACAGAAACCATATTCCCAGAGACAGAAAAAGAAAATGCTAACTTGCAAACATCATCTCTAGTCAAATGCCAGTCACGCCCTCGTGTCTTTCACTGCTTCTCCTTGAAAACCCAGCACGCATGCCACAGATCAATGGGAGAAGCCAGAAATGTGTGAGAGAGAAATTTCACTGACCTAAATCACCCATGCTCACGTCATACATGTGTCGGGGAGTACGGCTAAGATTGTCACAGGGAATATTAACACAACCAAGACCCAGATACTCAGGAAATTCCCCCTTTGACACCTGGGTTTCTTGTGGGATCTGCTTCCAGCTCACCCATATTCCCTCTGCTCCAAATCGGGCTGAAAGTACACAGCTTTCGCTAAAGATAACTCTGGCAGGAAAACCACAGACTTTAATGTGAAATGATTCACAGTGAAAATATGACACTTTTTTAAAGTTCATGAAAATTGTTAAACATTGGTGGGTTTGTTAGAGAGTCGTCCTGTTCCACTTAACAACACCTCCTCATTTTTTCACTGGTATCTGGCTCTGAGTGCTGGTTGTTAACACACAACGGGCAGGGATCACTTTCCTATAAAAAACCAAAACTGGAAACAGTGCCCCAAGAGTTTTATTGAGAATATATATTCTATTTTAATAATAAAAAGAAACAAAACACAACAGTTGGAGAAACAAGAACTCAAATTTAAACTAAAATAAGTGACTTGCAGGCACCATTTTCAAATCCTACTCGTTTTCATTTTAAACCAGTATTTCCATTATCACAACTACATGTACTTCTGAATAGCAATGCAACTGTATACAGACTTAAGAGGAAAACAATAGGCCATCATCTTGACCATAAACAATAAAGGAATTAATACTAAGTTTAATCAAGATCATCCAAAATCCCAACCACTTAGAAATAAAGAAAATTGACTGAGAGGTCAAAGGAGAAATTAAATGTATAATAACAGATTACTTATAAAACAAAACAAATGAGACCACCACTTATCATTCCTTAGGATGCGTTCAAAGTTGCTTTCAGAGGTAAATGCATAGCCTTAAATATTTTCATTATTAAAAAAAGAAAGAAATTTTTAAAAAAATTAAGCTCTCAAAGAATTCAGAAAACAAACAAAAATTACAGAAAAGAGCAAGAATAATAAAACCAAAAGCAGGATTGAATTAATTCAAACATTAAAACAAAATATTACTGGGGTGCTTGGGGGGTTCAGTCAGTTAAGTGTCTGCCCTTGGCTCAAGTCATGATCCTGGAGTCCCAGGATCCAGCCCCACATTGGGCTCCCTGCTCAGCAAGGAGTCTGCTTCTCCCTCTGCCCTTCACCCCACTAATGCTCTCTCTTGCTCTCAAATAAATAAATAAAATCTTAAAAATATATATATTACTAAGAAATACACACACACCCTTTCTAGCATATCCAAAAAACAGGGAAAGGTGGCAGAAAAAAATAAAATGATAAATGAGAAGATAATCAAGATGTTAAGAGTCCTATGTTTGGAACCCAAGGGAACTGATCAAATCGTAAGTCAGTCACTTGCTAGCTATGAGCCTGAGAATATTTACCTTTCTAAGACTCCATTTTCTCTATAAATGAGAATGCAAAACTTGTAAAATGAGAGAATAATGCTAACTACCTCCTAAACTTTTTGTGAAAGTCAGGTAAGTACTTCACAGTTCCCAGGAACTAGTAAGCACTCAGGCAACACTCTAGATCATTCCTAAGACTTACGTAATGCTAGTTTGTTTGATTCCCAAATCCCTACAATCCCATCTTAACTCTTCCCGGGATATAATCACTTGACGTGGTCCCATAGGTCCACTGTGCAGGAGGACATTTGCAATTTCATCTTCAAAATAATGCAATTCATAGAAATTGGTGAAAGTCCAAATTCTTCCAGATTTGAAGTAGAACCGACACGACTGTGGATGAGCTGGTGAGGGGGCAGCTGGTGTGCAGTGATATGACAAGAGTCAAATGTCCTCCAAAACATATGTCCCTACAGCACAGTTCTATGCTACAAGAAGCCTCCTACTAAAATGTAGAGAACTGACCTGGTTAGATCTGACTGCATAAAGGAGACATGGAAATGGCAAGAGTGAGACCATGGGACCTGAATAATGAAGAACAAAGAATAGAATTTAGAAAACATGAGTCAGGAGGGAGGAAATGGGGGTGGAAAAGGATCAACTGGATACACAGGAGAAAAACCACATTAATGTCCCAAGAGTGGCTAACATGAACACCTCCTGCACAACAGCAACTGTTCTGAGTGCTTTCCATGTGATTACTCACAAGTCCTCCCAACACATCTATAAGGTGGACCCAATGTTCTTTTTGAGGAGAAACCTGCAGAGTGAAGTCACCAGCCTGGATCCTGGAGTGAGTTCATGGTCAAAGTCAGCATCTACAGCCAAGCTAAGGTACCCCAGGGCCCACAGTCCAGCACCCGCTGCTCATTCCCCCTCTCAGTGTCGCAGAGAAGTGCCCCAGGGACCAAAGAAGCCTAAAGAAGGTAGGGCCATCATCAGGGTCAATCCTATAGAAGACTGTGGGACCAGAAGTGCTCAGACTTCCACAATGCACTTCAGTGGAATAAACATGGCTAAAATCAGACAGCAGATGACAATCCTTCAAAAAGAAAAAGAAGGTGATGGGGAAGCGGGCTTAAACAAAACTGCACATCCTAGGAACCAACAGCTAAAGAGACAAGGGTCCAAAACATGGGTGGGAAGGAATGAAACTGGTTGGTCCAGCCAGACAACAGGACAAACAGGACAGTGATAAATGATGGCTGATGGAGAAGCATGAGGAAGAGAGCATGGCAGAAAAGAAATTAGTGTTGCCAACATCTTTCCCAGAAGTAAAGTTTATGACAGGAAAAGAGTCTTACCTGTTAACAAGCAGGGGTTCCTCAACAACAACAAAAACTGGCAATGGACCTGAATAAGCATTCCCTCACAGAAGGTATTCAGATGGACAACAGACTCAGGAAAAGATGCTCACCATCACTCATCATCAGGGAAATGCAAACCAAAACCATTATGAGCTCCCACTTTGTACCCACCAGGATGGCATTATAAAAATAAATTTTAAAGAATTAACCAGTGTTAGCAAGCTTATGGAGAAATTGGAGCCCACCCTTGTGCAATGCTGGTGGGAATGTAAAAATGGTGCAGCACTCTGGGACACAGTATGGCGATTCCTCAAAGAATGAAACATAGAATTACTATATAATCCAGTAACTCCACTTCTGAGTATCTACCCAAAAGAAGAAAGCAGGAACTTAAACAGATATTTGTACATCCATGTTCATAGCAGTGTCATTCACAACAGTCAAAAGGGGGAAGCAACCCAAGTGTCCATGAACAGAGGAATGTATAAACAGAATGTGGTCTAGCCATACAGTGCAATGGTATTCAGCCTTAAAAAGGAAGGACAGTCTGACACTTGCTACAACATGGATGCACCCTGAAGACATAATGCTAAGTGCAATAAGCCAGTCATAAAAGGACAGATACTGTCCAATTCCATTTATATGAGATCCCTAGAGTAGTCAGATGCACAGAGTCAGAAAGTAGAATGATGGTCGCCAGGGGCAGGGGGACTGCAGGGAGAGGTGACAGATAATGGGCACAGGATTTCCTTCGGGCGTGATAAAAGTGTTCTGAAACTAGACAGTAGGGATAGCAGCACAATGTCGTGGAAGTACTGGAGCTAATGTGGCCAACTTGGTTTATGTATATCTTACGACAAAGGTAAAAAAAATTGGGGGGTTCACTGAATTGTAAGCTTTGTGAGTAAAATTTATATTGATATTGCACTTTGGTAAAACTGTTAATAAAACATGAAAAGGGAAGAAAAAATCAAGGGCTGAAGGGAAGCTGAGATCAGAGCCAGAGGGGAGACCTTTCTGTCACTGTAGGGCAGGTTTTCCCAAACCGTGTCCACCAGACACCAAGAGGACCTGTGTGTGTTTGGGGGGGGCTGCCTGGGGGGTGGGAGAGAGAGAGATGGCAAGTGGGAGAACCGCTGGATTAAACAAAATTAGGGTTCCTCACTGCAGGACTTTTTGGAAACTTCACAAAGTTAACGTTCAGAGTAAATTTCAAAAAGAAGATTCATAGGCAGGGCTGCCCAAATTTCTTGGATCCTAGAACAGTTTGTGAGGAACACATCCCACAGACTAACAAAGAAAGCAAACAGATAAAGAAAAGATTGACCAAGTGGGGCTATAGCTGGGTCAACCACACAGGTGAGGTGGGTCAGCAGGTGAGAGCCACAGGCTCTATGAATCCGAGGAACTAGGAACCAACCACATGAAAAATGCCTTTCCAACCTCATAACTCGGCTTCTCTAACCGTTTAAAACTCCTCCATGGTTCTTGGCACTATCAGTTTTCATTAGCCTGAAAAAGCCCCTCCACGTTTTACCTGATGGAATAACGTGTGCAAACCACCTTGCTTGGGCATGCCACAGGGTACTGCAGATGACCCAAGAAAGAGCTTCAGTGAGACAAGTGTTAATACCGTGTGTTAGAAGTCAGGAAAAAGTGCCCGTCAGTCAACATTGGACATAAGCACTACAATGTAAGTCTAAAATGGGAAGCAAAAATCTGTCAAAGAATAATGGAGGCAAGGGGCGCCTGGGTGGCTCAGTCGTTAAGCGTCTGCCTTCGGCTCAGGTCATGATCCCAGGGTCCTGGGATCGAGCCCCGCATCGGGCTCCCTGCTCAGCGGGAAGCTGCTTCTCCCTCTCCCACTCTCCCTGCTTGTGTTCCCTCTCTCGCTGTGTCTCTCTCTGTCAAATAAATAAATAAAATCTTTAAAAAAAAAAAAAAAGAATAATGGAGGCGATTACTTATTTTGCATGTAGATTAGTTATTTTTCATATAAATTATTTTCTCCCATGGGAGAGTCAGCTGGCAAACTGACTCTTAGAGCCAAAACCAAGATTTACAAGAGTAAGGATGGGAAGAATAAACTACAGTCCTAGATAATAAATCTTATTTGCACACTGGGGAGGGGTCACCTAATTGTTAATAAGTAGAAAAGAAGGAATTGGGGCATTATGTCCTTGAGAAAGCCAAATAAGAGTATCAAAAACAAATCCAAATTCAGTTATTTATGGGTCCTCTAGGAACCTCAGAGTGAGCTAAGGAACATTGGTGACAGGCTGTATCTATGGTATGTTGACCACCACCATTCCATCCACCTTAGTAAGGCCAGCCCTCTACCATTTATTTGCCTCATTCAAATTTTTCAATTCCTTAATCCATGTCTAATTATAATAGGCACGTGTTTCCCTCCAAAGCTGTCAAACAACTGGGCATTGCACCAGGCTTCATACAAAAGTGGGGTACTGAACACCCACTCTGACCTACTGCTCGTGGGTTGAATAATATTATCAATTATTAATGCTTAAATGTGTAATAGGGCATTGAGACATTTGTTTTTCTACTTTGTCCACACTAACATAAAACAGTAAGTTCAAACTGGCCAAAAATAGACAAGCAACACTCAAATGAAAGACACAGCTCTTAGCATAGTCCTTAAATGTGGTGGCCAGGGTAAAACACTGAAAATGCCAGAATTTTACATGAACCCTTAATTGGGGTAGTAAAATTAGTGGAAAGGTGAGGAATTAAAATTCATAAAAGTCTTATTTTTATTCGTCTTCCTTCCCAAGCCAGAGAAAAGTGAACAGAGGTGGTAAGTAGGAAACCGGAGCGAAATGGGCCTCTAGAGTAAAATCAGGTCAAATGTTTACACCTGCCTTTCCATTTTCCACAGAGTGAAGGAAGGCCCAACAGAAAGGAGAATTATTACCACCCCCAAAGATAACTGCCTCCAACAGAACCAGGACTTACCAGAAAGTCAAATGTAGCAGACAGGTTAAGAGGGTCAACTTAATATTATAAGAGTTCCTGAAGAAAAGAATAAAAGGAATAGCTGAGAAGAAATACGAGAAGAAATATCAGTTGAGAATCTTCCAGAATGGAAGATGGGAGTCCTCAAATCAAAACTGCAGCTTGAGTACCCATCATGATAAATAAAGATAAATCTACACCTCAGCACACCCTAGTGAAACTGCAGAACATCAAGGGCAAGGAGAAAGTCTCAAAGGCTACCAGAGAAAGGCAAACGACCCACAAACGCCTGACAATTAGATGGACAGAAATTTCCCATGTAAGTCAGAAGATAATGTAAGTCAGAAGATAATGCAGTGTTACCTTCAAAACACCAGAGGGAAATAATTGCCCGTCTAGAATTTTATACCCAGTTAAAATAACAGGCAAGAGTAAAGCCGTAATTAAAACATTTTTGAACACACAAATAGGAACTTTACCACCATGTAGCCTTACTGAAACAATTAATAATGGATGCACTTCAGCAAGATATACAAAACCAGGCCTACATCAAGGAATACAGGACACAACAATGAGCACAGAAATTGACCAAATACGTGGTTAAATTTATGTCCGTAAGAATAACTAATTTTTCATGTTTAAAAAGTTAAAACCAAACACCAGGCAGCAGTTACAAAATAAAGGAGAGAGGTCATTTGACAATCAAAGTGTGTTAAGATCCTTATCATGATAGGGAAATTGATATAAATACTGAAAAACTTTAAACTATAGATGGTTAAAGCACATGACTCAAAATTAAGGATAATCACTAAAAGAATGGAAATACAGTCTGCAGCTTGAAAACCAACAAAGGGAGAAAATAAGAACACAGCAAAGTTTACTTATTCAACAGGAAACAAATAATAAAGAGAACTGAAGAAAAAAATGGGTAAGGAGAAAACACAGGAGATAATAAAATTAAGTCCAAGTACTTCAGAAATCATAAATAAACTCACTTATTTAAAAACAGAATATCAGATTGGTGCAAAAAAGAAAAAAATTCCATCCATATGCAGATTCAAATGACACACCCAAAGTAAAGATACAAAGCCAGGTGGGAAAGATACCTGCAAGAATTGGGGTCACGGGGATTCCTAGTGCAGCCGTGTGAGACAGAAAGGAATTCAAGCCAAAAGCATCAGTACAACACAGTAGCTCACCGTGTGATTTTATGATGCAGATCCTTGATAAACTTATAAACTTGTTGCAACATAGCTCAAAACATATCACAAAAACTGACAGTATTAGAGGGATAAATTGTATTTTTACACATCCTCTCAGAAAATAGCACAAGCAGACCAAAAACTAATAAAAATAATAATGATCTGATGAAGAACACTAATAAATTTCATTCAGTAAATAGGGAAACAGAGAATAAATAAATCTAATAGATCTAGTCTCGTTAATGTTTTATGTAGATAACTGTATTTGTTATTTTGGTTATTTGTGTCTTCCTAGCATGTGGAAGGTTTCACATCCTAAACTTCTGAAATTAGACACAGCCATCTGACTTTTTCTGGCCAGTGAAATGGGAGCTGAAGTGCTGAACGCTGAGAGACTTCATGGCAGGCGCCTGATTTTCTAGCTCTCTTTGCTCTACCTGTCTAAGTACACATTGATAGAAACATGCCATAAGATCCAAATAACATTAAATGAAAATCAGTATATGAAGGACAGCTGCTCCCAAAGTAGCTTGGATCGGCAATAGACTTTGCTTATGTGAAAAACAGACTTACAGCCTTAAGATCTCAGATTTGGGGGTGGTTTGTTACTGTGGCATAATCTAGACTATTTGATCTGATACAATATTGTCTGCAAATAAGAACAACTTAGTTTCTTTTCTGGTCTTATTGCACTGGCTAAACCTCAAAAGTACAATGTTTAGTAAAAGCAGTGACAGTGATATCCTTGTCTTGCTCTTGACTTTAATAGGAATTCTTTTAAGTTTCACATTAATATGATGTTTATGTTAGCAAATTAAGAAAGGTCCCTTCTTTGTCATGAAATTAGTGCTGAATTTTATTGATTCTCTTATTTTGGGTTGCATTGTTTGAGGTAATCGTGTATTTTCCCCTCCTTTAATTTACTGATGTCATATTTTAATAAAAACCTGATGTATTATTTAGGAACTTTCCATTTGTATTTAGAAGAGATACTGTTAATAATTTTCTTTTCTTTTACTATCCCTATCTGAAGTTGAGAATTTTTCGGTTTTCTGTAATAGTTCGCACAACAGAAGCGTTGTTTTTTGTTGTTGTTCCCTTAATATTTAGTGAAGTTCACCTCTAAATCTCTTGGGGGTTATTGTCTTTTAGGATGGGAGCAGGTAGAATTCTGATTACAAAATCCTGTGTCTTTCAAAGAAAAAATTCAGTGTCCTTCATTGTTATTTTTTATTCAGGTTTTAGTTCTTCTTCAGTGAACTTTGTTACTTGTGATTTTTTTACAAAATGATTTCATCTAAGTTTTGAAATGTATTGGCATAAAGTTGTTTTTAATATCCTATTATGATTTAAAATTGTCGTTTCTCGGGGAGCCTGCCTGGCTCAGTCAGCTGAGCGTTGACTCTTGATTTTGGCTCAGGTCATGATCTCAGGGTCCTGGGATCGAGCCCTGCCTTGGGCTCTGCACTCAGCAGGGAGTCTACTTGAGATTCTCTCTCCCTCTCCCTTTGCCCCTCCCTCCCTCACTCACGCATGTTTTCTCTCTCTCTAAAAAATAAAAAATAAAAATAAAGAAATAAAATTGTTTCTCCGTGACTGTGGACCTTATTTATTTTTAATATGGTTTATTTACGCTCTTTTCTCTTTTTGGTTAAATCTTGCTGGGCTTTATGTCGTTGAGTCTGCCAACACTGCTGTCTGTTTTATTCTCTATTTCATTCATTGCTACTTGTATCCTCATTTTTCCTTTCTCTTGCTTTTTAAATGTTAACTTTGTCTTTTGTCTAGCTTTTAGAATGAAATGCTTAATATATTTTAAATCCTAACTCATCTGTATGTTTGAAATACTTCATAATTTGGAAAAAAAAAACAAAATGTAATGCTTCCAAGCTACATTATGAATTCGGAGGCGATCTGAAACCCAAGTGTACCCTGTAAGCAACTT
>NC_138369.1:187723677-187730113 GCF_054177405.1 Leptonychotes weddellii | reverse complement strand
TTTGTTGGTTTTAATTCCACGTTTTGTCGCCGGAGCGCGAAGCCACACCCCTACCTCAGCCTTGCCTTCCGAGCCCGGTCTTAAGAGCTACATATCACCCTTGGCAGAGAAGCTGTGTGTGCGGTGCTACCTGATTTTTTGACAGACTGAAAATCAGCTTCACGCTCAAAGTTTTTTCTACAATTGAGGAGATTTTCATGGACCCTGAGCTCACTCAGGAAACAGCTCCTGGACAAAGCCCTTCGAAGAGAGGGTTGAGTCCTCGGGACCATTTTTGCAAAATAGAACATTCATTTCAAACGTATACATTCTGGAGCATTGGCTTAAGACACTGATCATCTCTTGAGGAGGGCACACACACACACACAAAGTTATTCTCTTTCTCCTTCAAGGACAGCCAGGGTCTGAAGAAGACCAACTTTTCAGTAAGTGACCATGTTAGGAGTTGGATCTGGACAGGAATGTTAACAGAAGTTTAACGCGATGTGGTGGGAGTACAGAGGAAGAGCCAGTTGATTCTAACCAGGGGTTGGACTTGGTCTGTTGTGTTCCATCTTTTTTTTTTAGCATTAGAAGCTCCTTCAAATACAATGTGTGTAGGCCTCCAATGTCCAGAAGCGAGCTAGGTCAGGGCTGTTCTGTTGGGGGACGGAGGCAGCCTGCAGCCCCCTCAACGCTCCCCCTTCCTTCCATTGCCCCAGGGATACCTTGCTATGCCCAGGACTGTGCCCCACGATGCTTCCACGTGTCCACATGGGAGGATGGGGGGATTCCTTCCAGTTCTCAGCACCATGGCTAATGGAACCACAGTAGCAAACAGAGGAAGCCAAGGGAGGCCAAGTACTGGGAGCTTCTGTTGATTTACTCCTGGGCCCTTCTGCTTCTCCTCAGGCTCCTACCTTTTAGGTAACTCCTTCCCTTTTGCCCACCTGTGGCTGTGCTGGGGTGGGGCAAGGAAACGGAACATGAATCTCAGTGTGCTGTTTGCCGGCCTTCTTCCATAGGGTGGAATCACACTTTCCCCAGACACTCCAGCTTCCAAAGCACTTTTTATGCAAGCAGTCTTGTTCAAGCTTCTAATAACCCCACCAGGCAAGACCAACGGGGACTGGCAACGTGGACTTCCAAGCCACCTACCAGCCCTGTCCCCTCCATGTCCCACATCCACGATGGGGATGTCAGGAAGGTGCTCGGAACTGTGTCTTGCATGCAGTGAGCCCTCCCAACATGCCAGCCATGAGGGTTGGGTAAATGACCCAGGAGCACATCTCTAAAAAGTGGTGGTGGGGGGAGGGGGAGACAAAGTTCCAGGACCCAGGCCTCGGATTCCCCCCTTAGACACCCTCCCCAGTCCTGCTATACCAGGGTCCTTTGTGTGGTTGTTCGAGTGCCCACAGAAGCACATTTGATCTCCAAACTAAAGTAAGAAGTGCTAGCCATGCTTGGTGAATGAACGAATAATGTTGTGGTGGGGAGACTCTATTTTCCAGAATTTCTCATTATTGGTTTTACTGCGTAAAGCCTGGGAGAAAGAACTGATCATAGCCCACGTAGGGAAACTCACTTAGCTCCATCTTTTGTCGAAGGAGAATTACTGTTGGTTATTGTTAAAGCTCTATGCCAATCATTATTCTAAATGTTTTACACGCATTAACTCATTTATTTCTCACTACAGCATTGTGAGGCAGGTGCTATTAGATCCCCACTTTACAGATGAGAATACTGAACCACACAGAGGTCAAATAATTGGCCCACGTAATACAATCTCTTACCAACTAGAAATAACCTAAAGTTATAGTGTATGTCCATAAGTTCATTAGCTCACCCAGTTCCTCCGCCCTGATTTTTATCACAAATGTTATAGATTTAAAGTTGGGGGGAAGAATCAAAGAGGCAGTGCTTCTCACTCTAGTCTGAATGAATGGGGAGCTGGCAAAGGTTAGCACAGATTTGTTTCAAAGGAGGAAACCCATTAATCCATCATTAGCCCCTGGGCAGGAAGTTGGTTGAGATACCTTTTAAAAAGAGATAAGGAACCTATTATCCTATTTTTGCCTGAGGCAAAACATCCAGGAATAGGGTAGAGAGCAATTAAAAAAAATAAAAATAAGTGGAGACAAAGTAAAAAAGGAAAAGAGAACTCAATACAAAAGAGAGTAAGATCCTCTCTCAAGGCCCTGGACCAGCCCGGTCATCCATCACCCGTGGTAGTTGGTTCTTTTTTTTTTTTTTTTTTTTTTAATGTTATGTTAATCACCATACATTACATCATTAGTTTTTGATGAAGTGAAGTGTTCCATGATTCATTATTTGTGTATAACACCCAGTGCTCCATGCAGTACGTGCCCTCCTTAATACCCATCACCAGACTAACCCGTCCTCCCACCCCTCTACCCTCTAGAACCCTCAGGAACATGACTTTTAAGGTTCTTATGGTTTATGCCAGAGCAACATACAAAAATCTGTCCCTGGACATTTAAAAAACAAAAAATAGGGTCCAGGGTCTCAGGTACTAACAACTAACTTTGGGAGACCCTGTCTATACAGTTCTTCTCCCCGGTGTTATTGAGATGTAACCATCACATAACACTGACTAGGTGTAAGGTGTACAACATAATGACCTGATATACCTATATATTATGAAACGCTTACCACAATACATTTAGTTAACATTCATCACCTCACATAATTACAGTTTTATTTGCTTATGATGAGAACTTTTAAGATCTAGTCTTTTAGCAACTTTCAATATACAAAACACGATTGGTAATTATGGTCATCATGTGTACATTAATATGCAGTTTTTTTAGCCAGGACTTCTCAGAGCCTTTATTATGGATTGTGAATTTTCAAGAGGGACATAAGGAATGCAGCCTTTTCCAAACTTACCAAATACTGCAACCCATTTTCCAAAGAGCCTGTTGTAGGGTTAATGTTCCAACTTTGGTCCCCACTTTGGGTAATAACATTCTAAAGCAAAATAAATCTTCTGCTCATTTCTTGACTGGATTATTTGCTTTTTGGGTGTTGACTTTGATAAGTTCATTATAGATCTTGGATACCAGCCCTTTATCTGATACGTCATTTGCAAATATCTTCTTCATTCCGTAAGTTGCCTTTTAGTTTTGTTTACTGTTTCCTTTGCTGTGCAGAAGCTTTTTATCTTGAAGTCCCAATAGTTCATGTTTGCCCTTGCTTCCCTTGCCTTTGGAGATGTGTCTAGTAAAAAGTCGCTGTGGCCGAGGTCACAGAGGTTGTTGCCTCTGTTCTCCTCTAGGATTTTGACGGATTCCTGTCTCACATTTAGGTCTTTCATCCATTTGGAGTCTATTTTTGTGTGTGGTATAAGGAAATGGTCCACTTTCATTCTTCTGCATGTGGCTGTCCAATTTTCCCAACACCATTTGTTGAAGAGACTGTCTTTTGTCCATTGGATATTCTTTCCTGCTTTGTCGAAGTTGACCATAGAGTTGAGGGTCCATTTCTGGGCTCTCTCTTCTGTTCCATTGATCTATGTGTCTGTTTTTGGTCCAGTACCATACTGTCTTGATGATGACAGCTTTGTAATAGAGCTGGAAGTCTGGAATTGTGATGCCTCCAGCTTTAGTTTTTTTTTTCAACATTCCTCTGGCTGTTCAGGGTCTTTTCTGGCTCCATACAAATTTTAGGATTATTTGTTCCAGTTTTGTGAAAAATGTTGATGGTAGTTTGATAGGGATTGCTTTGAATGTGTGGATTGCTCTAGGGAGCATAGACATTTTAACAATATTTATTCTTCCAGTGCATGAGTACGGAATGTTTTTCCATTTCTTTGTCTTCCTCAATTTCTTTCATAATGTTCTGTAGTTTTTAAAATACAGATCCTTTAGGGTTGCTGAAAGGCAGGTGGGTGGGGGAATGGGGTAACTGGGTGATGGGCATTAAGGAGGGCACATGATGTGATGAGCACTGGATGTTATACGCAACTGATGAATTATTGAACACTACATCTGAAACTAATGATGTACTGTATGTTGGCTAATTGAATTTAAATTATAAATAAATAAAGCAAAATAAATCAATAGAAAATAAATAATGATGTGATACATCTGTTATTTCTGCTCTGATCTGATAACATGACATTGAAGTTCATGAACACAAAGGAGAGGAAGCTTGTTGGTGAGGTGGGAACTTGAGTCTCTGACATTTGTGGGGCTGGGCCACACTCTCTTCAAAGCCCACAAAGCAGAGAATAACTCTACATTTGGGAAAAAAAAACAGTGCTTTAAAAGCCAACTGTTTATGTGATTTGTTTTCAGGGACTAGATCTCTCTGTTCCCAGAACAAGGAGCACATGCTTTTCTCAGCACTCTCTGACCTTTCTTTCATGCCCTGGGTATAGCCAGGAAGGATGGAGTTCTCAGATGCCTTGTCCAAGAAAAAGTGAGTGACAAAGCAGGAAGCTCCAAATCTACCCATTTGGATGAGACTTAGCCCCTCATCAATGAACTGGCTCCCATTTATAGAATGCCCAGGCATGAAAATGCCAACACAAGCCAAAATTCCTACCATGAACAGAGATGTGTGGGCAGGGTGCCCCTCCATCTGGGTGCATCTCCTGGGAGCCCGGGCGTGCTGGGGTGGCTTGGACTGTGGCTCTGCCTCTCCCTAAAGTTCCCCTGTCTCTTTGTTCTCCAACAACTGCCAAGGCCCAAGAGCCTGGGAAGCAGAGGGGGCGAGGGGTGGGAAGCAAAGAAAGCAGACAGATGCATTTGAGATCCTTCCATCCATGAAGGACCCATCCGGCAGGCCATCATCACTGAGCTCATAAGCTTCCCCACCAGCCATCAGAACTCCCATGACCGTCTCTCTGGGTCTACACTGTTAACCTCCAGCCTGACACCCAGGTCAGAAGTCTGAGCTCCCTTGTCTCTCCGTCACAAAATCCAGTCCATTCTCCCTGAGCACATCTTCTGAGTCCAGCCCCTCCTCCCACCCCAATCTAGGTCCCACTATGTAGTGGTTTTATGGCCACTCCATGACCAGTCTGTCTCTGAGCTCCACTGTTAGAAGAATCAGACCTCCCTAAATCAGGCCCTTGCTTGAAAACTGTGGCTGCTCCTGGACAGATGCATGCCCACACTGAAAGACCATTTCTAACTTGGCCCCACTCCTCACCCAGCCTCAATACCAGCCACAAGGTGCATAGCACCTCTCACCAACCATACCGACAGTCTGTCCTTTGTGACACAGCACTCCGACATGATTGATCACCCTCCTGCCCACTCTTTCCCTTCCCCGGGTCCCTAGAAAACTCCTATTTAGCTATCAAAGCCCACATCTAATGCCACCTTCTCTCCCCAGCTCCAAGTCCGTGACTTCATCCTCCTGCCCTGTCTGTCCTGCCTCTGCAGCAGCCTCACCACACTGCACCCCTGAGGGTCCCATCTGTCAGCTCACATACCCGTCACCTCACTTGGGGACAGAGAGACCTCACGTCATTGGTTTTATGTCCCTGAACCTCGAGGGAGGTTAGCACGGAAGTGTTAAATCGTGCACAGGGGGACACGGAGGAACTCCCCGCCTGCCTTGCTGGGACCCCTTAGCAGCCCGCCCCTCTGTGTGACAGATGGAGGAGGAGAAAGAAGTGGCAGCTCTTTTTATCCTTGGACACAGCCAGTTGTCAGCCATTCGGGCTAAAATATGGAAGAGCTGCGTTGGAAACGAGAGCATTATTTGCAGAATAAGGCTGTGTGCTGGGACGCAAGACAGGTGGACTTCAGTAAGGACCCAGCACCGCAGAGGACAGCAGCGTCGGCCGCGGCGATGTCCCTGGAGAGCCAGGGGCCGCTGGGCTGGGGACATGGGGAGCAGAGAGGATGCCAGTGATGGGGGGCCAGGAAGGACAACAAAACTTGTGTCTCCCTTTGTCATTTGACTTTGGTCATGCTCCCTATTGGGGGGAGGGTGTTTTTGTTCATTCTGCCACTTACTTCAAGCCCTGGTCACAGGGAAAGGACTTTGGCAAATTATCTTACTTATCTGCTCAAAAGCAACAGCATCATATGGTTAATATTTCGGCAATGCATCCTGGCGGGAGCTGCATACAAACAAATGAGGACCCCTTACGTAATCTGAGCTCCACTTCCAGAACTATAAACAGGACGTTTTCGTGGACTCGTCTTGATAGACTTATTGTCAACCATAAAAGGACTCCCTCCTATGAGAAAGTGCAGTGTCATGCTGCTAGTGAATAAATTCTGGACGAAATGGAACTACTGGTGTTAAATCAATAAACTTAGAAACTGAAGAAACAGTTTTATGTATTTAAATGAAGGGAGGGCAAAACTCTGCAGTAGGCACAGGCGTCTATCATGGGCAGAGGTTCAAGTCATTCACCCCGGTCTCAGGTGGATGGTAGCTGGTATTTTCCACATCAACAGTTTTTTTTTTTTTT
>NC_138369.1:187700227-187723577 GCF_054177405.1 Leptonychotes weddellii | reverse complement strand
CATCAACAGTTTTAATCTCAGAAAAGATCTCATAAAAAAGACACAACACTCATCTTATTTTATAGTGTTAGAAAATTGTTTAAGTGTTCAATGCCTAAATGAAGCTCTATAAATTTCACTACATCTGTATTTTTCATGATAATGATAACTTTTTAAAATTGGTGAGATTTCCCCATCAGTAAAAGAAATTGTGGGCGCCTGGGTGGCTCAGTTGGTTAAGCGTCTGCCTTCAGCTCAGGTCATGATCCTGGAGTCCCGGGATCGAGTCCCACATCGGGCTCCCTGCTCAGCAGGGAGTCTGCTTCTCCCTCTGACCCTAACCCCTCTCATGTGCTCTCTCTCACTCTCTCTCTCTCAAATAAATAAAATCTTTTAAAAAAAATTGTTGCTTAATACTTTACACAGCCCAATTCTTCTTTATAGATTCTACAGAACCATGAAGGGCAGGACCATTGTTTCTAGTCCTTACATCTGACCCGCCTCAGGGGCTCCTGAAAACACTGGAGCCAAGAACGTTTGTATTGGGCGTCCTCTGCCATCACCCTGAGCTCCCACCTCGAGTTACCTGGCCCTGTAGAATCCACATCAAGTGTTAAAATCCCTGCTACGACTTCCTCCTGGCTTTGCCATCTCAGCCAGGCCTTGCCCCAGACCTACTGTGCATTATGAATAAAAATTGTACAACAGAAAGTGGTGGTTGCAAACTCTATTTTTTTATTGATTCCTTTGTTCAACACGGATCTACGGGGAGTTATTGTATGTCAGGCACAGTGCTAGACACTAAGATAGAAACAAATGGTGCATCCTGGTGCGTCCTTCAGGAAGTGGTCCCACCCCATGGAGGGCTCACAATGTGACAAGGGAGTGAAGTGGGCAGGTCACGATTCCCAAGAGCATGATGAGTCAGGAAGGAAGTAGCCCAAGGGACCCCCCACCAAACCCAGTTTCCAAACCAGGTTGTCTCACCTCCTGGCCAGCAAAGCAAACTGCATGCAGAGGCAGCCCTTTGGGCCATCAGTCAGGAGACCTCAGCTCCCCTCCCCCATTGGGAGGTTCCAGAATCTTCCATCCCATTTTGTTTGCTGTCCACATGCCCAGGCTTCCATCCTCCCTCTGAACCCTCTGGACAGCAATCCCTTCCAGCCTTCTCTCTGGCACTGGGGTCCTGACTCTTCTGTGCAGCTCCTGGTTTGGCCTGTCGCGTGTATCCCCGTGTCTCGGGTTACCAGCCACTCTTGGCCTCAGGGCTCCCCACCCAGGCTCAGGGCCCAGCTGAGCCAGCCTTGTACCCACTGCCTTCCGGCCTCCAGGGTTTCAGATAAGAACGCCATAGTCATCTGAATCCTTGTTCCCCTGTATGCAAAGTTTCCTTTCTCTGTGGATGCTTTCAAGGTTTCTTCTTTTTCTTGTGTTTTTAGCAATTTTGTTTTTCCATGTCTGGATATGCTTTTCTTTATTTTCATCCAGTTTGGGTTTTGCTGAGTGTCTTGACTCTATCCAGTTAGGTCTTACCAAATCTGAGAAGTCTGGGGTCCCTATTTGTGTCTCTCTTCAAGTTTTCAAGTTCCCTCATTCTTTCCTGTGGCAGCGGTCAGCTCCATTCCACCATTGGGTCTGTCCAGCAATATTGTTTTGTTTTGTTTTGTTTTTAATTCAGAGAGTTGCATTTTTCACTTCTCAGCTTTCCATGTTACCTTGTCTACTCTGCATTTCTCTGCTGAGAAGTTCTAGCTTTCCACTCACTTCAAGACTATTTCATGGAGTAGGGTTATAATAGCTGCTTTAGTGTGTGAGATCATTCTGACATTTTGGTAAATCTTGGGGTTGCTATCTCTTGACTGTGTTTTCCCTTGAGGATCAGTCACATTTTTCAGTTCTTTGTAGGTTAATATGCATTATATTCTGGACAATTTAAATATTGTGTTGTGAGATTCTGGGTCGTGTTAAAATCTTCCGGAGAATGTTGATTTTTTTTATTATTGTTATTATCTTAGAAGTCAACCAACCCAGTTAAGTTCAGACCACGACTTTCGTTTCATCCTCTATGGCAGTGGCTTCCATATCGATTCAGTTTTCAAAATCAGAATTGCCTCTACATTCTCCAGCTCCTGGATGCTCCCTTTCCTGTATTCCTATCCAGAGAAGGAAACTTCTGGAAGAGTGTCAGCAGCCTGCTCTGACACAACTGGGCTCTGCCCAGGGCAAAGCAGTAAAAGAAAGGGGAGAAGAAAAGTAGCTTTTTGGAAGGCAGGGGCTCCTTTTTCCAGGTACGCGTGCCTTCCAGAAAGATGGGGTCCACAGTGGGGCAACAACCCGGGACATGGTCAAGGAAGAAGAGGTTGAGGGAGTTCATCTCACCCTTTCAGATTTTCAGAGGCTGCTTCTCCAGGCACTCTGGCCAGAAACATGGGGCTTCTCTTCGTTTTTGCTGCCCACACCCACTACATAGTTCCACAACCAGGGCAACCCCCAGGTCAGAGCTAAAAGATTAAAAAATGAAAGAAAAAAAATCCAGAAAATTCACCCCATATGGGTCTCCACTTCAAGCTTTGACACCTCTCCTTAATCTGTCTGCTATTTTTACTTTTCAGAGTCCTTGGGTAATTTCTATGTATGTTTTGTCCAGAGTTTTGAGCTGTAATCTGTGATAGAGAAAAGCTATAGTGGTAGATTGCTGTGTAATTTGTATAATCTGAGATAGAGAAAAGCTTACTCCATATTGGCGGTGTCAGAAGTGGGTGTCAGGTCATTTTAGATGCAGTGATGGAGATTCTTCCTTGGTGAGGATTAATATTCGTAATTATGGTTATGTTAGCTTTCATCACGTTCATTCTAAATGCTGTATTTTTAGCCTTACTAATAAAGATGCTAAGATGACATATTTCTTGTTCTGCAGCCAATCTCTTTTGACAAGTGACTTGAATATTGTTTTCCTAAATTCAGTCCCTAAATTTAGAATCATGAAGCTGTTAAGATGTCTTTCACACCTAAAATATCTCTGCAGTTTCCTGGACAGCCATGAGGTAAACATGAATATTGGTTCCTTTGCCTTATAAAAGGAGGAAAAGCAAAAATAATTGGTTTGTTTGGCATTCTCTAGATTTTAATTAAGTCAAAACTATCATGAGAGCTCCTTTGTTTATCAAACCCAGAACACTAAAAATAATAATAATAACTAAAAGAGAAACTTAGTCTTCCTAGCTTAATTTTATAGAAGTAATCTATTGCTAATATAGCAATGTCTTAGTGATTATATACTTTTCAGGTGATTATATACTTTTCAGGTTGAGAAAAAGGATACTCATGTTCAAGTATAAAATCTGATGTGTTAACTCTCTACCAATTGATTTGCCTTAAGAAAGATTTGTTTCTACATTTGTTTCAATTGAGGATAATCATAATACACTTTATGTTTTAAGATAAAGCCCATCACAGGGCGCCTGGCTGATTCAGTTGGTGGAGCATGCAACTCTTGATCTCGGGGTTGTGAGTTTGAACCCCATGTTGGGTGTAGAGATTACTTTAAAATTTTTTTAATTAAAAAAAAAAATAAAGCCCATCTCCACTGGCTGTAATATGTTCCTACTTTAAGGTAATTATTGACAATAATGTCTTTATAAATGTATATATATTATGCCTTAAAGGAAAACATTTTCTTCATTCTGATGTTATTAATTATTATGATACATGTAAACAGGTATGGTTTATACTTAATTTGTTCACCATTATTTATTTTTTCCTTTTTTTAATTTATTTAAATTCAATTAGCCAACATATAATACATCATTAGTTTTTGATGTAGTGTTCCATGATTCATGGAATCATGTGTATAACACCCAGTGCTCATCACATCACATGCCCTCCTTAATGCCCATCACCCAGTTATTTAGTGATGAAATTTCTACTTCTAACTTCTGTGACAAACTGAAACCAAGATGGTAGTGTAGACCCGAAGTGTGATGATTTGCCTTCCTTTCTGTGGTCAGCCCATCATCTCGGGATGTGGGAGGGCCCTCAGAGGGTTGAGAAGGATTTGTCTCCACTTACAGCATCCCTTGTCTAGGAATTATCCACACTGACCAGTACCCAGTGGGTCTTCTTTTGACCGACCAGGTATGCACTCATGGGTTCATCCCTTCCTATCTGTTTTGTAATGATTTCAGTTTTTGGTTTTGTTTTATTCTGTGACATGCACATTTTCCCATTTAGCTCTCATAGAAGAGAGAAAATATTATGCTCACGTAGACCCAACCAAAAATACCCCACTTTCCCAGGGATCCCATAGCTGTGGCCTAGGGGCCCCATGCATCTGTACACAGGCCTTAGCCAACTGGCTGGTATACTAACTGACCAGCAAGGGCTACAGGGGCCAAACACCTCTGCCAGGTCCTCCCAAGAGATGGGTCATGGCCCCTAGGCCCACCTGCCCAGTTGCATTTGTATTTGTCATTGAAAGAAGGTTCAGGTAGAAAGGGACAGCTTATTGCTGGTCATCTCTCAAGCTCAACTCCATATGAAAGAGCACACATGCTCAGTCAGGCAGGACACTGAGACCACAGGTATAACCCAGGAGCCAGCTGGCAAAACTAGGACACCGGAGCCCATTTCCACTCAGATCCCATGGCCCCCTGGACAGCCTCCAGGCTCCATCCCTTCATCCAGTCTGCTTCCCTCAGAAATAGGCCTTCAGGTTGCCCAGCGGCTAAGCTTCCTTTCCTTCTAGATCTGGCACCAGCCTCTGCCCTTGATGATGTTCCCATGGCTGTGACCCTGCCTGGGCGAGAAGCCAGCCCAAACTCTCCTCCCCCCCTGACCCCCTGCATTGTCTGGGAACCCCATCTGCCTCCTCCCTGGACTGACTTAGTCCCCAGCAGGGCTCAGCCAGAAACGTAGCAGGTCAGATTGGGTCTAGAAAAAAAAAAAAGATACAGAAAGGCAGATTACCCCAGTCCTTTGATAAAGTACAGGAAGTATGGAACAGGCCTCAATTTAGATAAATATTTGCCAAGTTGAGAAAGGAGATGAAGTAGAAATAGGTACTAATAGAATGGGAGAACCCTATAAAATGAATCTAAAGGCAAGGCCCTTCCATATACAAGCTCATAACCTTGGGTAAGCCACTGAAATGCTCTCAGACGTAAGGGTTGTGTGTGGTTTCAGTGGGAACGGGGCCTGGCACACAGTGGCCCTCAGCAAGGGCCAAATGAATGAGTGAATGAGTGAACCAACAAATGAGTGTAGGGTGAGCTGAGAGTCTGAGCAACGGGTGCTAAAACCCAAGTAAAGATCTCTGTAAACCCTTTATTGCTGACTAAAATCTGATGAAGCTCAGCATGGCTTGCAGAGTTAGAACCAAAAGGGGTTGGGAGCACCTGGGGGGCTCAGTCGGTCGAGCATCCAGCTCTTGATTTCAGCTCAGGTCTTGATCTCAGGGTGGTGAGTTCTAGCCCCCTAAGGGGTTCCGCGCTGGGCATGGAGCCTATTTAAAGAAAGGCGGGGGGGCGGGGCAGGGTGGCGGAGGGGCGGAGGGGCAGCGGGTGCGGGGGGCAAAGCACTTGATTTCCTACAGGAAGGCAGGAATCTCTGCACTGCTGAGAGCGGGTCCAGGCCCGCCGCGGAGGGCACCCCGACAGTCTTTGAGGGTCTCGGGTGAAAAGCCAAGTTGAGGAATTCCCACATATTTAGTAAAAGGACTGCTTGCTTTTCTTTTCATTACATAAAAAAGATACCCTGCTTCCCCCACCCCCCCGCCATGTGATGGTATGTGTTGCCTAGGAAAATAAGCACGGATGAAAAAGCCTTGTCCATTTTACATAAATCTCTACCTTCTGTCTCACAGCAGCCTTTCCACGTATTTGAAGGACAGAAGACATGTAGGAGCAAGACTTTATCTGGATAACACGACTCTGGGAACATTTAGGGACCAGACAGCCTCTTTACCAAGCTCTCTGCTCCTCGGGAGTTTAGAAACCCCAGTGAAGTGAAAATATCCTGGCCTGGAGTCAGACAATCATGTTCAAAGTCATTTCCTGCCTTGGAAAGGCTGTGTGATCATGAACAAGTTACATAAACTCTCGGAGCCTTAGTTTCTGTATCTGTAACTTGGGGGCCCTGCTCATTGTTTATAGGTTTGCTGTGAAGATTGACTCAGACAACACAAGCAAATCAGCAGGCATTCAGCAGGCGCTCAGTGAAGGCTAGTGTCCTTCTGTCGACATGAGTCACACTTAAATTCATATCCAATAATAGAAACCCAAGAAAAGAGGATTGATAAGATTTTGACTATTTTATATCAAAACAATTATTAGATAAATTAAGTTTCCTCTATTTCCCTTTTTCTCCACATGAGTTTGGAAATTACGCTTTCTTTTTCTATTCTTTGAGTCGTTATTCTTAAGATGAGAGTAGGCATACACGACCTAAGTCCAAAATCTATCAGCCCTCCTGGCCTCCCACACAATGCCAAGACTTCCCTGTCCAGGGTCCAGCCCCAACCCCTGCCCCAGTCTTCAGCTTCCCTTTATTTATTTATTTATTTTATTTTTTTAGATTTTATTTATTTATTTGACAGAGAGAGCGAGAGAGCACAAGCAAGGGGAGCAGCAGAGGAAGAGGGAGAAGCAGGCTGATGTGGGGCTCGATCCCAGGACCCTGGGACCATGACCTGAGCCGAAGGCAGACGCTTAACGACTGAGCCACCCAGGCGCCCCAGCTTCCCTTTATTTGGAGCCCAAACTCATTGTCATTTATTTTTGTTATTTTATATTGTCTGGGCTCTTTTTTTTTTTTTTTCCTTTTAGTTGTCCTTTTCAGTGAAGGTCTACTACTTTACATTTTACTTGTCTGGAAAGCGTCTTTATTTTGCACTCGCTCTTCGATGATTCCTGGCCACAGCTGTAGAACTCTAGATGGATTTTCTCTCAGCTATTTGACAATGCTCCTATGCAGCATAATTCTTATAAGCACAGGCTGCGTGTACAGAATCCCCACAATCTGGCAGGCTTTGCCAATCCCTAGCTCTAGGACCTCCCTCACAGGGGACTCCCAGAGCCTGAGCTCAGCGAACAAACTGGCCACGTGGGGAACCACACTGGTCCTGCCCTCGAGGGTGTTGAGACTGAATGAGATAGTGAACAGAAAGCACTGAGAGCAAACACTGCCATCTTCTTATCATCACTGTCTCCTGACTTCGATTGCTGCCACTGCTCTTGAGAAGTCTAGTGGCATCTCAGTTTTGCTCGTGGGTCACCTGACTTTGCTCCCTGGTCACCTTTAGGATCTTCATTTGGGGTGTTTTGCTGGTTCATTTCCACGGGACTACTGTTGCTGCAGGATTTCCCTGCCTTTAGTGCCCGCGGTTCTCCGTCACGCTCCTTCGAAGGATGAAGAGGTGGACCAGACGGAGAGTGATGGGCAGCAGAGCAAAGTTTATTGAGCAAGAGTAGAAAGCTCCCGGAGAGGGAGGGGTCCCGAGAGGGTTGCCCTCAGAGTTTCTAAGTTTAGGGGTTTTTATGAGCTCTTTTGCGGAACTGTCTTAAGCAATCAGGGTGTGCTGAATTGTGCCAATCAGGGCTTTGGTCACGTATCTGTCTATTAGGTTAACGTCCACGTGCTGATGGTCTTTGTTTTTGTTGACACCTGGGGGCTTATGTCTGAACTGCCCCTTGCCCGTGATATTGACAAATGCTTTGGGATTAAGTGTCTTATTTTAGGATGTTTTGCAGAAATCACTTCTGCAAAGGCTGCAAAGCAGAACGTTAGTCTGGTCCTGTCTAAGCTGCAAAATGAGATGTCAGTGCTATTTTATTTTAGCTGTCCTGACTCCATATTTTCTTGTTGGGGACCCTGGCCCTGACTCCCTAACTGTCCAACTCACTCCTAGCACTGTTATTGATTTGTATTTCTACTGCTTAGTTCTCGTGGGCCTTCCTAAATGGAAGAATTTGTTTCCTGCTTTGAGATTAAAAAATTCCCAAGCAGTATTTCTCTGAATACTGCCTCTATTTCTCGCAAGCCCAGCCTCCCCTTCTGAAGGACCTTTGTCTTATGTAATACAGTATTTCTAGGGTGTCTTTTTTTTTAATAGCAGGAGGGTTTTTGTGTATGTGGATCACATTCTTGACTTGTGCATGTTTAAAGTTTTTAAAATTTAACATTAAATTCAAAAGTAAGACCAAAAAACTCTGTAGAGTCCTAAATTACTTATGTAAATCATAGAATGTGAATGTATTGTTCTTAGAATAATGCTAAGCTAATCATTGAAAGCAAGAGAACATTTGAATTTAAATTTCTTCTGACTGATGGCTTGAAGAAAGCAGAAAAACATTATTGAGACCGCGTCCTTTTCTAAAAACTTAACTGCCTGCAGAAACCCCTTACCAAGACCAATGAGTAAAAGAAAGTACATCCACGTGCTCCCTTCTGGGATCACCGTCTCTCCTGTCTGCTCTTCTCTTCCATCTGAGGGCTAATTAAGCATCGGATTGGGGCGCCTGGGTGGTGCAGTTGGTTAAGCACCGGACTCTTTTTTTATTTTTATTTATTTATTTGAGAGAAAGAGAGAGCGAGAGAGAAAGAGTATAAGTGGGGTGAGGGGCAGAGAGAGAAGCAGACTCTCCACTGAGCAGGATGCCTGATGCGGGGTTCGATCCCTGGACCCCAGAATCATGACCTGAGCCAAGGTAGATGCTTAACCGACTGAACCACCCAGGCACCCCAAGCACCTGACTCGTGATGTCAGCTCAGATCATGATCTGAGGGTAGTGAGATTGAGCCCTGCATCGGGATCTGAGGCATCCGTTTGAGATTCTCCCCCTCTTTCTCCCTCTGTCCTTCCGCCCACTCGCACGCTCTCTCTCTCTCTCTAAAAATAAATAAATAAAATCTTTTTTTAAAAACATCAGGATTTCACTCTCTTGAATATAGCAACACTAAATTTATATATATATGTATATATATATACACACACACATATATATATCAGAATACTTAATGACACTTTATATACTTGCCAACTTCTTTAGCCTAAATTTACACTCAAAATCAATTTTCCCCATTTCTTTCCTTTCCACTTAATTCTTTGCTGAATAAATGGGAATACATTTATTTCTAAGTTACATGTTTCCCTGTGTAATTGCTCGCCTATGGTTTTTCCATCTCCTACTTTGGCATTCTTTAAGACTGGACTTTGTTGAAATCATTAAATCATAAAAGGTGAGCTCCAAGAGGGAGGGGCCTTGTTCCTGCTCTGCCCTTTCTCCTTAGCCCTGTAGTATAACTCAATAAATATTTGTTGAATTAATGAAAAAACCTTTAAGCTTTTCCAAATTAACTTCCCTCCCAAAGCTGGAGTCCTTTTTAATAGCATCCTAGTAATCCACTCTCTGCCTAAACCTCTCAGTGGCAGGGAGCTCTCCACCGCACACAGAAGACCATTCATCCATCACTAGACCTGTCAACCACCACACTGTTGTTCATTTGGTTTTGATTTTTTGATTTGAGTCACTTTACTTCCAACATTTATACTACCTGAGTCCCACTGGATTCTTCTTCTACAGTATGCCCCCTAGGATGATATGTGCATAACCACCTGTAAAAATACCTCTCCCTTGTCTTGTAATAGATTCTTGGAGCTGGACAGGATCTTAGGTTGGGTCTTGGAAATTGTCAAGATTTCCTGAGAATGACCCCAGCGGATGTGGATGCAGTCGGTTCCTGGCCCAGCACTAATCTGGTACACTATTCTAACAACAGGTTCACCTTCAAATTTCTCTTTTCCTCAGTTAAACATTTCTCATCCTTTTAACCAGTTCTGCAAAATGATGGTTTCCAATTGCCCATTTCTGGACTTGGTCCAATCTGTATATTGCTTCTGAAAATATGTCACACATACAAACAGATACACTACTCTAGGTGTGATCTGACCACTACAGACAAGGATGGGACCAGATGGACACCACTTTTCTATCAGTGTGGCCTGATCTTTTCCATAGCCCAAACCATAAGCCCAACATAGCCATAGCACATGCGGTTGGGGGAGGAAAGACAATAAATTTAATGCAAAAATACATATTTACTCTTTTTAAATCTTTTTTTTTTTTTTTTGCTTCTCACAGGTACATTTATCCATGCCGCAAAGGAAACTGCACATCTACAAGGGTACAGCGATGCTCTGTGTTCCCATCATGTCTACAAGGGTACAGTGATGCTCTGTGTTCCCATCTAACAGAACTTGCTGAGATTTATAGCCAGACTGACGTGCCATCTGACGTGTCCTCCAAGTAAAGCTAACTAATGATGACCATGAGCAGGTACAGGACTCAAAGCTTTCAAAGCTTTACTTCTTTTATCAACACTCCTGATTTTATAAACCATGAAACCCATCAACCCCATTCCTACCCAGATCTCCTGGTAAACTTGGGTATAGTAGGGCCCAAACATTTTTAATAAGGCTTTGAAACATCTTGGCATAGGACCCCCAGGTCAGGTCGCCCTGACCCGCATGGCCAAGAACTCAGAAAGGTCCTCTTTCTAAATCTTATATTGGTTTTTGTTTTTTTGGGGGGGGGGTTGGTTTTTTTGTTTTTAAAGATTTTATTTATTTATTTATGTATTTATTTACTTGACAGAGAGAGACTCAGTAAGAGAGGGAACACAAGCAGGGGGAGTGGGAGAGGGAGAAGCAGGCTTCCCGAGGAGCAGGGAGCCCGATGCAGGGCTCAATCCCAGGACCCTGGGATCATGACCAGAGCCAAAGGCAGATGCTTAATGACTGAGCCACCCAAGCGCCCCCTTATATTGGTTTTTGTTAAATGTTCCACTATTTAGAGAAACTTTTCATCTTCAGTATTCAATGGAAATTTCCATTCAGATTTCTTGTGATATGCAAATTTAATTCATAAACATTCTGTTTCTTCATTTATTCACTCAACAAATACTCATTGATAACCCATTATGTGCAAGTCATTAGCCAAGGCTTCACGTGGGACATGAATTTCTGTAAGACTGCTTTCAGGGACTCTGCAATCTCATAAGAAAATCTACTAAGTCTTCATCTGCATGACTGACAACAAAAACCATCCCAGGACAGAAATGTGTGGCCCAAGATGACAGCTCTTTACCTCAACACTATGTCCTTAACCGACTCCGTTTAAAGACAGTCATTCATCAGTTAAGAATTCGCCTTCTGGCTGCTAGCCTCATATTTCCCCCTTTCTCCACCTTGTCAAAGAATATGAGAAACTTCATCAAGTGTTTTAATGAGATGAAAACATGCATACAATATTCCTAAATTCACTAATTAAACACAAGAAGGAAAATGAGGCTAATTGGTTATGGCTCATCGGGAACTTAAGCTGGCACTCAGTGTTCATTATTTCCTGTTGTGAATGTTCAGAAACCATCTGTTTTCACACACCATTCCAGAAGCTACAAGGGGCTGACTTGACGTTTACCAGTCCACAGAGTCTCTGTTTTTCCCTTTTTTCTGAAAAGAACTCACCCGAGCCTATTCCCAGTCTTTGGAACCCTTATCCACGACTGTGAATCCTCAAAGGTACCTGGCAGGAGCTCTGAGGAATACTCTGGGCTGTGACTCATCTGGAGCTGACACGTCCATCCGCCATATAAGTGCCTGTTAGGCTTTATGGCTATCCTTTCCCCTCCCCTCTATCTACCTCCCTTTATATATTGTTCTACTCTTTCCAGCCAGAAGATCCTCTTTGGCAGACCACAGAGTGAGTGATTCTCTTGGCTTTTCTCCTTCTACTGCATAATAGAATCTTCCTCAAGGAAAGATCTTACACTTCTCGGTCCCCTGACCCTCTTCTGTAAGATCCTTGCCAAAGAGTTTTACTCCATTTAGATAGAGCACCTCTCCCTCCATCCTTTGTACATTATCCCTCAAAGCTGAGCTCAAAGACCTTCCTGTGCAGCCTTCTGTCTTCTTTAGATGCCTTTCCCTATAATTTTATTTGTGCATTTTGGATCATCACTTTGCTTTTGCAATTCTTCTGTTCTTTATAGTAAATATCCCTTTTAAGAGATCATAGTTGGATCATTGGATTTTAAGATATTTTTAAAAATAAAGAGGACAGGAAAATCCAGAGTGGGGAAATTTGTATTTAAACAGGAGACTAAGTCAAGGGATACCAATAAAGTAGTTTGAGAAGTTTGTGGCCAAATGAAAAGAAATCATGTTCAAAATTTGTAATACAAGAACATCAAAAGTAGGAAGCCATCTCCACTATCATCAGAATAGAAAAGGGATATTTGGGGACATAAGCAAAGAAGCACATCACTTTTCCCATACTTGCACTGAAAATATCAAAAGTACACATGCTTGCTGTGAAATAATCCAAATATTCCAGAGCTGCACTGAGTCCCACAAACGCCATGAGCACTACCCAGAGACAGACCACAGTGAAGAGTTCTGTATGTACGGTCCTGAAGACATGAGGGTTTCTTTTCTACAGTCGGTGTTGAATCTGAACATTCAAATGAGGTTTTATGTCAGAGAGATCAGAAGCATCAGACTTAGTAATGTTTGGCAAACAGGATGTTCTAAACCCAAACAGACAAAAATGTTTCTAAATAAGCCATTCAGCCCTCAGGGCACCCACCCAAGGTGTTGCTGTAGATGTTGCTGTAGAAGACACCCTCCTTGAGGATGGAAGCAAAGCTTAGCCACCATTTAGCTCCCATTTAAATATGCCAGCTGAGAGTTGTGCACATTGCCCTGTTTCTTTTTAATTTTTTATTTAAATTCAATTTAATTAACATATACTGTATTATTAGTTTCAGAGGTAGAATTCAGTGATTCATCAGTTGCATATAATACCCAGTGCTCATTCCATCACGTGCCCTCCTTAATGCCCATCACCCAGTTACCCTATCCCTCCACCCACCTCCCCTCCAGCAACCCTCAGTTTGTTCCCTATAGTCAAAAGTCTCTTATGGTTTGCCTCCCTCTCTGTTTTCATCTTGTTTTATTTTTCCTTCCCTTTTATTTTTCCTTCTTGTTTTATTTTTGTTTTTGTTTCCTTCTTGTTCTATTTTTCCTTCCCTTCTCCTATGTTCATCAGTTTTGTTTCCTAAATTCCACATGTGAGTGAAATCATATGGTATTTGTCTTTGACTTATTTCACTTAGCATAATACCCTCTAGTTCCATCCATGTCGTTGCAAATGGCAAGATTTCATTTTTTTGATGGCTGAGTAATATTCCATTGTATATATGAACCACATCTTCTTTATCCATTCATCTGTTGATGGACATCTGGGCTGTTTCCACAGTTTGGCTATTGTGGACATTGCTGCTATGAACATTGGGGTGCAGATGCCCTTTTGACATTCCCCTATTTAAAAGGATTCCCCAGGGCGCCTGGGTGGCTCAGTCGTTAAGCGTCTGCCTTCGGCTCAGGTTATGATCCCAGGGTCCTGGGATCGAGTCCCACATCGGGCTCCCTGCTCGGCGGGAAGCCTGCTTCTCCCTCTCCCATTCCCCCTGCTTGTGTTCCTGCTCTCGCTATCTCTCTCTCTGTCAAATAAATAAATAAAATCTTAAAAATAAATAAATAAATAAAAAATAAAAGGATTCCCCATTCCTCATATATAGATAAAATGAGACCATACAAATGTGTATATATATACACATGTATATATATATATATATATATATATACACACATCCCTCTTTCTTTCCATGATACTTACCTTGAACCATGAGGTTTCCTAAATAGCTCTGATCTGTCAGTCACCCTGTTTTAATGTTCTAGGGCCTTCATAACAAGGTTACTTCACACTGTGGGGCTTAAACAGAATGTACACTCAGTTCTGGAGCCCAGAGGCCCCAAAATCAAGGTATTGCAGGCTTGGTTCCTTCCAAAGGCTGCGAGGTAAAGATCTGTTCCAGGCCTCTCTCCTGGGCTGGTAGATGGTTCTCTTCATGTTCACAGGCTTTCTTCCTATATGCAAGTCTGTCTCCAAATTTCCTTTTTTAATAAAGACTCCAGTCATATTGGATTAGGGGTCACCCTAATTATGTCACCTTTAACTTGGTAAAAACCCTGTCTCCAAAAATGGCCACTTTCTGAGGGACTAGGGGTTAGAAAGTCAGCATATGAATTTGGGCAGCACAACTCAACCCACAAAACACCCGCCCCTCCAGCCTCTACCCTGAAAATCACTTTACTCTGGAAGAAGCAGCTCCTCAGCATCAAAAGACGCTCTCTCGCACAGAGAGCCGTGTTCCAGCTGGCTGGGGATCGACAAGAGACCAGCCTTTCCCAGAAAGTAAGAAACACGGGAAGTATGACAAGAAGGAAGAACAGAAAAGGGAAGAGAGCACAGGAGACAAGAGTGCCCTCAGGAGGAGGAGAGTGGCAGTGGGAGTGGCTGAGAGTCCATCAGCTCAGCCCTTCCACTCGGTTCTGCTCCAGGAAATGAAGTCAGGAGTACTGTGGGCTGGAAGCACAGGCTTCCCGACGGCGGACAAGAGGCACTCCACACATGGGCCATCCAGTCCTATAAAGGCACCGAGGGACCCTGGCTGCCATATTTCATACTCGCAATGTCACAGATGTAATCTACCAACTAGATTGTTGCATAGACCATTAACTGTCACTGGGGGCCCTTGTTCCCTTCCACACTACAGACATGGGTGAAGATGTGCCAGGATATGGGAGTGAGTTTGCATGGAGCCCAAGCATTGGTCCTAATCCTATGCGCCACCATTTATTCACTGAGCTCCTGTTCTGTGCCAGGCACTGTGTTAAATATTGTGCTTAAGTGTAGCTGGAGTCTAAGTGGGGCTAAAGTGCAGATGGGGTTTGGGGGCTGGGAGTTTCCTCCACCCCACCGGGGTATCCATCTTCATAAGCTGATGGAGGGAGGGCACATTGAGGTTATAGGAGGAGGGAGGAGATGGTGCTTGGGGCCTGGGGAAGACCTTGGGGGGAGACAGGGGAGCACTGTGGGAGAATGTGGGGGACCCAACCCATCCTCAAGGCTCCTTCTGGAAGCAGCGTTGTAAGTAAGAGGCAAAGGGGATTTTTTATTCCCAACAAAATAATCTCTTAATGGTTTATCCATTTGTGGTAAACTACAAAGAAAAACTAACACTGATGAATATAAAATTCGGGGTGGTGGTTTCTCTGAGGGCCACCAGGGAGGTGCACATCAGGCATCAAAGGAGCTGCTGACATTTTTTTTTTAATTTAAATTCAATTAATTAACAAATAACGTATTGTTTGTTTCAAGGGTACAGGTCTGTGATTCATCAGTCTTATATATACCCAGTGCTCATTACAACACATACCCTCCCCAATGTCCATCACCCAGTTACCCTATTCCCTCACCAGCAATCCTCAGTTTGTTTCCTAAGATTAAGAGTCTCTTATGGTTTGTCTCCCTCTCTGGTTTCCTCTTGTTTCATTTTTTTCCCTCTCTTCTCCTATGATCCTCTTCTTTATTTCTTAAATTCCACATATGAGTGAGATCATGTGATAATTGTCGTTCTCTGATTGGGAGCTGCTGACATTCTATTTCTCAGTTTGATGAAGACTTTGTGACCTTGGGGCTCAGAGACAAGTGTCTCCCCGTCCCTGTGTGGACCCCATAGCCACACCCAATAGCTGCCCGGCCTCTCTTCTGCCCTTAGAATTTTCTAAAATTGCAAACTGACTCTAACTTGGGTTAACAATTTATTTTGCAGGAATCTTCTGAACCAGTTTTTCCTTCATACCCCCAAAGTATTTTGTGTCTGATGACAAAATGCTAAGACTTGTAAATAACTGCAACTTTTCATTTAATAAACCATGAATTATTAAATTATACCAATTCCTAGATTACTCAGGTAGTCATTACAAGAGAAGTGTCCCTGTGTTATGTCTGGCCACTAGGGGAGCTTTTCAATGGTGCCCTTAGAGAGCTTATAACCACACCTTTTTAGGAAGGAGCTGCTACATTATAAGAGAAAGCATTTTCGATGTTTCGCTTTGTTTTAATATTTACACTCATGTTTTAGAATTTGCTTCTCTATATTTTAAAGTCCATTTCTATACTCATGATCTACTCTGGGCTTGCAACTTGCAAGAGTATTTTGGGCTTCATGCCTTCATGTCATTCGTGCATTATTCCCATGAGGCTACAGAAGTCATTACTTTTGCTTTTTTTTCTCCAAGAAAAAGGCCATTTTCTAAAATAAAGTTTCTGAAGCAGTAGCTTATGGTTCTCTTTCTTCTGCCAGTGCATGAAAGATCCCGTTATAATTTGTATAAACTGGCCAAGTGAATTAAATCAATGTACAAAATGTACATGTCACCATGCATGTGTAGAAACCTACTTGAGTGTGAGGGGAACCCACACATCTCAAGCACAGAGCAGTGGAACAGCCCAACACAGAGGTTGGCTCAGGGCATCAGTCATTTTATGGTCCATTCACTGGGTTTCAGAACAGTTCATAATTCAATTTCTTATAGTGTCAACTCAAGGCTTTCTTAGTTATTGGACAGATGCTCCCTGCCATCTGCAAACGGACCAGCCAGTCGCCCAAGGGCTAGTTCCTACAAGTTTCCCCATATTCCATTGGAGAGTTCTTCTGATCTTTTATCCAAAATTAACATAAACATGTCTATCAACTGGTTTTAAGGTCTGTATATATTTCGTTTTCTCATGATGTATGTATAAACAACAAATATAAACCATACCTCAAAAAATTCTAAATTTAGCCAAAATCATCATTTGTTCATTTCCCACCAATATTTAGACCTCATCTCCCCTTCTCCTCCTCTCCCACCCAGCACATGGCTGGTCAGCAGCATTCCCAGGATGGGGATGGGGAGCAGAGAAACAGTGCTGAGAGGACAGGCCATCCTGTTACCTCCACTCCCTACGAACTGTGCACCTACTAGAGCCAGGTTTCCAGGGGCTTTGAAGGGACCAAATTGTTTGCAAGGAAAATCAGAGCTGTCTGAGGACCAGAAACTAGGGAAGAACGCTTGGAAGATGGGAGGCAATAGTGCTGAATTGAAGGGGGAAACTAAGGCCCAGGCCCTGCCCAGGTGGGAGTGGCTCCCAGCGCTCTCCCCGCCCCCAGGAGGTGTGTTCCAGCCACAGGAGGGCCCGGGGTAGGGGCTGGGGTGCTGTGGAGCAGCCTGGAGGGTGGAGTACTCTCCCCCACCTGCATCCTGCCCTCAGCCCCGCAGCGGGCAGTGGTCAGCAGTCAGCAGAGCTGCCTGTCCCTGGGCGGGGCGGGGTGTGATCTGAGGGGCGGGGAGGCAGGTGGGCCCCAACCGGCTCCTCCCCAGAGGGTCGGGGAGAAGGGTGGACACGGGCAGTCAGCCCCAACCCGGGCTGCAGGTCAGGAGCCCTCGGGGAGCTGTTAATGCTGTAGGATGCCAGGACTGCCTCCAAGATCAGTTAAGCCAAAATCTCTGGGAGGGGAGCTTCCAGATGAATTTAATGTGCCGCTAGGGTTGAGAGCCACTTCTGTAAAGAAAGAACACTACCAGTGGTGAAGTCAAGAACTTTAAACCCTCAGAAAAACTCAGGTGTTATAGGAAAGAGTGTGAATATAGAGGTAAGGAAATAAAAATACTTCAAAGAATCGAGGGTCAGACCCTGGACATTGTGAGTCACGTTTTGGAGACTGAGTCCTTTAGATTCAGCCACCTATGAAGAAGGTGGAAATTTGATTGTTTTGTCTGTTTGAGTGAGTCATTAATATCTTGGGACTCCAACTGCAAACTCTGTTTCTCTGGTTCTACTTGTTTCCCAGAGGACTTCTTTCGTCCTTAGCTGGGAACTGTCCCATCTCTGCATGGTTCAGAGATCAGCCAGGGGGTCTGAAGGTCATACCCGTAACTGCAGACACACCCTCCCTAGCTCTCTCCTTCGGGATCCCCCCTCACTTTCCAGTGGTTGCGGTTCCTCCAAACTCGGTCCTGATTCTGCAGGCCCAAAAGAATCAAGGGTATTTACTGGGGCTTATCTTCCTCGCAGGGTTGACCTGCCGTCAGGCCAAAAACCCTGACAGTGGGTAACTCATCCTGTGCCATTCTTGTCTTTCAAGGGTCCATTCTGAATCCGTTTGCTTTTGTTCATTCTCCTGTGCCTTGAGGTATTACCTGTTGCTCATTTATGTTTGTTTTGGGGGCCAGAGTTTACAGGTGAAGAACTGAATCCAATAGGAACTTACTTGGCCAGACTGGAATTGAAGTTGTCAGCAATATTAGATTTTAGGGTGCCTGGGTGGCTCAGTTGGTTAAGCGTCTGCCTTTCGCTCAGGTCATGATCTCCGGGTCCTGGGATCGAACCCTGCATCAGGCTCCCTGCTCAGCGGGGAGTCCGTTTCTCCCTCTCCCTCTGACCCTCCCCCCTGCTCATGCTCACTCTCTCTCTCTCAAATAAATAAAATCTTAAAAAAAAAAGACTGGATTTTAACATAGACTGTTATATGTTATTTATGAGAACACAATAAAGCAATGATACGAAGAAAAATTGAAACAAAAGGATGGGGAATACAAGTGGCCTTGATAATACCAGATAAAGGGGCATTTAAGGCAAAAAGCGTCAACTAGGAAAAAGAGATGTGATGTGATGCTAAAAGACAAAAATCCATGAAGAAAACATAGACCTTTACCCATCATACAACATGGCAGATACGAAAATCAAAACATCTAGAAATAGAAAGACTCATTAAAAACATACCTTTCCATAAACACATCGTGCTAAGTATATGCCAGACGCTATACTAAGGACACAAATATAATCAACAAAGTCAATTTTTTTTTTAAAGATTTTTTATTTATTTATCTGAGAGAGAGAATGGGAGACAGAGAGCACGAGAGGGAAGAGGGTCAGAGGGAGAAGCAGACCCCCCACTGAGCAGGGAGCCCGATGCGGGACTCAATCCCGGGACTCCAGGATCATGACCTGAGCCAAAGGCAGTCGCTTAACCAACTGAGCCACCCAGGCGCCCTCAACAAAGTCAATTTAATAGATATGCATGGAATATACATATACACTAATAGATGTTAATAGAATAACGTGTTATTCTCTTATACTTGTCAAATAATTTTTAAACCCTCATGTTCTTGGCCACAGAGGAAACTTTTATCAGTTATGAAGGGGTGATTTTTACAGACTATATCCTATATCCCAAATATAGAATTAAAAATCTATAAGAGAAAGATCATTAAAAACTTAAGAAATTAATAGTAAAACTTTTCCAAATAACTCTGGATCCAAGATAAAATAAAACTGAAATTACAAATTATCTAGAAATAAACAAAATGAAAATATCTCATACCAAAAATCGTACATGCAGATAAACCTACATTTAGGGAAAAATTCATAACCTTATGATTAAAAAATAAAAGTTAACAATTACTGAAATTTCCACTTCTGTTTCCTAGACTTCATGTATTTTGAGATTATCTTGTTAGAAGTGTATACCTTTACAAGTGTAATATTCTTCTAATGTAATGAAATCCTACACAAAAATTAACTCAAGTTGGATCAGAGCTTAAATGTAAAAGCAAAACCTATAAAACTTCTAGTTGAAACATAGGAGAAAATCTTCAGACCCTAAGATGGGCAGTGAGTTCTTAGATACAAAACCAAAGGCAATATCAAGAACGGAAAAAAAATGAGAAAATGTACTTCATTGAGACCAACACTTTTGCACTTTGAAAGACACCATAAAGAAATGAAAATGCAAGCCACAAACTGCAGGAAAATATTTGCAAATTACATATCCGGTAAAGGATTTGCATCCAGAACGTATACAGAAGCTCTTACAATTCAGTAATAACACAAGCCAATGTTTTAAAGGGTAGAAGATTTGAATGGACATTTCATCAGAGAAGGCATATGAATAAGCCCACAAAAAGGTGCCCAACATGGTGAGCTATTAAGAAATGCAAATGAAGGGGCGCCTGGGTGGCTGAGTGGTTAAGCATCTGCCTTCTGATCCCGGGGTCCTGGGGTCCTGGGATCGAGCCCCACATCGGGCTCCCTGCTCAGCAGGGAGCCTGCTTCTCCCTCTCCCTCTCCCTCTCCCCTTGCTTGTGTTCCTTCTCTCACTGTGTTTCTCTCTCTGTCAAATAAATAAATAAAATCTTTAAAAAAAGAAAGAAAGAGAGAAAGAAAGAAAGAAATGCAAATGAAAACTACACAGAGAAAACCCTGCCCACCCACCAGAATGACTGTACTCAAAAAGATAGTAAGTACCAAGTACTGGGGAAAATGTTGAAAAACTGGAATCCTCAAACATTGCTGGGAATGTAAAAAATACAGCCACTTTAAAAATCAATTTTGCAGTTCCTTTAAAAATTAAACATGCATGTGGGGCGCATGGACGCCTCAGTAGGTTGAGCATCCAACTCTTGATTTTCAGCTCAGGTCATAATCTCAGGGTCCTGGGATCGAGCCCCGGCTCATGCTCAGCACAGAGTCTGCTTGTCCCTCTGCCTTCCCTTCTGCTCCTCCTCCTGCTTGTGTGCACTCTCTCTCTCTCAAATAAATAAATAAAATCTTCTTTTAAAAAAGTTAAACATGAATGTACTCATTGGCTCAGCAAATCCACCCTATCCATGAGAAATGAATGAACACTGTGCCCCCAAAACACCAGGGAGACACTGGAGGGCACAGACAGCAGGTGGATTGTGGAGGCCAGCTGGAGCCTGGAAGAAGGGGTTAGCAGAGGATGTGATGCTGGTTTGGGGGGTCTTCTGCTGGAGGCCAAGCTAAATTTGGCACTTCATCAGGTGGCTAAAAGTTGGACAAAAAAAATCTGCCGGCTGAAAAATCAAAGGACCGGGCTCAGGAAAACCATGGCCCTGAAAAATGAGAAGGGAGCACCCGAGAAAAAGGAGTCAGAGAGGGGAGCCCCAAATTCTGTGTCTGCACTGGCCAGACCTCTGGATGACCCGCTGAAACAGGCACACGTAGTGAAGACTGCAGATGACCTGCCCAGAATAAGATCTTAATATGACTCTGCACTTGTAGTTAATAATAACATCAATATTTGCTCAAGTGTAACAAATGTGCCACGTGACCGCAAGACGCTAATAAAACGGGACATTGTGGGGGCCAGGGGTGGGGCACATGAGAATTCCCTGTACTTTCTGGTCAATTGTTTTATCAAATTAAAGGTGCTCCAAAAAATAATTATAATTTTTTTTAGTGTTTAAAAAACTCCGAGGTTAGGGGCTCCTGGGAGGCTCAGTCGGGGAAGCATCTACCTTCGGCTCAGGTCATGACCTCGGGGTCCCAGGATGGAGCCCTGGGTTGGGCTCCCTGCTCAGCGAGGAGTCTGCTTCTCCTTCTCCCCCTGCTCCTTCTCTCTCCCTCTCCCCTCTCTCTCTCTCTCTCAAAATAAATAAATAAATAAAAATCTTTAAAAACTGCAAGGTTGATCTTTGGAAACTTGAAGGTATAGGGGAAGAAGTAGTGCCCAAACTCCCAGGGTAGATGGGCGAGGAAGGGCTCAAGAAGCTCTAAGAACAGGGCACACTCGGGTAGATTTACCACAAAGCCAAAATCCCCAGCAGCCGACTGCATCCCCCAGGAGGGCCCAGAGGACATTGCCTTTATTAAATCAAAGTAAGTGTACCAGTGGGAAGGGCAACCACCTTCTTAAAAAAAAAAATCAGCAGTGGCTCTCCCCAAAGGCTCAAGCTGACAGTGGACAAACTGGGCTTTTGGCACAATGGGGTAATAAAATCCCAAAACAATAGAGGCCCAGTGGCAGCACCTAACCCTCAGGGTCCATCCAATTAGCGTAGTGAGCAGAGTGGCGTCCATGGAGGCCTGGCCTGCACAGAGCTACGGAGAGATCATCAGGACCGACATTCCCAAGGTCAAGAGAGACGGGCAGCCAACGAGAGCACCGTCCAGTCTGTAAACTACAGGAAGTCAAGGATGGATGAGCAGGAGAGTGAGGGCAGCCACTCCAACAACAAGTCAATCCCTGCCCAGGCACCTGCGTCACTTCTCAGACCCAGAACCCCTGACAGAGGAGAAGCAGACGACGGGTGAGGAAGGACCCTGCGGCACCACCACAAGAGTATGACGTAATGATTCCCCAAGTCCTTCCCCAAAGGGACTGCGGTTCTTTACTCATGTAAGCACACAATGGGGAAGGAGACATACACACACATCTCAAGCATGTTGGACACAGCGTCTAAGGGAGCAGAGAAATGGGCACGAACTTGGGGAGAAAATGGGGCCGATCGATGTTTTAATGGGAGAAAGAAAAGCATGTTTGTGTGCTTATCCGCCAGTAAGGAGGTAAGAAATGATGGTATCAGAGAGGGAGGGGAAACTGAGGCAGCAGTGCCCTGGAGTAGGGGGCAGGGATGGGTCCTAGGCACAAGCAGGAGAATCTGTCTACACTGGAAGCCTAGACAGCTCCTCTGTGGTGCGGCACACGGACACGCACGGGCGAGGGCAGGTGTGGTAGGAGTATAACGATGTTCTATCCAACACTCGCAGGAAGGAGGAGGCAAGGCCGTGGGATGAGAGTGAGGATGGAGGAAGGGTGGTGGGAGCCTGAGAAGGGGCACACTCCTGGAATCGACGTCTGGGGGAATGGAGCAAATGGACCAGAAAAACACAGTGCTATGCAGGTTGTAGATTTTGTTTATCAAAGTATAGCTGACATGAAATATCATATTAGTTTCAGGTGTATGACAAGGTCAGGAACTGAAGTAAGACTGTAAGTGTGGTTGTGTGTTTTCCTCCAGCTCCATTCTGCTGACCGGGTGCCGGCCAAGAGCTGGTGGTGAACCGGATTAGCCGGCGTGTCGTTTCGTCAAGCGAGCGTCATGGTAAAGCAGGAGGGAGCTGAGAATGTGCAAACCAATGACTCTAATGTTTGACCCGGAAAGGTCACCAGTGAGGGGAGAAGAGAGGCTCAGGGAGGCAGGAGGAAGGACAGCGGAAAGGGGTTAGGATCACTGAGCTGTGCGTAGGTTCCTGAAGAGTACAAGGATTGGCAAAGTCCTTGACAAGACAGAGGTACGCCAAAATGCCAAGAGGTGCTCCTCTTGGAACGAACTGCATTCCTATGTTAAGGAGGGCAGGGATTGGGGAGCAGAGATTGGGGAGCACAATGAGATTTGGAGGAGTTGCAGTTATTGGTAATGACACAGTCCTGGGCAGTGCTAGAAAGTTCCAGTGGAACTCGCGATGATAGAAATGTCTGTATCTGCACTAGCCAAGATGGCAGGCACTGGCCACAGCCACTTGAAACATGGCTGGCGCAACTGAGGAACGAGACTTTACTTATTCTTAAGTCTAACTGATTTAAATGTAAATAGCTACATGTGACTAGTAGCTACCATATT
>NC_138369.1:187681230-187699727 GCF_054177405.1 Leptonychotes weddellii | reverse complement strand
AAAAAAAAAAAGAAATGCTCAAGGTAGCATTATTTGTAATAGGAAGTAAGTAGAAACTACCCTCAAAGTCTAGAATATAAGCCTGGGTAAGTCAGTATAGTAACATTGACTTTGGCTTTTCAAAACAATAAAGAAAAATCTACACGTGCTGTTATGGAAACATTGCCCGGATATTTTACGTAGAAAGGGAAAAAAGAACAAAATGTATTATCCCATACTATACTATATTTCCTACCCTTTACACTATACTGTAGCCTTCTTACCATTCCACAACTTACTTTTTCACTTACAGGAAATATATATTTGAATTCTAGAAGAATATACAAAAACTACATTAATAATTTTTATTAATTATTAATACATTACTAATTAGCCTTTATTAAATAGTTACTTCTGAAGACTGGGAAAAGGATCAGCAAGTAAAAGGGAATTTTTACTTTCCCTTCTGTTTGGTTTTTTTCTTTTTACCGTGAGGATGAATTATATTTATGATTTTGAAATATGATGCTGCTGTTAAAGGTGATTGGGGTTGGGGAGGCCTCACCCTGTAGGTCGGGGGTACTTGGTGCAAACTTACAGCTATTCCTGTGAGTCCCTGTTTATTGATATCCTGACATCTTTTATGCCCATACTTTGAGGCTTTTAGCCTTTCAAGAAAGTTCTTGACCTTCTTTGGGTGGTCATTACACATGTGCCCAGTTAATTGGGTCTTCTGGAGTGCGTTAGGATTTGCCTCTGCCCTATAACTTCTACTGCTGCATTGCTGACAGACACAGAGACAGAGAGAGCAAGAAGGAAAGAGAGAGAGGCAGAGACAGAGAGACAGAGAGGGGGCTGCAAGCATGTCTCCAGCCCTGGCCAGCTTTGTGGAGGTGTCAAGGGTCCTATCACTAGGAGCCTAACAACCCTTAACAGAGGTGGTTACTTTTCTGAGTTTGTTGCCCGGGGAGACCCCACCAATTTTGTGGCTCAGGGGGGTCGGGGAGGCAATATCCTTGCACCCACAGCCCAGAACCCCACGACTCCCTGGCCCACCTTGCACCACCCCATAGGGAGCTCACCTATTTCGGAGCACAGCAAGGTGTGGGGGAGCACTTTCCCTTGAGCAGTCAGAGGCCCCCCAACCCCATTAGTAAGCACTTATGTCTATCCTGAGCTGAGGGTTTTGGAGGCACCGTGAGCTGTGCTAAGCGCTTCCGGTATATTTTCATGTAATACGCACATTGCCCCTGTGTGTCAGGTACTGGCGTTCTTCACAGCTCTCCTGATGGCACCAAGGCCACTCAAGGTCACACAGCCATAAAGAAGAAGAGCCAGGAGGCCTGCCCCTTCTCCCCACCCCGGCAGAGTCCTAGACTGATGACTTCACACACAGACAACAGCAGATCCTGCCCTTGTGATTTTAGGAACCAAAACCCAAGCCATCCACTGGAAGATGCAGTCAGACCTTCAACTGCTTTGATTCTTGAGTTGAAGATCCACAGGATACTGTGCTGTCAAAGATCTGTAACCCTAGTTCAAGGCTCCAGGGGTGGAAATGAATCTGGACACCGGTTTATAATTCCCTGGCTTTGGAATTCCTTTAGGCGTTCCCTTTTCCCCAGTTGCTGAAGGGGAACTCATCTCCAGACACTTAATTCCAATTCTTCTTTGTTGGAAAAAGAACCTTCTTCCCTTCGCCACGGTAGGATGCTGTATACAGAGCAGAAAGTTTTTGCCAATCCCATGGCGAACCCTATGGTGAGCTGGGAAATCCAGAAGTTGAAGCCGACATCTTAAATAACTTCAAATACAAGCCAAGAATTAGGTTAACCCTTACTGGATGCACTGGTCTGATTAACAGCCATCAGGGAGCCAGGAAGCATGTACGGACGTCTAAAACCCTGGTGCAGATCCCTTACTGTCCCCGCGCTCAACACACTATGTAGACTAAGTCATTTTTAATATTCACAACATTCAGAGGGTTAGTATTATTTGTATGCCCGTTTTATCACCCAAAAAGGGGTTTAATAATTCACCGAAAATTTCACACCTGGAAAATAAGAAATGCAAAATCAAGCCACAAAACCTAAGATTCTACCATCGTAACCTTCAGTGTAGCTATTGTCATGGATCAAAAGGGCTGGAATTCAGGCACATTTTACCATCCTAAAATTTTCAAACTAAGCACTCCTCTTTTTCTAGAATTCAAAAGTGAGCCTCTTTTCAGGTTCAACAACTTCCCATCTCAAGCATTTTGTTATCTTCAGATCTATTTTCTCTTGAATTCATTACGTGGATCTGCTAGTTGACAATAAACTCTAAATAATGTGACAAAAGCAGGCAACCGTAGAAATAATGCATCATGGAAAAGGTGCTACTTTTAAGCCCCTTCCCTTTTTTTTAAGATTTTATTTATTTATTTGGGAGAGAGAGCAAGAGAGTACCAGCAGGGGGGAGGGGCAGAGGGAGAAGCAGGCTCCCCACTGAGCAGGGAGCTGGACTCGACTTAAGGCTGGATCCCAGGACCCTGGATCATGACCTGAGCCGAAGGCAGACACTTAACCAAATGAGCCACCCAGGCGCCCCTAGCCCCCTTCATTTCTGATGGAGAACTAATGGCAAAACCAACTAAGCCAGCAGCAAAGGAAGGATAATATTCCAACAGTAGGAACCATCTTAAAGTCATTTTAGAAAGGATGGCATTCACAGTCCCTTTTAGACATTCGAGACGGCTTTGGCCACTGTGTTTTTGGGGCACAAAACGAGAAAGATCGAAAGGACGTGTCCAGACTACGTGGACGAGCATCCAATGCGCTGGTGTGGGAACACGTGCAAGGAAGTCATGACACCTTTTAGGAGAGGAGTCAAATCACAGGAGGACATTCATCAGGTTTGCCAGCATTTTTTATTCGTTTTCTCATAAAATGATTAACGATGCGAAGATAAAACTCACCTCTTTCCTTCCCAGGTCCTTGGGCTGAAGGTTTGTCTGCCACTGTCACAACCCCGGGCTCTCCTGGGCCCTCTTGAACACAAAAAAGCCTTTGTTATAGGAATTAGCCTCCCGGCCTGAGCTCTGAGAACCACTTCACTGAGACAATGCCATCACCATGGTTACCAGGCCCTCCGCTGTGGTTTCCACACCTCACCACAAAAACCTCAGGGGAAAAAAAATAAATAAAACTTAAAGCTGGGCCACATGCTAGTCAATTAGCCTAGATTATTAGCCACTGACGTCAAATATAAAAAACTATTTTGGAAGAGGCAAGAAATATGCAAAGAGGATTTTAGAAAGTCATCTGTAATTGCTAAGCTATTTGGAGTTTCAAATCGACAAATAGGGCTGTCAGGAAAAATAGAATGCTTTCCCGATTACAGATCTTTCTTGAAAACAGACTGGTTCCTTAGTGTCTATTCATGCAGTTTCTACTGGTTTTATTCTTGAACGGAGAACCACCGTGACCCTCTGAGTTAGGAGAACAATCCATCCGGGTGTCAGTATTTGAGAGCACCGTAAGCACGGTGTGGTCTTAGCAATAGGAATTTGTGCTTTTATGTAAATGGCTTTACATTATGTCTATTTCATGTCTTGGTGGGAATCCCATGACGAGTCACTTCAATAAGGAAAAAAAACACTCCTCTTCAAACATGTATTACTGACACAATAAAGTAAAAATAATAGTGACCAACTAAAAACCATCATTTATGTTTTGCAGGCATGAATTCTTTTCCAGAGGTCAGAATTGCTTACAGTGAATCACAGATGTTGCAAACTGGATCCTAAAGGAAAGCAAAGGTCCTGGGGGGATAGCCAGCAACCCTGAAGGAGCTGCGGGAGGGATCTCTGGAGAGACGGCCAGAGGCTGGCCCCCACGCACCAACCATGGTGAGCGCAGTACATGCAGAAGGAAATGACCAGCTCCATGTGGGCCAGAATCTCGACTGTCATTAGGAAGGTAAGGTCAACCCAATCTACATAAATATAGCACGATATGAGGGAGGGGCTGTTACTATTTACCCTGAAATTTTGCAAAATTTACAACAAGGCCTGAGGACAACTGAATCATGCCAAGAGGGAAAGCCATGTGTTTTTTGTTTTGTTTTTCTGCACAATTAAGAGTTAAAGGTAAGTGGCTATATGGAGCCAAAGAAGCAGCCATGCCCACAGTAGTTAAGAGCCCCAGCTTGGAAGTCGGGCAAATCTGGGGTCAAATCCCAGCCCTTGGGAGCCAGGAGAACTTTGGTGAGCTACACATTGTTTTTGAGCGTCAAACTCCTTGAGGCGAAGTGGGGATGGTTAACACCAACTGCGTGACTTAATGAGACACCGTAGGTGAAGTGTTTGACACAATGCTTGGAACGCAGTAAACGGTCAGTAGGTGGGAGCTGTAATAACCATGAGAAGCAAGAAGGTGAAGGAGGAGGCGGGTTGAAGAAAGAAGGAGGAGGACAGGAAGAAGGGGGGGAGGAGCAGGAGGAGAAAGGAGAGACAGAGATGGAGCTGGGGAGGAGGAGGACGAGGCCAGGCAGGAGGAAGAGAAGGAGAAGGGGAAGAAGAATCAGAGGGAGGTCAGGTGGTGGGAGTATTTCCAGCATCTACAACATCCTGCTGTGTATAAACGGAGGGAGAGAAGGTGAGTGGTGGCTTTTAGATAAGGGTTCAAACCCCGACTCTAACATGTATATATTCATGACTCCTGACCCATCTCTGTTAGTTCCAGAATTTACCATTTGATCTTCCCTTCAGACCACATAAGTTCACTTTTTTGCTTATAGTTTGACTGAAGGGAAGAACCCAGCCGACTACCTTCCCCTGAAACAGGAATACTACGTAGGAGACGAAAGGAGGCTCCAGCTTCAGGTGCTTCCGAAACTCTCCATCTTCTCCTGTTCCCTTTCTCCTCTTGTCTCTGTGGAACGGTCGTTCTGTTCCTATGTCTGTTCTCCAGAGCATAGCCAAGAAGGGGGTCTCAGAGGCTGGGCTGTTCCTCGGAATTACTCAGGGCCACTAAGCCAACTTCCTCATGGAGGGAACTGGCTGGACTTCTCGCCACAGGAAATATAAGAGGTCATCTACCACCATTGGCTCCAGAACTGGGCCTGGGAGGCAGGGAGCAAAGATTGCCAAAGAAATGAGGCTTCAGGAAACAGTGCTGCCCTGATTTGTCCATCTTTTGTGGAGACATTTCCACGGAATGTTTTAAACTAAGAACCAGGGTGATTTCCCTGATTCCAAGAGTGAGGCAGCTGTGCCATTCCATTCCAGGACTCTGGAACGGCAGATCCTACTCTCTGCGTGGGTGTGCGTGCACATGCGTGCGTGTGCGTGTGTGTGTGTGTGTGTGTGTGTAAGTTAAGCATTTGAAATATAATTTATGCATTGTTAGAAACCAACTCTCGCTTGGCACCCACATCAAACATTTCATCCAATAACAATATATATGGTCCAGAATCATGAAGAGCTGCCCACATTCACAGCCTCCAACATAAGAACTTGACCGGGTCTGAAGATATGCAGAGGCGTGATGCCTGGGTGTCGGCCAAAATTTTAGTGAGGAGCTCATAATGTAGCTCAATCATTTTACAATGTACCTAAAACAAACAGCACTGAAGTCCCTATAACACTACAAGCACTCTCTGACACAAGTCTGTTCAGCATCTTCGTGGACTTAAGATTCGTACAGACTTGGCTTGACCACCTCCTCAGCGTATGGCCACCCTACGCGGCCTCCCCACCAACGGCCTCCATACCCGCTCTGGCAGTATTCCCAAGTACTTCTGGGTTCCCCAGACAAGGCATTTCAGGATTATCTAGAGCCCTGAGATCTAGGATTTAGTGCTATGTACCCTCCCGATATATTAGCTATGGCTTATTTTCTGTATTCTGATGCTCCGACAGCCGGGGCCTTGCTAACCCTGGAGAGACTGCGCTTGCAGGACCAGTCAATTCTTAGAGACAGTAGACAACGTGCATGCTTTTCAAATGCAAACCCACCAATCCAGAGCCCACGCCCCTGACCACCTTCTCTCATACTCTGGGCCACTACCCCCTGCCCTCATCATCTGGGGCCAGGTACCAAACAATGAGGGACAGTCCCTATGCCCCAGCATCTGCTGAAATTATTCCAACTAGCCTGTCCTATGCCTGCTTACCCTGCAAGGCCATGTCTTCCTGTAGGAACCATAGTAAAAGCTCCTGCCCCCATTTCCCCCCTCCCTCTGTCTCCTGACCCACCTGGCGCTTCCCTGTTACCCCCCCCCCACCCCCGTGGCAAAGCGTGGTGCACCCCCTCCTTTGGGAACTGTGAGTAACAAATTATCATTTCAATGGCAATTGTCTCCTGATCTGTTGGCCCTACTGAGCCTCACATTTCCTAAAACACGCTGTATTTGAAAACATCAAGGAAACAAAGTTTTCCTGGAGGGAAGGGAGTCAAGGATTGAAGGTTAGTTGCGGGGACCACACAGTTGTAGGCAAAGTGACCCCAGAAAGGGGTCTTCAGTCATCCCTGAGAGAACAGTCTTCTGTCTTACGAAGTTTTCCATCTGTGCTAATGTTTTCAACCCAAACCTTGGGTCCCTACTTCTTACAGTGATCTACCACAAAAACATCCCTATTTTTATTCTCTTTCCCTTTCTGAGCAACCATCTTTTTATCATCTTTTTGAAATGACTTTCTTGTGCCAGCTTTAATGTACATATAGTTACATTTATACAGTTATTCAACACATTTATTGAGCACCAACTGTAAGCACTGTTCTAGGCCCAAGGGATACAACAGTAAACAATACAGACAAAAATCTCTAATCACGTGGAGCTCATAATCCAGTGGGACAAGCCAGACAATAAACAACACGAATAAATGGTATGTTGAGTTGGGCTTAGCAGGACAATAAGGCAGAAAAGGGAGACAATATGTGCCAAGAAGGTAGGGAGTTCACATTTTTTGTAACAGCTTCCTTGAGATATACTTTAGATACCATAAAATTCACCCTTGTACGTTGTTCAGTTCTGCAGTTTCTCGTGTATTCACAGAGTTGTGCAACCTTCCGCACTACCTACTTCCAGGACATTCTCATTTTCCATCCCCTCCCCAAAAAACATCATAACCATTAGCATTCCCTCCCCGTTGCCCTCTGTCCCCAGCTTCCAGCAACCACTAATCTACCTTCTGTCTCTGGATTCACCTGTTATGGGAATTTCATATAAATGGAATCAGTCTGTGGCTTTTTGTGTAGCTTCTTTCAGTCACCATAATGTTTTTAAGGTTTGTTTATGCGATAGCATGTGTCTGTATTCCATTCCTTGTCATGGAGGAATAATATTCCACTGTATGCATTTACTATAATTTGTTTATTCACTCATTAGTTGATGGGTACTTGGGTTTTTTCCACTTTTTGGCTACTGAGAATAATGCTACTGTAAACATTTGTGCACAAGGTTCTATGTGGACTCATGTCTTCATGTCTCTTGGGGTTATACCTAGGAGTGGAGTTGCAGGGTCATAGGTCATTTCACCTTTGGGGAGACAGTTCTATTTTGAATCAAGTGATCAAGGAGGCCTTGCTGATAAAATGACATTGAGCAGACATCGGAAGGAGGTGATCTAAATAAGACATACCTAGAGATGGGCAAGGGCGTGCCAGGCAGAGAACAGCAAGATCAAAGACAAGAACATACCTGGCATGTCTGAGGAATAGCCAAGTACTATCAGCATGGCTGAATTAGAGAGAACAAGGAGGGAACCGCATCACATTTAAGTGGCAACCTGTTAATACGTTTGTGATCAAATGGGGCTATATATTCCAGCTTCCTGAACTTAACCTCTTAACTCAATTTATCCACAATTTCTTCACTGATTGATTCAGATTTCATCCAGTGTCATCTCTGATTCTGTCTTCTCCTGAAATATTTCATGAAGAAATATGCAGAATATACATGCACCATGATTATATAACAAAGATTAAGTTATAGATGCATCTGTGTTTGGGGTGGCATGAAGAGGTTCACTGCCACCCCTGCCAGATAAGGGAAGGCTAACATCACCAAGTTCTGTTATTGCCCACATTCCCCCGCTCTGACGAAGTCAACCAGGTGATGACTGAGCAGCAGCTACGTGATCAGATACCAGCCGGCTGGAACGGTGGTCCTCTACGGGCAGGCTCGGGATCACACCTTCTTTCTGCCCCCATCAAACAGGAGAACAACAGAGTGAGCAAATGGGCTTGGCCACTTTCTTCTCCTGGGAGTCTTGATTGCTGTGGCTGTCTTTGGTTTTCCCAGGATGGCCTTGGGTTTATGGTTCAAGAGGGTAAGGGGAGCTCTAAACAGTGTGTGTGGTGCTAAGAGGGACTAACTGGGCCCAGAGGAGAGTGGGGAGGCCAGGGGAGGCTGCATCGAGGAACAGATATGGCAGCTCACACATGAAAGGTGAGGTTTGTCTGGGTATGAAATGAGCAAAGGCATTCCAGGAGAGAGAACAGCAGGGGTGAAGGCTCAGACACAGGAGAGAACACAGGACAGGAAGGAAGGAAGGAAGGAAGGAAGGAAGGAAGGAAGGAAGGAAGGAAGGAAGGAATTAACTACCGCCCGGTTGTGGCGGAGAAATGCAGAGAGATGAGCAGCCTTGAAAAGCACATCTGTTTCACGTAGAGACTCACTGGACATTTATTTTTTTTTAAAGATTTTTTTATTTATTTATTTGAGAGAGAGCACATGAGAGGGGGGAGGGTCAGAGGGAGAAGCAGACTCCCCGCCGAGCAGGGAGCCCGATGCGGGACTCGATCCAGGGACTCCAGGATCATGACCTGAGCCGAAGGCAGTCACTTAACCAACTGAGCCACCCAGGCGCCCCGAGACTCACTGGACATTTAGAGCAATCTGGACTAAATGCTAAAAGCAAGAGGGCAGACAGGAAGGATTTCAAGCAGCGAGACAACATGATAAGGTTTGATGTGGCTGACGATCGTGGACTGAGCATGAGCGAGACTGGAGGCCAGGAGCTCAGATAAATTCCCAGTCCTCTCCACGACATCGGATGCAGCCCCCAGGCCCACCCGAGCATGCTGCTTTAGGATCTTGTAATATCCAGATTTGAGTCCCAGCTTGGCCACCAACTCTATTTAGTAGGAAAAGCACAAACACCCCTCGAGATAACAAGTATACCATGGTGAGCCAAACGTGACAGTTAAGATCAGACCAGTCCAAATTCGGCCACATGAAAGTTGTCATTATTTCCAAAAGGACCCGTAGTAGAAGGGTTCGTTTGCCTTTCCTTCCTTGTTTCTTCCTTTTGACTTAGAAAGTAAGTCCAATCAAAGGAATGGAATTATGCCGCTTGTCTTAGGAGGCAAAACAACTGTGACAGATCCATGTCCATGCACATACTCAATGTACACATAAAATGCAATCGTTGTAGTGTTTTTATCCACTAAACTAACATTTCACCAAGATAATCTTTGCCTTTGGGAAATTCACAGTGGGGGCAGGTTTCCTCCTATGAACGAAACAGGAATTTGAGCCAAATTTAAGTAAATCTTAAAGGACAGCTAATCTTACTTGACATCAACATTACCCTGGTAAAAGGAAAGAGGCGTCTGGGACCTCTATTACATCATAATTTTCATAAAACTTATCTGCAATTGCACCTTTGAGAAGAATCTTATTGTTGCTTGCAAAACATCTTTCCAGTTCTTGGGTATGTTTCTAGTTTCTTCCTTTGTCTTCCTCAAGATAAATCAAATGAACTTTTAACCAAGATTAGACCTCCAGAAAGGAATTACACGGAACGGTTCACAGTCTTAGAGAACTATGTCCACCGTCTGCAATCATTTCTCCTTGGGTCTCCGTGTGATCGCAGGAGGAACAGTGGCTTGATGCATTGCCTCCATGGAAGCTATGTGTTCCATCTGGAAGCTCCCTGCTCTCCTTCTCCCGCTCAGTGTTTCCATCTCTGGTGTCATTATATTCTTCCAACACATGCACACACACGCACACACACACACCGCAACACCTGTCTTTCCAGCGTCACTTCCTGACAGTTTTAGAATAAAATCTGTTATTGCTTTTGTCCCTAAGCTATGTGTGTTCTTTCAGTTCCAAAATACAACCTCATCAGGGGAAAGACTGGATGGGCAGAATAGGAATCTCCACCTTCATCATTATTTAAAATCAAAGTCCCAGGGGCACCTGGGTGGCTCAGTTGGTGAAGCGTCTGCCTTCGGCTCAGGTCATGATCTTGGGGTCCTGGGATCGAGCCCCGCATCAGGCTCCCTGCTCAGTGTGGAGCCTCCTTCACCCTCTCCCTCTTCCCCATCTCCCCGCTCATTCTCTCTCTCTTTCTCAAATAAATAAAATCTTAAAAAAAAAAAAATCAAAGATTCAAACCCCCAGAGACTTACAGCTTTTCTGCCCAGAAAAGCCATACTTCATTGCGTTCAGTTGATTTTTCCATGCAAGACACACCATGATTGCACCCTCCCTCCAACCATGTCAGCAAAGAGTGAAGACTGTGTAAGTGCAAAATCCAAGCATTAAGTTTGCTTTTCTTTTGTTTTAATTGAAGTATAGTTGACACGTTATATTAGTTTCACATAGTTTTTCGTTCTCAAAACCTGTTTCTTCTTTACTTCCTACTATTTTTTTAATTTTTTGTTTTTAAAGGGAGTGCACATGCCCATGTCTTAGAGTAGTGTCCACAGTGAATGAATCCACAAGAATTCAGTTGGAATACAGTGGCCAGCATGTCGGGAGCCCTCTGTGTGCGGTGTTTGCACCCATTAACCCATTCATCTTTGGCAACAACCGTGAAGCAGCGGTTATGTTACCCATTTTACAGATAAGAAAACTGAGGTGTTAGGAAGGCATGTGACTTGCCATAATTCACCAAAGATCAACATGTGAGGAAAGAGCAGAACCAAAAATCAAAAGTGAAGCTGTCTGACCCCAAATCTGTGCTCAAAACTACTCTACCATGTCTGCCTATTCCATGGCATGACCAGAAAAACTTGGAAACAGACGTGAATCCAATTTTTTATGCTGAAAGTGTGTATACGAATCGTGAAGGGAGAAAACAATGCTTAGTTGGGGTTTTAAATACTAAAAATTGGGGTGAGAACATGACTACAGAACCTGGCCTGTACTTTTCTGTTTTGAAAACAACTTTTAGCCAAGAGCTATATTCAAACTATGCAACAATTTTGTGTCACGGGGGCCAGCCAAGGGGGAATGGGCCATGGCCAAGGCATTGGAACAGGGTTCTGGAGGCCTCCTGCAGAGATGGGTGCTGACCCTTTAGTTGCTGGATCCGGGGGCAGCAGAGAGGAAAGGGCCCACGGGGAGGGGCCAGAGCCGCACGCTCTTCACCTCCTACTGGAGAAGTGGTTCAACATTTTATCAATCAGTGTCTTCAACCCAGTGCCATCCAGTGCAGGTCGGGCCAACCTGAGCCCACTCTGTCCTCACTGCGGTACCACGGGCCACGCTGAACTCTGGTAGGAACTGCTCTCCTATATTCCATGCCCACTTGGAGGAGGTGGATGAAAATAAAATTTTAAAGAACACTGGATCCCCACAAATTCATTTTCTTCAAAAGATTCTGGAGGCCAAAGAAAAAGGTTTTAGAATAGTCTATGGATATGCTGGAAGTGTTGTTTACACGAGTCAACACAAGAAGAGCCAGATAATTAGTCTAAATTTCCACAAGATGGCAATTCATAATTAGTTTAATAGTAAAACGTAATAACATGGAAAATGCAGGAAATTTTAGCTGATGATTCTTTTTTTTTTTTTTTAACAGTAAATGCTAGGACAAAATGGTCAGTATCCCAAAGTTACAGGCTGACTCAGACTTCATGGTAGCAGGATCTGACCCACTTCAGTGGCTGGAAAGCCTCTGCTTAGCCCACAGAGGCTCTCTGGATAATTTCAGGATTCTCCTGCAAATTAAATTGTCTTAATTATTTGGGTACGCAGTCAAAAATAGTAGTGACAAGGGCGCCTGGGTGGCTCAGTTGGTTAAGTGACTGTCTTCGGCTCAGGTCATGATCCTGGAGTCCCTGGATCGAGTCCCGCATCGGGCTCCCTGCTCGGCAGGGAGTCTGCTTCTCCCTCTGACCCTCCCTCCTCTCATGTGCTCTCTCTCATTCTCTCTCAAATAAATACATAAAATCTTTAAAAAAAAAAATAGTAGTGACAAATAAACCTGGCCTTTGAAGTCAAACAGAGGGTTTGACTCCTACTCCTACCCCCTTCTAGCTGTGTGCTCCTAGGCAGGCTACCTGACTTCTCTGAGCCTCTATTTCCCCAGCTAGAAATAAAGCTCTATAAAAATAACACTTATGGGGCGCCTGGGTGGCTCAGTTGGTTAAGCAACTGCCTTCAGCTCAGGTCATGATCCTGGAGTCCTGGGATCGAGTCCTGGGATCGAGTCCTGCATCGGGCTCCCTGCTCAGCGAGGAGCCTGCTTCTCCCTCTGACCCTCCCCCCTCTCATGTACTCTCTCTCATTCTCGCTCTCTCAAATAAATAAATAAATCTTTAAAAAAAATAAAATAACACTTATGTCTTATGATCATTGGAAGGATTAAAGACAGCAATAAATTAAAAATGCTTTAAAGAGTATCTAGCCCGTAGTGAACATTTAATAAGTATTAGTTCCTTTTTCCAACCAAGAAATTCATTTAACACTTAGGCTCAAGGCAACTAGGCTGAGTCACAAAGATGAAGGACATGTGGATTGCGTCCTCAAACACCTGCCATCTAAATTCCACTGCTTGGTATTTACTGAAGAGAAATAAAACATTGTGCACAAAAAGAGTTGTCCACCAATGTCCATGGCAGCTTTATTCAAAATGGCCACAAACCGGAAACGACTCCAATGTCCATCCACAGACATAGGAATAAACAGACTGGTAATTCCATCCTCAGCAACGAGAAGAAACAAACCACTGCTGATATCAGCAGCAAGATGGGTGCATCTCCAAAACATTTTGAGGAGGAAAAGCAGCCAGACAAAAAAAGAGTAAATAGTCATTTTACTCATTTCTGTGAAGTTCTATAAAAGGGAAATCTATAGTGTCAGAAAACAAAGTAGCAGTTGCCTGGCGGGGGGAGGGGAGGGAGCAACTACCAAAGGGTCACAGGGGAACTTTACAGGGTAATGGGAATGTTCTGGATCTTGACAGGGGTATGGGCTCCGTGAAAATACACAGTTGTCAGAATGCATCGAGCTGTACAGGTCAAGTGGGGGCTGTGGTATACAGTAAACAACATAGCTCATCTTTGTCTCCAGTTCCTGACACAGAGCTCCTAAAACCCTTGGAATTCCCTGAGTGATAAGCGTGTCTTTTGTTATTCGTAATGAGCCCCTTTGGATCCCTTTGGATCCCTTTGGACCTGAGGCGTGGGAGATGGAAGGTGGTTGCCAGGAAAACCATCGGCATGATTAGAAGTTTAGACCTTCCTGCCTTACCCAGGCGTCCGGGGAAGGGAGATGAGCAGGAGAGTGAGTTCAGTCCCCAATCCATGATTCGTGCCTTATGTAGGAAAGCTCGATTAAAAAACTCAGAAATTAACCCCAGGAGTTAGTGTCAGAACTGAATTGTAAGACACCCAGTTGGTGTCAGAAAACTGGAGAACTGGACGGTGTTTGAAAAACAGAACAGGGGCATAAGATTGTATAAAGCAAACCTTAATGAAGTTGATTTAAAGAGAAAAATCGGGGCGCCTGGGTGGCTCAGTTGGTTAAGCGACTGCCTTCGGCTCAGGTCATGATCCTGGAGTCCCGGGATCGAGTCCCGCATCGGGCTCCCTGCTCAGCAGGGAGTCTGCTTCTCCCTCTCCCGCTCCCCCCTCTTGTGCTCTTTCTCTCTCTCACTCTCTCTCTCAAATAAATAAAAAAAAAAAAAAAAAAGAGAAAAATCTACAACCAAGCAAAGAGTTTTTCACACTGTTTTTTGCATTGGGTCCCCTTGGGGTGAAGGTTCCCAAAATTATACTCAGAGTGGCTCTCCTTCCATCTGATTTTTACACTGGAGATCCATTTGAACAGAGAGGTACGTGGCTTAAAAATATATATTTGAAAGGCACTGGTTCCTCTGTAAGAGTCCGTTGGAAGTGAACAGTCTGGTTGGCCCATGCAGGTGAAGGAACAAGGGCTTGGTTGTTTCCCCAGAGTCTAGATTCTTCCTGGGCAGCATTGCTTAAACCCAGCCGCACATCTCAACCCTCTGAGGAGCTTCCAAAAATACTCTGGTGCCTTCTCAGTGGATCAAAGACACCATCATGGCACAGAGAGTCCCCAGGAATTCTAGCCAGGTGGAGAGCCATCGCCTGGTGTGTTCAGGAGCTACCCAGAACTCCCAGTCCCCCACCTAAATATTTCACAGAGAACCTCTTCATACCACCGAAATCCCTTATAGCCACTCTGAGACACCATCAAGCAGCCTGGTTGGTGGATCTGACCTAATAGTATTTCAATCTCTGAATCTAGTTAAAGGCTGGAGAATATCTCTACCCCTTAGAGCAAACTAAAACCAGGCTGTATTTCTCTGCTTTATTTTTGCAGAATCTGAAGAGAAATTAACTTATGACTGTGACGTTTTTAATAGGAGCTTTATTTCCCTCCCTAGATAACTTCTGTTTCCTTCCAGCGATAGACAAACGTTTTTTATAAAGGGAATACAGAGAAATCCGATCTGCTACAAAACCAGCAAACTAAAATTCATGCCCTGGGACTAAAGCATATTTCACCTCATTAAATCTGCCTCAACGAAGAGCCAGAAGGAACCATCCTCTCAGCTAAAAATACCATAAGGAGCTCGTTGCGACACCGGCGCATCACTTAGTGGCCGGTGACAGCTAAGCCCCGGAGGAGTCCTGAGTGTACCCTTCAGCATCAGCGAGCGGAGTGTACCCAAGGACGACCAGACTGGAAAAAGCAGATGACAATTTTACTTTTTTCTCTCTGCAACCTAAGACTTTGGATCGGAAGCCACCGACCGACTTCTAGAGTGCTCTGGGTTGACAGGGCTCCATTTCCCTCTATAACGGGGGCCCACAGCAAGCAGCCCAAGAATCTGAGAATGAAGGGGATGGAGTTGAAACTGATATTTCAACTAAGAACTCAGATATGTGGATCACAGCTGAGAAGTTCCAAGGCCTGAAAATCATGACTGTGTCATTGAATTTAAAAGCAGAACAAGAGGACCATGGGGGTCCAGGGAAGGAGAGGCTCTGAGGACAAGGCACGCACTGCCCACTTTTGCCCAATCGGGAACTGTCCAGGGGGCGCAGCTGTGGTCAAGGATGCAGAGAAAAGGGTTTGTTGGGAAGGTTGCTCCTGGCCACGGGTGGAACCCAGATAGATCTCGGTCCCAGCTTGGCCACTGCTGAACTGTGGGACCTTACATGAGTACTGAACACTCCACCCTCACTCACACCTCCCTGCTGCCTCACTTTCTTAAGCTGTCAAATGAAGATGGTGTCCACCTCATCAGGTTACCATAGGGATTATGTGAAGCCCTTAATACAGAGCCTGACTCATTGCAGGCACCCAACAAATGTCAGCGAATAAAAACACTATGAAATACAAGAACCACAGCAGCCTAATTTTAATCCTAAACTGTGAGTTTGATTCGTGTGAGAGGAGGGGGCACACTCCGGTGCTAACAGGCTCCGTCTGCTGGACTTGAACCTGTTCCACCCAAGTTACTCCTTGACCCCCGCATGCACCTGCCTGGCCGAGTCCTTTCCCACTGTACATCTTCCCCCCGTGAGAGCATCACCGCATCTTTGAACAATCTCCAGACTTCTAGTTCTGGAAAACAACCCGACCTGCTGATACGTTTCAAGATTTCACAATTCATTTTTTCTACTTCCAACAAAGTTCCTCCAAAACAAATAGAAAAAAAAAAAAAAACAGCTGAAGATCTTAGACAATCATGAAAGGAATGCTTTTGTGAGGATCATGAATATATCTCCAAATAGTTGGAAATATGCTGTATTAGGGCTGGGCTGAAGGGCTGGATGGGGAGCCACTTGGCTCATCAGTGTTCTGTTTATACTCCTGGGAGGAGCCAGAACCATTTAGAGGCTACAGGAAGATCCTGTACCTTTACCCAAAGTATCCGTAGGCAGTCGGTCACTGACTGGGTTTAGACTCCTTCCACGGAATGCAAGGGTGTGAAATTCAATCTATTACTGATTTAATGGCGTTTAAGAATACACAGCATTTTGCCCAAGATACATTATCTTGGCTAAAAGCATGATAAAAGATTATGCTAATTAATTGACCAATTGGCATGCAGGGTTTCTATCTGTTCTTCCTCTGTCGGGTTGGTGAATCCCCTATGCCCACCTTCTGATTTCAACAGTTCCCTACCTTGTCCGAGCTGCAGGGGGCTCTGGGGGCAGCATGCTGTGTCCAGAAGCTTATGTTCTATCACCACCTAATGGTCCTTCTCCATTATTACAATTCACTAGGGTCACTAAGCAGAATCATGCTTACACAAGTAGGTGTCATACTGAAACTGTTTTGTTAAGGAAACATTTTAAAATGTTCCTCAAGGAACTATGCAGGCAACACATCTCATTCTCTTTATGCACCTCTCACCTTTAGCCTAGAAAACAAAGAACTCAAAAAACCACACACCGCCTTTATTGCACATCTGGGATCCAGGCACCAAATGAAGACTCCAACCCAAAGAAATGCAAGGAGACCCCAGATGGGAAAAGAGCAGAGTGCAGAAGGGAGCATTTCTTGTTCGGGGCTTAGAAAAAGTGCACGTGAATTTTGTGTAGTTGTTTTCTACTTAGGCATCTGCCTTAGGCTCAGGTCATGATCCCAAGGTCCTGGGATCGAGTCCAGCGTCAGGCGCCCTGCTCAGCGGGGAGTCTGCTTCTCCCTTTCCCTCTGCCCCTCCCCCCTTCTTGTGCGCGCTCTCTCTCTCTCTCTCAAATAAATAAAATCTTTTAAAAAATCAAAAGAGAAACCACTACTTGGAATGTGGGCCTTCTGTAGACTAATACATCAAATTCTTTGTACCTATATCATCAGACAATTATTCCATTTTTCTGGTCTTTTCTTTTTTCCAAATGATTCTGCTTATTCACTCGGGTCTTTCTTTTGAGTTTCATTTTTACATATTCATAATGCTGTTTGGTTTCTAGAAATTTCCTATATGGATAAAGTGTGTGGAGGTTTAAAACTATATTTTGATATTGCACAGTCCGTATTGGGGGATTTTCCTCACTGTGCCCCCGGACTCACCAACCACTTAAGTCTAAGCTGAGTCTGCAAGAGAGATGGTGCTGTTTATAGGGCATTACAGACCTAAGTGGAGCCCACATTGCAATACTTTCAAGAAAAGATGAGAGTAAATAAAACTACACTCGTACAATGTTACTTTTCTGATTACAGAAAGACAATATAAGAAAAAAATAATTCCATTTAAGTAAGTGGTCATCTTTGTTCTCTTGCTTATTATTAGCACAAATAGTTATTTCCATCTAAAAATACGAGAACCAGGAGGAAAACTGGCATCCAGCTAAATAAATCTATCTCCATCCGACTCCATCAAAAAAGGGCTGAAATCCAGCCCAAGCAACAGTGAAGAGCTTGAGGACTACCTCTGAGTGGAGTTGTTACTAAGTACGCACGCTCTTGAGACAGGACAACATTTAGTGCAATAAAGTACAAAACAGAAATTAATTTTTAAATACATGCATTTTCATTTCACTCTAGTCTCACCTCCTATGTAACAAAGAAAGAAATGTTTTTAAGGCAGTCTACTTCAACAGTTGGGAACAAAATAATCTTAATTCTCTTCAAAATGCCTCTGTTACTAGGGTAACAAGAAAAGAGCTGTCTGCAGAGTTCCCGTGAGGCACACGACCTCTGTCACCACACAACACATTCCCAGATGACACAAACAGGCTCCGCCGCAAAATCAATAGGCAGACGGAGGAGGAGGTCAAGTTTACGGCCACCGCGTGTGGAAGCGCCATGACTGCCCTTAAAGAGGACCACATGGAGGGGACAAGCTCTCCTGACAGAACGGAAGCAAAGCTTGCAGCATGAGAAAGACAAGGACTAGCACAGACACGGGAGAGGAGAGGGATGTCAACAAAATCTCACCCGGAAGGAAAAATCCCTGTGATAAACGGGGATGAGGTGTGTGAGCAGAGAAACCCATCCAGCCTACCTGGTGCGCCCGCCGCGGGGCTGGACCAGCTCGTGGTGAACTCAGGCATCAGGAGGCACAACGACAGGAGCGGGCTCTGCAGGTCGCAGCCAGGGGCTGCAAATCAGTGAGAGGCGGGACGAGAAGCAGCAGCCACTCTGCTGGCGCAGAAACGTGCCAAGACACTGGGGTGCAAATTTATCTGTCCTTCCCGTCACCCCTACACATGTGGATGGCAGACTTACATTTAAATAAGGCTTCAGAGGGGGGCGGAGCAAGATGGTGGAGGAGTAGGAGACCTGGATCTCGTCTGGTCCCAGGAATTCAGCTGGAT
>NC_138369.1:187661783-187680730 GCF_054177405.1 Leptonychotes weddellii | reverse complement strand
AGAATTTGCTGCCAGCAAACATGCACTACAGAACAATGTGCAAGGCTAAAGTAAGTTCTTTGGGCCAAAGAGAAATGGCACTAGATGGAAACTTGATTCTTCAGAAAGAATAAAAAGCATCAGAATTTTTTTTTAAATATCTGGGTAAACAGAAAAGATTCTTTTTCCTCTTTCTTTCTGTAAAATACGTAAGACTGGGATGCCTGGGTGGCTCAGTCGATTAAGTGTCTGGGATGGAGCCCCATGTCGGGCTCCCTGCTCGGCTGGGAGTCTGCTTCTCCCTCTGCCCCTCCCCCCACTCATTATCTCTCTCGCTCTCTCTCTCTCAAATAAAATCTTAAAAAAAAATATTCAGTGCAATACTAACTCTAACTAAACTGTGAAACACTAAGACCATACACTACAATCACTAGAGCAACCCACTATAAAATAGTTCAAAGAGGTGAGGCTAAAAATCCAATAGATAGAGAGGGAATCCTAAAATACACTCAACCTAAAAGAAAACAACATAGCATCGAACAAAGGAATAAAAGGAAGGGGATAAAGAGAAAAACAAATAATAAAATAATAATAATAATAAATCTAAACAAAATCAATTCAATGATTACTTAAAAGTTAATGGACTAACTGGTACAATTGACCACAGGGATTGTCAGACTGAATGAAAATGCACAGGAGCCAATTCTACGTTGTCTGCAAAGACACAGAATAAAAATAAAAGCACAGGTAGGTTGAAAGTGAAAAGACAGTAAAAGATATACCACGCAAATGGTAAGCAGAAGTCTGGAGTGGGTTTGTTAATATCATGATGGAAAGAGAGAAAAACAAAGAGTATTATCAGAGACTAAAAAGGTGACACCAGGGGATGCCTGGGTGGATTAGTCGGTTAAGTGTCAGACTCTTGATTTCAGCCCAGGTCATGATCTCAGGGTGGTGAGATCGAGCCCTGCATCAGGCTCTGTGCTGGGCAAGGAGCCTGCTTCAGATTCTCTCTCTTCCTCTCCCTCCGCCCCTCCCCCACCTCCACTCATGCTCTCTCGCACGCTCTCTCTCTCTAAAAAAAAAAAAAGAGAGAGACATCTGGTAATGATAAAAATGTCAATCCATTAGGAAGTCCTAAAACTCATCAGTACGAATGTGCCCAACCATAGAGTTTTAAACTATAAAAAGCATAAACTGGCAGGATTAGAGACAGGAAGAGACAACTCACAATCCTAGTTGGAGATCTGAACACCCCTCTCTCATCAGCTGTGGAATAGCTATGCAAGAATCTAAACTGACTGTCCTTTTTCTTCTGTTTTCCTTCTTTTTGCGGGACTGGGTGGGTGGCCAGGAACTATCAGCCTTTTCAAATTTATTAGAACACTGATGTAGTTAGTTCAATTCCTTCTGCCATATTAATTCATTATTCATTATTCATCTGTCTTCCCACGCTATTCCTTTCCTTATTTTGCTGGCTCACGTCTCTCCATTCTGTCTTCTTCAGCTCTGCCCTCTACCTTGTTCATCTAAATGTTCTGAAATGGTTTATTTCACTGCTGCTTAGTTTCCTACTCATAAAATGTAAAGTTCTCTATTAATATATCACAATTCTATAACACATAAGATCCCCATCAAAATGGCTTACCTGACTTCCTCCAATTAAAATGAGACCTTCAGAACACCTGAATTTCCTTTTCTCCATATTCCCCATCCATATGGATAGTTTCACCTAAGTCCTTTTTCACATATGCCCTTCCACAACTCCTGGATTTTTCCAGTATAGTTTAAAATCCTTGATGTCAGTATTATTACAGTCTTTTCCTTTACAGAAGTGGCTCTCAACCCTAGCGGTACATTAAATTCATCTGGAAGCTCCCCTCCCAGAGATTTTGGCTTAACTGATCTTGGAGGCAGCCCTGGCATCCTACAGCATTAACAGCTCCCCAGGGGCTCCTGACCTGCAGCCCAGGTTGGGGCTGACTGCCAGTGTCCACCCTTCTCCCCGACCTTCTGGGGAGGAGCCGGTCGGGGCCCACCTTCCTCCCCGCCCCCCCCCGCCCCTCAGATCACACCCCGCCCCGCCCAGGGACAGGCAGCTCTGCTGACCGCTGACCACTGCCCGCTGCGGGGCTGAGGGCAGGATGCAGGTGGGGGAGAGTACTGTCCACCCTCCAGGCTGCTCCACAGCACCCCAGCCCCTACCCCGGGCCCTCCTGTGGCTGGAACACACCTCCTGGGGGCGGGGAGAGCACTGGGAGCCACGCCCACCTGGGCAGGGCCTGGGCCTTAGTTTCCCCCTTCAATTCAGCCCTTTTGCCTCTCATCTTCCGAGCGTTCTTCCCTAGTTTCTGGCCCTCAGACAGCTCTGCTGGGTTCTCCTGCATGGTCGTGAGACAAGAGGCTGCAGCATCTTCAAGCGGAAGGCCCTCCCCTATCTCTACACTTATTCCTTCTCGTCCTTCAGGCCTTCTGTTCTTTCTGGAACTCCTGTTATTCACATGTCAGGTCTCCCGTGTCCAAACTCCAGACTCCTGGCTTTCACGCAGGGTTTCTACTTCGCTGTGTTTGAGTTCACGTTTGATGTGTTTGCTCTTGTTGAGCTCCCAGAACAACGATCGGGCCTCACCCGTGTCCCCTGTCTGTTGTTCAGGTTGCAGTTTCAAATGAGCAGATCCCAGAACAGGTGCTCGTGCTCCAGACTCGGCCCTCTTACGGAGCCCCTGGAATGTTTCTCCAGGTCTCCTCTGGCTTCCTCATTCACGCCCCTTCCGTGGAAGGCGCTGGGGTCAGCTGCTCGGTTGGCCTTCCTCCCGCAGGTTACTGGGAAATGCTGCACTTACTAGATATTTTTGCCATTACTCAAAATTGCTTTCAACAGGCGCTCACTAATCACACCAGAAAATGAGTATCAAAACTCTTCATCATGCATTAATCGGGGCCCAAATTTCCATGATGCAGTTAGATCATCTGTGCACCCTTCATCAGACTTGGATGTGTCCAAAGAGCAAATCCACCTTCCAAGAGGTTGCAGCATGACTCCCCCAGGGGGATGGGAAAGAAGCCTTTTGAGCCAAGTCTGCGGCGTTGCTGTCGGGAACGTTAGAACTTCCCGGGACAGCTGCAGTGAGAAGGACAGTGCTCCCTGGCATGTAGAGATTCTGACACCCAGTAGTCACCCCCACGGCGTTCTGCAAACATAATGCTCTAACGTGGGCATGACTGTCCTCAACTCTATCAGCCAGAGGAAATCTAATTACATATATGAGTAGACGTTTGCCATTGATATCTTAATAATATTCCCCTGACCAAAATAATGTATAAAAGATATTGATCCTGAGCACCTAGGTGGCTCAGTCGGTTAAGTCTCTCTCGGTTTGGCTCAGGTCATGATCTCACGGGTCATGGGATCCAGCCCCAAGATGGGCTCCTTGGGCTCCGTGCATCAGCAGGGAGTCTACGGGAGATTTTCTCTCTCTCTCTCCTTCTCCTCCTGCCTCTCTCTCTCTCTCTTTCAAATGAATAAATAAAATCTTAAAAAGACATTGATCCTCATGCTTCCTTGCCTCACATTTGACAACCACAGCATAGGTTATCAATCATAACTTCAGTAATTTGCTTTACTTTTCATATCTTTACTTTTTTCATCTCCATCTAGCATGTTCTAGAACAGTAGTTTTCACCTAGGGATTCCCATCACCTACTCATATAGTTGTATTAATATATAGGTGTTTAGGACCTAGTCCAGACCTACTGACTCTCCTTACTTGCTATTCTTTTTTTTTTTTTTAAGATTTTATTTATTTGAGAGAGAGGAGGGTCAGAGGGAGAAGCAGAGCCCGACGTGGGACTCGATCCCGGGACTCCAGGATCATGACCTGAGCCGAAGGCAATCGCTTAACCAACTGAGCCACCCAGGCGCCCCTTTACTTGCTATTCTTGATATATTCCTACCATATATGGTGAGAATGTGCGTGGCATTCATGGTATCTTTCATGGGACATATGCTTGGTATATTCATGGTGTAGTATGTTTCTGGATAATTATGTTATATCAAGAGTTTTCCTCTATTCATCCATTTTTTTTACAAATAAGATAAAATGTTTGCTGTCTTTGAAAACAGGCTTAGTGATTATGTTTATAGATATTTTGTCTAAAACTTTTTGGACTGATTTCATTATTTTGTTTCGCATGCCACAGAAACAACCACATTTTCATATCAGGTGCATTATTCTTGTTATAATCCGCATAAAGTCTTTCACCTTTGAAAATTATCAGTTAAAAAATTAGCCACAGTTATTTTAAGTCTTTTGTCATCGACAGATATTTTTCTCAGCTTGTTTTATTCTGCTGCTTCCCTGAAAGCTTTCGCAGTCCAGTACAAGCCAGACTGCTTCACCTTCCACATAGGATGACCCAGAGCCCCTGAGAAAAGGATTATATGCCAGATACTTTGGAGTATAGGCCTCTGATGGCAACACTTAAAGATATTGAGGCCATACCAGTGGACTGAGTCAGGATTTCCAGAACTCTAGCTGGGAAGCAGATGGATTCATGAGGCTACCAACCCCAGATCCAGCAGAACGAGAATTAATTACATAGAACTCAATGAATCGGGGAAGGATGAGTATAGTTTTTGTTTGGAATACTGTTGATATTATTTTAATGTCCTATTTTCTGGATATATAAGGAAGCCCTCTGTCTTTCCTCTTAAGCTTTTTATAAATCACAACAATGTAGCAGACTCTATTTTTGTACGTTGAAATGACACATTTGTAAGTGATATTCTCTCTGCCTGACCCCTTCAGAACTGGAAAATTCTTAAGTCTTTCTGTGTTTCAAGGTAATATAGTTATTTGTCTAGGTTCCATAAGGATAGGTATTCCTTGTTGCCAGGACATAAGTGGAAACCGGGTATGCAACCAAAGCCTTGCCTGGAGTGTGCTATTAACAAGGATGCTCATTTAATCAGATCTGGCCAGATAGTTTTAAAGAACTAAAGTTGCATTTATGGAGCCAGTGTTTACTAGCAAAGCCCTCTTGGGGAAAACTGGCCTCAGACTTGGCCCCCTACAGCCTGCCTTAGACAAGAACAATATTCCAAAAGCAAAAATGCTGTGTATGATACTTAATATCATTTTATAGCATACATTTTCTATGTAATTGTCAAGAGTGTCTATTTTTAGGGTGAGATTAATTTCCTTGCTGATACTTATCCACGATGTTGTTTACTACAAAATGACACTGTGACAAATAGTATCATTTCCATAAATCAAGTGTCTGTCTTCTCAAAGGACACTTTAAGGAACTTTCCCCACGAATCCAAGCAATGCTGACAATACCAGAGGTTCTAGAACAGTCTGTGCTGCTAATTAGCAGAATATCTGCAGAAATCATGTAAATCCTGTAGACTTCAAGCCCGTCCTCTGGGAAGAGAAGAATCTGGACTGGACAGTCTCTTAGCTCTCTCTAGGCTGGATATTATAATTCCATGGCCAGCCCTTTCTTCCACTAGTTAAAGAGAATTTCATGCAATATGACAGGACTTAGGCACAGATCAGGACAGGATATAAAAACTGAAATTAGATATTTTTTAAATGGGATAAAACTTAGCAGAGGCTGAAACAAATTTATATATATTAGTATGGATATGTCTCAAAGCATAATGTTGTTTTTTAAAGGGCCAGCTATAAAACATTCTTAAAAATGTGATACCAATCAGGCATTAAAATTACAAAGCAACATATGCATTGCTTGTGGAGATAAATATACAGTTTATATATATAGTTTTATATCGAGTTTTTTTTAATTCATGATGTTGAGTAAGGAAAGGGTTAAGTTCTAGGCAGGGAGAGGTAGAGGGCCCCTGGCTGGGCTCTGAGACTATTCCTGGCAGGCAGAAGCTAAGCCAGAGTGAACAAGAGATAAGGAAATAGACCGGACCACTTGGCCCCAGAAGTGAGGGAATATTTTTCTTTGGCGGCTACATTGTAATCATAGAAAATGACCAGACCTCAAAGAAGTAAGTCATTAAGGATGTTATCAATAGTCCTTGTTCAAACCAAGATGGCGTGAGAATCTCAAAGCCACAAGCTTCCTGGTCAAGTTTTCAATGAAAAACTGCCACTAAAAACCCTCAGTGGCAACCCATTTGGGACCACTCTCACTTTAAAGAGCTTTTTCTTTCTCTAAAGGTGAGACAAGAACCTCGTAATCCTGCAACAATGTTGATGGTCCCCAGGGAGGGAAGAAAGCAACGTGACCTTACAGTTGCTCTGTAATGTTTGAATTTTTTAACTAAAGCAAATATGGTATCACATTCATTTTAGAGAGGCACATACATGAATATTTAAATGAGTCCCTAGTTTAGTGGTTGCTACACAGAAGTGTGCATCAGAATCAACCAAAGAACTTTTAAAAATGGGGCGCCTGGGTGGCTCAGTTGGTTAAGCGACTGCCTTCGGCTCAGGTCATGATCCTGGAGTCCCTGGATCGAGTCCCGCATCGGGCTCCCTGCTCGGCGGGGAGCCTGCTTCTCCCTCTCCCACTCCCCCTGCTTGTGTTCCCTCTCTCGCTGTGTCTCTCTGTCAAATAAATAAATAAAATCTTTAAAAAAGAAAAAAAAAAGAACTTTTAAAAATGAAGATCCTCGGGCCTCTCCCCAGTAATTCAGGTCTGAAGTAGAACTCAGGCATCTGAACTTTTAAAACTATACAAATGATTCTACTGCACAGCAGCCTATAATACAAAATAGTACCATTTAAAATAAAATTAAGCAAAAGATACACAAATGGTCATAACAGCATTACTCATAATAGCCCAAAAATGAAAACAACTCAAGTATTCTTCGACTGGTAGGTGGATAAATAAAATGTGGTCTATCCATACAATAGAATATTATTCTGCATAAAAAGGAAAGAAGTCCTGATCATACTAGAAAATGAATGAACCTTGGCAACATTATGCTAAGTTAAAGAAGCCAGGCAGAAAGAACAAAATGTTGTGTAATTCCATTTATAGAAAATGCCAAGAAGAGGAAAGTCTATACAAAAGAAAGTATATCAGTAGTTCCTTAGGGTTGGGAGAATGGTTAGATTGAGGGGTGGGGTGTAATAGCTAAGGGGTGCTGGATTTTTTGGAGGGTGACTGGTGAAAATGTTTTGGAAGTAGGTCATGGTGATGGTTGCACAAATCTGTGACTATACTAAAAAGCTGTTAATTGCATACTTTTGGTGGGTGAATTTTGTGATGTCTGAACTACATCTCAGTATTATGTTTTTAAGAAGACAACCACAAATTAAACATTTCATTTCTTTATGTAACTGAGAAATAAATTAGATAGAACTAACTGACATATGGAAAGGACTTAATAGAATAGAGAATGATACTTTTTTTAAAAGATTTTATTTATTTATTTGAGAGAGAGAGAGAGCATGAGTGGAGAGAAGAGCAGAGGGAGAGGGAGAAGCAGACTTCCCGCTGAGCAGGGAACCTGATGAGGGGCTCGACCAGGACTCTGGGAACATGACCTGAGCCCAAGGCAGACACTTAACCAACTGAGCCACCCACGTGCCCATGATACTTACTTTTTGAGAATATTGGGGTCATTGAAAATGCCAGGCAGTTTCTAGTTATTATGGGAAAATGAATGCAGATATTTGCCTTGGCTTCTTCTCAGGACTCCATTACATGACAGTAAAGACTATTTTAAAGGATAAACTTACAAGGACAAAAAAAACAGGTGAGAGGTTACTGCAAAAAAAGAATGTCCACAAATTTTAGAGGCAGAAAAGGAAACTGTTGAGTAATAATTAGAAAAATAATTAGAAAATAATTAGAAAAAATCTAAGACCTAATTTATTATAAGAAGGGATGTGGGGAAATGAGAAGCAGATTTAGATTCCCTCCTCATCCCTGGATGGCAGGCAACTGCCCACTCCTAAATAAGCAGGTTTAGAGTCTGCAGATGTTGAACCAGAGGGACTCTGACCTCTTGGTCATGAGGCCAGCTGAGATGGAGAACCAGAGCCAGGACAAGAGATCTATCCGAGAAGTCCACATCTTGAAGACCTTTCTATCCCCCTTCCTGACTTGCTCCCAGAACACTGGCAACCAGATTTACTCATTTACTCCACACTTACCACCACCATCATCAGCTCCACTATCACCTCTACCATCACCACATCCACTCTCTCCTTCACCATCACCACCACAGTATCCACCACCTCCATCACCTGCAGCATCACCAACACTACCTTCACTATTACCTCCACCATCATCACCTCCTCATCTACCATCACCCCCACTATCCCCACTACCACCTCAGAAAATGGAAGATCCTCCCCAGAGAAGCTCACCTAAACCAACAGCAAAAGCCCACAGTCCAAGATCCCTAACAGAAAGCCAACAAGTCATCTTTAAATCATCCCATGGTAAAGCCTACCACACAGAAAGTCATGACCATGGATCTAGACCATCCATTCAACTTTTTAGCACCTTGTTCTTAAATAGTCAAGGGTCCCCAGACATCTGAGAAAACGTCTTACAGAAAAATAAAAAGGAAACAGAAAGGGAACACAGAAACAGAGAATGCAGAGAGTTGAAGAAAATGTGTACAAAGAAAAACCATATTTCATAAACTCAGAGTTAAGGAAAATAATGAACCTGTATAACAAGAACAGGAAGCTATTTAATAAGGGAGCAGCCAAAGAACACAAAACAAAACAAACCCCCCCCCCCCCAGAAAAAAACACCTTGCAAGAAGGAAAACAACTGGGAGAAAAAAACAGAAGGTGGAGTAGAAAGTGGAAGAAATCTCCCAGAAAGGAGAAAAAGACAACAACATGGAAAATGAGAGTGAAGAGATTAGAAATTGGAGAATTAGTCCAGAATGTCCACTATTCAAATAAGAGGAATTCTGAGAAGAACAAAGAAAAGAACATGCGAACTAACAGGAATGAACCACCGCAGAGGTAGTACCCCTCCCCCACTCCTTCCAGAACTGAAGGGCACGATTTTGCAGATTCCTAGAGCCCAGCAAGCGCACAGCACAAATAACAAGGAAAAGACCTCATCTTCAAAAGTGAAAAGGGGACCCTAAAATCTCCCAGAAATGAGAAAAACAGAAGCAGCCACAAATAAACAATCAAGACACAGACTGGCATCAGGCTCCCCAACAGCAACTCGGCAAATCCAGCCAGAACACGGAGCAGCGCCTTCACACTTCCCAGATGAACTCGTGCCACCTGTGGGAATTCTGTGCCGGAGCAAACCAGAAAGGACAGGTGAAGCATGCAGGTTCGAGGCAGGGCCTCCTGCATGTTGTGATAATCCTTGTGGCGCCATCAGACCTTTATGATATGACACACATGGTAATTTGATCAAAGTTAATTTTTTAATATTCAAGAAACAGTCTTTTCAAAGAGAAATGAAAATACACATTGGGTCACAAAGACACACTTAAAATGGAAATTCACCATTCCACATTTCCTCTTCATAGCACAATCAAATCAGAAACTAAATTTTAAAATAGAATCTGATGCTCCTAAGAGCAAGGAGGTTAAACACGCTCATCAGTCTTTGCGTGAAGTTGGTACACCAGGGTGCACGGGATAAATGTTTCTAGCCCACCAGAGAGAGATTTGGAGACACATTTCAAGACACTCATGCACCTTTGTCTCACTAAAAGCACTACCAGGAATGTATCTTCAGGAAATACTCCAAAAGAAAGACATGTTTCATGTCAAGAACCACTGTGAAGTTATTTATGATTTAAAAAAAAAAAAAAAAATTGTGGGACGCCTGGGTGGCTCAGTCATTAAGCATCTGCCTTCGGTTCAGGTCGTGATCCCAGGGTCCTGGGATCGAGCCCCGCATCGGGCTCCCTGCTCAGCGGGAAGCCTGCTTCTCCCTCTCCCACTCCCCCTGCTTGTGTTCCCTCTCTGGCTGTGTCTCTCTCTGTCAAATAAATAAATATAATCTTTAAAAACAAATAAATAAAAATAAAAATAAATTGTGAGCAACAAATGTTCAAAAACATAAGCACAGTAAAGAAAATTATGGCACACCAGCTTCATAGAATATTACATGAACTAGTGAAATGACCGTTATGAGGCTGTCACAGCAGAAACAAGTGTATGATACAATAAGTAAAGATTAAAAATAAGGGAATAAGAAAAAATAAAAATAAAGGAATAAAGTAAGCCAATTGTGATACATCCATTTAACAGAGCACTAGACAAAGTTTGAAGTGATCATTATGAACAACAGCACAACATTACAAGCAAAGAAATGAAGAGAATGTGATACCCAGGACCTGCTGTGAGTAGGGAGAGGGTGAGCTGCTCTCCTACCCCCTGCCCCTCTGGTTCACTGTGACTCCGGGGCAGAGGGGGGCTCTGTCTAAGAATTTGACCTATAAAAGATTAAAGGAAAACTCTCCTTCCTAAGCTTTGCCAGACTACTATTGACCTGGGATAGAAAAGTTGAAAGAAAAGAAGAAAGAGAGAAAGAGAGAAAGAAAGAAAAGAAAAAAAAAGAAAGAAAGAAGGAAAGAAAGAAAGAAAGAAAGAAAGAAAGAAAAGAAAGAAAAAGAAAGAAAGAAAGAGGAAGGGGAAGGGGAGGGAAGGAAGGAAAGAAGGAAGGAAAGAAAGAAAAGAAAGAAAGAAAGAAAGAGAAAGAAAGAAAGAGGGAGGGAGGGAGGAAAGGAAAGAAAAAGAAAGAGAAGGAGGGAGGAAGGGAGGAAGGGTGGAGGGGAAGGAGGGAGGAAGGGAGGGAAGAAGGGAGGGAGGAAGGAAGGAAGGAAGGAAGGAAGGGGAGAGTGGGAAAGGGAAGGAAAGAAAAGAAAGAAGAAAAGAAAAGATCTTTGTTGTTTACAAAATCCCTACTGGGTCTTCAGTTGTAAAATCTAGACTCTCCTTCCACCACCCACTGGTCTGGGGTCTTGAAAGTGGGGACCGAGAAGTAGCAGGAGTCCGTCCAGCAGGTGGTGGGAGCGAGAAAGCAGGACACCTGGCACAAGCAGAGTGGAGCGCCTCAACCATGACCCAAGACCCAAGACCCATGACCCATGACCCATGACCCACAACCCAGGGTTCCAGCAGCAGGAATGAGCAGGCACTCTTTAAAATGATCTGATGTTGGGGCGCCTGGGTGGCTCAGTCAGTTAAGCATCCAACTCAATTTCAGTTCAGGTCACCATCTCAAGTCATGATCTCAGGTCATGGTCTCAGGGTCGTGAGATCGAGCCCCGCTTTGGGCTCTGCACTGGGCATGGAACCTGCTAAAGATTCTCTCTCCCTCTCCCTCTGTCCCTGCTCCTGCTCTCCCCCCAGCTCTCTAAAATAAAATAAAATAAATCAGATGCTGCCATACTCTCTTGTCCGTGGGAGATGCCCCAGGGATAACTGACCATGTGTAATCCCTCCTTCTCACCACCAGTTAGTTCTCCTTTGACGCCCCCACCTCCCACCTGGCTTCTGTCTTCACCCCTCCTCAGAAACTACTTCTGTCATGGCCACCAAGGACCTCCGTGTTGTCTAGGCCAACGGTCACTTGTTTGTCCTCACCTGACTCAATCTCTCAGAAGCATCGAACCCTCTTCTGTGAAAAATGCTCCTCCTCGGTGGCCTTAACGCCACACGCTCCTGGTCTCCTCCTGCCTCAAAGACTCTCATTACAGGGGGATGTCACCTGAAGAGGTGGCCTCTGCTTATCCTCTACCCAGCTTTAAGCTTGGAGCACCTTCAAGCCTGGCCTCCTTTCTGTCAACCCTCTCTCATTACTTTAGCTCCATCCACATGCTAGCAGACTCCACACATGCATCTTCAACCAGACCTCAGGAAGACACACATCTGCAACTGCCCACCTCACTTCTCTTAGATGTCTCATTCAAACTTAACATCCCCCTGTAAATACGGTCCTCCACCAAAGTGAACGTCTACACCCAACAACCAGAAGCAATCATTCATTCCATCCCCACCCCCACATTCAATCTATCAGCAAGTCTTACCAATTCTTCCTCCAAAATGGCCCTAAAATCATCCACTTCTGTGTAGTTCTATCCCACCACCTTAGTCCAAGCGGCCATGACATCTCATCTGTATTACTATGATAGTTTGCACCCTTTTAGTCCCTTCATCCCATAATGTAACCAAATGAGTTTTCAAGAAGGAAATAAGATTAATTCTCTGCTTAAACCCCTTACAATGTCTCCACTGCACGTAAGACAGAATCCAGAGCACCACTATGGCCCATGGGACGCCCACCTGCAGCTCCCACCTCCTGGGCACCTCCACCCCTCATTCTAGCAATGTGGGCCTCATGGCAGTTCTTAGAACTTTCTATGCTCTTTCCTGCCTCAGGGACTTTGCACTTGCTCTCCCCTTTGCCTGAAACAGTCTTCCCTCCACCTTTCCTTCCCATCTTCAAGACACAAGTGACCTGAGTGTTCCTACCAAGAAATGTACCTTAACACCAAGGCACCATGTCTTAAATGTAGTAAGTATACTAACATGACCCAGTTAACAAACACCTACACCAAATAAAACTCTCATACCAAACTCCTATATCAAATAAAAAAGAATGAACTGCATGTAATAGCCTTTTTTAAACTGTTAAAAGGATGTATGAAATGCGTTACATTTAAGTTGACCAAAGCCAGAAAGGTGTTTCACTAAAAGGGAAGATTCTCTTCCTCATATAAAACCTCATTAGCCAGTTGTGAAATCTGTTGGAGAAGGAATTGGTGCTACACCTTCATGTGTTAACCTAAGCACTGAGAGGTCCCAAATGGCGTTACCTGCAGAAGCTGACATATGAAAGAACACAGGCACATACCGCTGAGACAAACCCATCTCTACAAGGTAGGATTTTGAGTTATTTCTCCTACAATGAGAATTAATTTGGACTCAGTCATCGCAAATCTCTTTTGAAATGAAACTGAGTACAAACAAATTTATTAAGGAATAAATGAATTAAACAAATGTGTCCTTGTCTTGTATGTGGAGAGTCATGTGTGAGATTCTTGGGAGAAGTAAGGATGCAGTGGGTGGTGCATGGACTGAGCCAGATGATCTCCATTAGACAAATTCAGGATATTGGCCTAATTCCATATTTAATTGACATAATTATACATAATCAAAGATGGAACAGAAGAAAAACCACTGTTGAGATTTATCTTGTTCTTGTGTCTGGATCTTACCCTCCCCCCCTCTAAAAAAGCAAAGTCAACTCATTTTAAATAGAAAGAATTAATATCTGTGATATATTATTATAAAATTAACTAAAATAAGCCACATGAGAAGTCAATTCATTACAAAATAATTTCATAAACACAACCTGGGAACTCAAATTTTTATATAGTTATTTAGTGTATTTAAGATTACTGAAGGAAATGTTTCTTAATTTCAGTATTGTAAGACTTACTACAATTTAGTTTACAAAGAGGTGTAAACATAGCAAAAAAATGAAAAGCATAGTTTTACAACATGCTCTAGTAAAAGCTTTGCATTATCTCTATGCGTAAGACTTCACCAGAATAAGGAATACATTTAAACTATGTTAACTTAAAGATCATCATTTATTAAACAGTCTTAGATGCTGATTTCTAGCTTCATTTATTATGACTTGTATGGAGCCCCAATGGGGTGTTCAAGCTTACCTTTGAGTCTGGAGGGGGAGCTAAACCCAGAAACGAATAAATAATATTCTCTTCTTTTGCAGAGAAGAAAGAGTCAAAATCCTTGAAGCAAAGAAAAAGAATGTTTAAACCCCACTGCGCACTTGTGAGCCAGAATATTTACCTAAGTTGATCTTTTTTTATTAGTCATTAAGTTAGAAGCTAACACAAAAGGTTATCCCAGTTTGTTTTGTCAAAGATGCCTAACCCCAAAAGTTAAGAAATCTCTAACCATGAACTTTACGTTTGTTTTTATCATTTCACTGGGCAGAATACAGAGCAGTGAGAAAACACACACACACACACACACCCCTGTTCATGCTGAGAAAACACACACACACACACACACCCCTGTTCATGCTCAGGAACTGCTGACAAGACTCAGATATACAGAGTGAAAGGATTCTCCACAAGTGCCATAACTTTAGCTGGCTTCCTTATCATTTGGCCCTATGGATTTGGACCCTGAGCAGCTGAGACTAAGACAACACAGGATTTCTCTAATAGCTTCTGCGGGATAAGACCCATCTCAGACCTTCTGATACCAGCAGCCACAGGATTATGAAGGGCTTACAGTGGTACCTGTTTCGGTAAAGTGGGAAAAACTACTGAGTGAGGTGAAACCTGGTAGCTGATTGAAATCTGGAGCTCAGTGAAGCCCCCCCTCGCTCGCTCCCCAGGCCCACCCAGGGGTCCAGCCCTAAACCCAGTCTTCAGTAGCATGGTTGTCAATAGCTCAGGAGAGTTTCATTTCATATAATTAAAATCTAGGAGATATTCTCCAGACGACTTCATGACTGCCAAACTCTGTCATCCGGGCAGCGATCAGTTTCTTGACACACTGAGGGTGGTGTGTCTGGCCAGCTTGAACACACAGAGCTCAAACCCGCTTAGTCATGTTACCACCCACGCTACTCTTATGTGTTAAGAAGCTTAAAACCAAATACAGGCCACTGACATTGGGAAGAAAATGTTACGTATTCTTTGTGTCATTCTTACCCAAAGCTTTATTATTTTCCTATCTGTTGCCCAGATTCACTCAGTGGTTAATTGTATTCTTTTACTCTGCATGCATTTTTGTGAGTTGACTCAAAACTTAGTTGAAGGAAATAGAGCATCAAGAGCAAGTGATCCTTTGGTATCGATTCCTGGAGCATGCACTCGCAAGATGTTAAAGATTACATGATAGAGGGGCGCCTGGGTGGCTCAGTCAGTTGAGCATCAGATTCTTGATCTCAGCTCAGGTCATGGTCTCAGGGTCATGAGATTGAGCCCCACATCAGGCTCCACACTCAGTGGGGAGTCCGCTTGAGATTCTCTCCTTCTCCCTCTGCTGCTCCCCCATGCATGTACTCTCTCTCTAAAATAAATAAATAAATCTTTAAAAAAAGATTAGGGGTGCCTGAGTGGCTCAGTCATTGGGCGTCTGCCTTCAGCTCGGGTCATGATCCCAGGGTCCTGCGATCAAGCCCCACATTGGGCTCCCTGCTCCGCGGGAGGCCTGCTTCTCCCTCTCCCACTCCCTCTGCTGTGTTCCCTCTTTCGCTGTGTCTCTCTCTGTCAAATAAATAAATAAAATCTTTTAAAAAAGTAAAAATAAAAAATAAAGATTATATGATAGAATGCATTAGTAGTAGTAGAGAGTAGGTGAAATATAATAAAGTAAATTTATTCTATTTTTCAAAAATTCCATAAAGATCTGTAACTTCTCTAGTTGGCCAATTCTAGAAGCTTTCAAATCAAGAATGGTTTTCTTTTTTTTTTAAGACTTTATTTATTTCAGAGAGAGACAGCATGAGTGGGGGGTGAGGGGCAGAGGCAGAGGGAGAAGCAGACTCCCTCAGGGAGTCTGACGTGGGGCTTGATCCCAGGTCCCTGGGACCATGACTTGAGGCAAAGGCAGATGCCCAACAGACTGAGCCACTCAGGTACCCCTAGAAAGGTTTTCTTATCATTGAGTGAATTGTCTTTTGCTTCAACTTAGGTCCAAATAGCTTCTTTTTTTTTCTTAGGTCCAAATAGCTTTTCTAACTTCTGAGGACTGAACAACAATTTTTCATTATTTTTGACTTGATGCTAACAAATAGATACAGAAAATAATGAGTATGAAATGGTTTTTCAACTTCCGGTTATGGTAGTATAGTAGATTAGAGGCCCTGAAACACTCTCAAAAAACAATTTTTTTAAGAAATTAAAAAATTTTAAATTAAAATTTAAGAAAAGAAGTACAGATCCATTGTTAAGCTGATACAAAAGGAAAGATCATTCCCAGGTGAGACCAGGGATTCTAAGCATAAGCACACACCAAGGCAGAGTTTCTGACAAAACCAGTAGATCTTTATGCCCACTTTGATGCCACAGAGACTAAAGGCAGGAGTAGATAAAGCCTAGAGCCTACTCACGGTGGGGAGTTTTATAAAGGAGGGCAGCATGGGAGAGAGTGAAGGAAGCAGGCAGAGGGGGCAAGGAAAAAGTTTCCCCACGAAAGAATGACAATTAGACTGATAATTGGCTTCTTAACAGCAACACAGAAGTCAGAAGAAAGTGAAATCATAATTTCAATGTCTTTAGAAAAAAAAAACACCAACCCAGAATTTTAGACCCAGCAAAACTAATTTTTTTTTCAGGGAAACTATTTTTAGGCATGAGAGTAAAAGAGACATTTTTTCTGAAAAATGTCATTTTTAAACAAAAATTTAGAGAATTTACCACCAATAGACACTCACTTAAAGAAACTTTTAGAGGCTATATTAAGATCAAAGGAAATGATTCCAGATGTATTATCTATGATGCAAGAAGAAATCATGAGCAAAGATATTAATAAATATGTGTGTAAATCTAAACCTCAACAAGTATTGACTACAAAAACAATTAGAAACATCTAATTTGCGGGGTGGAATGAAGGCCAACCATCTAAAGTACTAAAAAAACAAAACATGTAAATAGGGAAACAGTGATTAAGGTATTAAGGCTCTTTTTTTTTTTTTTTTAAAGATTTTATTTATTTATTTGAGAGAGAGAGAATGAAAGAGAACACATGAGAGGGGATAGGGTCAGAGGGCAAAGCAGACTCCCTGCCTAGCAGGGAGCCCGATGCGGGACTCGATCCAGGGACTCCAGGATCATGACCTGAGCCGAAGGCAGTCGCTTAACCAACTGAGCCACCCAGGCGCCCGGTGTTAAGGCTCTTTTAATGTTTGGCGCATACACAGTTGTACATTTTGTTATTCCTCTTTAAAGCTCTGTATTTTTATCACATGACACATTTCATAATAAGTTTTTAATGACGTGAAATAGCTTGTCCAGTAACATCTATGCACTGAGAGTGCCCTGCCCCTGCCCTAACTGGGCTTGGATCCTGCCTCCCTTGCAGCCCTGAGGATGCCTGCCTTGCTGAATGGCCAAGGTCCCCTTTGGTTGTGTTTAGGCCCAGGCAGGCACCCAGCCCTTACCTGGGCTAAGACACACAGACTCCAACTTGGCATTGACTGACATGTCTGTACTTTCAGTTAGTATTCCTCTGCCAGGTGGGTAACCTGGCCTCCGCTGTGCCTGGCTTTCCATCGGGTATCTCCTTTTTCTAGCTAACGGTTTTCTGCCATGTCCTCAGGATAACATCTTCATCCGTTCTGCATAGATAGAACAGCAGGAGATTGCACTGGCAGGGACAGGATGGTGCTCAGAACTACCATGAACATCCAGTCCCCTTACTGCCATGACGCGAGAAATCCATTGCTCGTCCGTGAGGTTCCCACTACCTGCCACCATCATCAGGTGTGGTGTATGGGTGACCATTCAAGATGAGGCCAGTGATTCAATATAAATAATAATTATTCTTACAGTAGGCATTTCAATCTCGTGGAAAGACACGCTGAGTGACCATCCAGATTCATGCCATTTTATTTTTTTTTCTTTGCTCCACATCTTTTTTATTCATTCGTAAGTTTTGTGTTTTTTGGGGTTTTTTTATTATTGTGTTATGTTAATCACCATACATTACATCATTAGTTTTTGATGTAGTGTTCCATGATTCATTGTTCAGATTCATGCCATTTTAAACCTGACATAGTCTTGGGAACCTTTGAGTCTCCTTTTAAAATCTGAACCTATAATACAAATAATCATTTTTAGCTACTTTCTGGAAACAAAGCCCTCTGCCTCATTAATGCACTTTTGTTAAGAGTGTCCACAGACTGCAGAAAGGCAAATTCAGCAATTTGCTCATCAGATAAACTACACTAATACCTCTCCGAAGGCAGAAATGAAAAGAATTAATATTAACAGTTAAAGATAAAATAATTTATAGGCTCAGGGCACCTGGGTGGCTCAGTCATTTAAGTGTCCAACTTTTGATTTTGGCTCAGGTTGTGATCTCAGGGTCCTGGGATAGAGCCCTGCATCAGGCTCTGAGTTCAGCAGGGAGTCAGCTTGAGATTCTCTCTCTCCCTCTCCCTCTACCTCTCCCCCTGCTGGCACACACACGCACTCTCTCTCTCCCTCTAAAATAAAAAAATTAAATTAAAATAATAATAATAATAATAATTTGTAGGCTCATCTCATTAGATCCATACTTATAATAGGAAAATATCACAATATTTCTATCTATATTCTATAGAATATCACAAATATTCTATTACAAAATAATATATACTGAAATATTATAAATATATATCCAAATATTACAAAATAATCCTCTTAAAAAGTAGAAGTCTTTTTCTTAGGAAAGGGGAAAACTTTTCTTTTTCTTCCACAACTAAAATTAAAAAAATCACTAGATCACAGCAAAATGGGATAAGAAATGCCTTCAAGGTTTCTTTTCATAGCAAAAAATATTGCAGAACTTTTACCCTAAGAGTTAACATAGGTTAAAAGCTACACACGTCAATATTTTCTCTACTATAACTAACTTAATTTAAAAGGACAGTTAAAATAAGCAAAAGTAAGAGATTTAAAATACTACTTTCACTGCAAAAGTACTAGAAGAAAAAATGAAATTATTCTTTTGATAACTTCAGAGTGCAGAAAGTTTTCATAAGTAAGACTCAGGATCAGGAACCATAAAGAAAAAAGATTAATGAATTTGTTTTCATAAAAAAATGTTTTAAGTTCTGCATTCCAAAAAAAATATATCACTTTAAAAAGCCAAAAGACACTAGCCTTTGGAGATGTATCTTGAAAGAAGTTGCTGTGGCCAATGTCAAAGAGGTTACTGCCTATGTTCTCCTCTAGGATTTTGATGGATTCCTGTCTCACATTGAGGTCTTTCATCCACTTTGAGTTTATCGTTGTG
>NC_138369.1:187615164-187661283 GCF_054177405.1 Leptonychotes weddellii | reverse complement strand
AAAATAATAAAGCTGAGGCACCAGTGAATTAAGGAATTTTCCAAGATGTACACCTGGATCCATCTCGTTCAAGAGCGGAGTTTTTGCCCACTATATTTACACTCAAGCAAGGCTGGAGAAATGATGGAAAAACCCAGGAGCCACCCTCAGGGTCTGTCCTTGAAGATTACGGTTCCAAGGGCTGTGCACCTTGAAAACAGTGAGGGCAGTCCTCTCTCCCTTTGTCCCCCAGCCCACTGTGGCACTGGCCTTCGGGAAGACACAGACCTGCTCCCGCTCCCAAGGTCTCTTCACTACGTTCCTCCGTAAATCGGTAAAACATGTGACATTGCCTATCATCAACCAGAGATATGACACACAGCTGCATATGTGTAAGCCCTTACAAAGAGATGTTTCCTTTTTCATTTATTTCATTCATCCCTTAGAAGTTACATGCCCTCGTTGACTAAGTTGCAGGCAAGAATCCTTTTTTAAAGTAAAGAGACTGAAGAAACAAGCAGTAAAGTGTTTGCAGACCCACCACCACACACACTGGAAGCTGCTCTGGGGTTCTCCTGCAAAGAAGCTTCTGGGTGAAATCCCCCCACCCAGGGAAAATCACTAGCACTGATACCATGGGAATCATCGGCTGTCCTTCTTTAGGATAAGATCGAAATTATTCCACTTATGTGGCTTGGGACAGTTCTTCTGAAACATAATCATCACAGACTCACATATATAATATTAGCTAATAATAATAACAACTACAATAATACTGATAAACATTAACTAACATTGGGGTGCCTGGGTGGCTCAGTAGGTGAAGTGTCTGCCTTCGGCTCAGGTCATGATCCCAGGGATCGAGCCCCGTGTTGGGCTCCCTGCTCAGTGAGAAGCCTGCTTCTCCCTCTCCCTCTACCTCGCTCCCCTGCTCGTGCTCTCTGTCTCTCTCTCAAATAAATAAATAAAATCTTTTAAAAATATATTTTAAACATTAACATTAGCTAACAATTATAATACCTAATACTTAAAACTATAATATTAAGTAGCCATATGTAATAATTATGAAGTTCACTAATAATTATAATATGTATTAAGCACTGAGCACTGGACACCATGCAAGGCGCTCGGGGCTTATTTCCTAAATCCTCATGGCGATGTCATGAGACGAATACTATTCTTATCCTCATTTTACAGATAAGGAAACTGAGGCTTAGCAAGGTGAAATAACTTTCCCAAGGTCAAACAGTTCCAAGTGACAACAAAACATCTGCTTGGGGAACCAGAATTAATGTGGTTTTTCCAAGATCCTGGAGTGAACAGTGTCCCTCCAGACCCTCCAAGGCTAACTCAATCATACGCCCAAACTTCAAGAATGTAAGACATCAAATAATCCTAAGAACGCCACACGTTTGTTCACCATCTCTGGAAGGATGCATAGGGCACTCACACCTGGCCTACAGAACATGTAGAAGATTGGTCAGTGGTAAAAGTTTCCGTCAATGAGTGTCAACAGCATACTGAAAGGCCACTAAAGCCATTTTCTTCAATAAAAATCATTTTTAATCTAGTAATCCAAAAATGTGCTCTTTATGCGTCAACTAAAAGTTTCTGAGGTCATCGACAGCCACAAAAGATTTTGCAGTTTTACATCTGGAATTTTCCCTCCTCTGTTTCTGTTAAAAGATGTTCCACAGACACTAAGCCGTTGCTGATGTGTTATGCTCAGAGGGACAACCAGCCTCTTCTCTCTTGTTCCCTCTTTGCCCTCGGGAAACTGCGTGAACTTTCAGGGCTATGGGTTGGGGCATTCAAGAGCCAGCATTGGGGCTGTTCCCAGCCAGCTGCTGGCCAAGGGTATTATCCCTGGCTGAGTGAAACCCAAGCTGCAGGATGGCCCAGGAACTAGATATAAAAGGAAACAGCCCCCTTGCTGGTGTCCAGCCCTCAGGACTGATGAAAGGGCTTCCTCCCACAGCCCCCTAAAGGCTCAAATGCTCCCAGAAATGTCAGTCTCCCATAGACACCGCAGGTTCAAGCCTAAAATCAAAGCCTGAATCACTGCCAAGGAGAAGTGGCTCCTTCGGTTACCCTTGTTTCTTCAGGCAGGTCTATCCTGCACAGAATGAAGGCAGGAACCGGAGGGGTGATTCTGAGCCTGGTCCCAGGGAAATCAGACGCCGCGTTATGGGGTCCGCTCCTAGTACCTATTTTTGGCCTGTTTGAATTCCTAGAGCGTTTAAAACTGTGGCCTTAGAGATGTTTGCTCTTGTCACTGTGACATCATTTTCCCCAAATAATACTATTACACATGCTAACTTTACACTTTTGGTATAGTTACATCCCACACGCAAGTACAATTGACCCTTGAACAACACAACTTTTAAACTGCATGGGTCCACCTATATGCAGATTTTTTTTCTGTAACCACAGAAAGTATTGTAAATGTATTTTCTCTTTCTTATGATTTTCTTAATAACACTTTCTTTTCTCTAGCCTACTTATTGCAAGAATACAGCTTATATTACATATAACATACAAAATATGTGTTAATCAACTGTTTATGTTGTCAGTAAGCCTTCTGGTCAACAGGTCATTAGTGAAGTTTTGGGGAGTCAAAAGTTATACGTGGATTTTCGACGGTGCTGGTGTGAGTGCCCCTAACCACCACCACCACCCCCCACGCATTGTTCAAGGGTCAACTGTAATCACACCCAGGAGTCATTTTGGTACTCTGTTTCATCACACCCTCCAAATATGGTTACACAAAATGTCCTTTATTTGCAACTTTAAATTAGTCTAAGTCGGACAGAATGATTGGCAGAAAAAGCCTCTGATTCTATAATATATGCGAACACAACGCGACACAAATCACATGTTAAAAATTCCGGTATCAAACACGCCCGCTTCCTGGAATCCCTTTCCCACCCAGCTAGCCCGGATCACTCATTTTCCGCACTTCTTCAAGGCGGTTAAAGCAAACGCAGAAAGCAAAGGCACGCAGGCTTACTGCGGAGCCACGGCTGACTTACACACTGCTCACAAAACAAACTTCAGGCCAACGCTGGGCCAGACCCGCTTCTTCCACTTCCCGGTCTGAGGTCCTCAGAGAATCCGACAGGAAGAAAAGCCCCCACCCATTCCAGCAGACACCTACCGCTATGGACCCAGAAGATGTGGCAACAAACACTTTGATAACCATTTTGGCAGTCGGACAGAGGGCTCCCCCCAACACGCCCCCGCGAGGGAACGCGGCGCTAGACGGATCCCGATCGCGGCCCGCGCCGGGCAGGTAGCGGGTGCCAGGTGCGAGCTGGCGGCCGCCCAGCGCCGTCTGAGCCCCCGCGCCTCCCGCCGCAGCTTAAGCCCGGCGCCTGCGGGCGGCGGCGCGGGCGGCGCGGCGGCGCGGGCCTCCCCCGCCATTGGCCGGGCGCGAGAGGGGAATCGGCCGGGCGAAGACCGGATTGGTCGATAAAAGCAGCCACTGACTTGAAACGCCCGACAACAGCCCCTAAAAGGCCAGGCGGCGGCGCGCACCAATCAGGCCCCGCGCACGCACAGGCGCCTGCGGGGGGCAGCCGAGCGCCCGGGCGCCGCTGGAGAAGCCCCGAGGACGCCAGCGCCGTCCCCGAGGACGCCGTGTCTGCGAGGCTTTCGGCAAACGCCCCGCGGGGCTCCGAGCGGCCACACAGGCCTCGGAATAAGCGAAGGCGTCCTGACTTGCAGGTTTTCGGGCCGGTTAAAAGAACTTCCGTGAAGTCCTATACAAGAGATGCCTTTAGGCGTGGCCCGCTTCCAGGTTTCTCCCTTCCCCACCTGTTGCTCCTAAAGAACAGAAGCTGACAGGCGGCAGACGTGTAAGGTTTCACTGACATCCCAGACAAGGCAGGGCGACAGCGGCGGGCTGTCAGCAGGGATGAGTTCAACCAGCGAAATGTCTTCACTATCTCAGAGACGCGGGGAGACAATGTTTGTCACAGTCTCTCTCCGTCTTCTTTATGTGGATACTTAAATCGCGTAAAAAGCCCAAATGCTACCGCCCAATTTTTCTGATGGGTTTCAAGATCAAGCTCAAGGACATAGGAGGCACCAGGGGGTTATTTACTTCTCTTAGATAACTGCGTCTCTCTCTCTCTCTTTCTTTTTATTCTTAAGTCCCCCGCTACTCCCGGAGGAGGTGGTTACTGGCATGCTGGAGCAGGGAGGGGTCTGGGGGCCTTCTTTACCTGCCCCCTTCACCACAGCCCCGGGGGCCTGGAGGCTTGCTCCGCTCCCCCAGGACAGGCGCCTTTGCCGAGAAGGGACGCCCCATCCCTGCAACATAGCTCAAATTCATTTACATCAGAACCAATGATTGAGATGGCTGCCATTTAACTTAGAACCTCACTATGCAAACTTTGCTCCCCAAATTAGGCCCTTGGTGAAGATGATTGATGGCTCCCCAAATTTAAGTCATTAGCATTGTAAAATTTTTTTTTAGCACTGTAAATTTGTTCAAGCCCACCAAAGATTATACGTCATTTGTGCTCTTCTTTCCTGTATTTTCAAAATCATAAAGTAAGTATATGCTATTTTTGCCAAAGTATTTTTTTCAACACCTTAGTCTCAAATTCTACCACATGAGCAAGCCGTTTTTCTCCAAATACGATTGAAGAGAGTAATAACTATGCATATTTCTCAATGATTTTGTAAATTAGTAACATAAACTGTAGTTGACCCTCATGTGCCCTAGAGAATATACAACTGCTGATCGTATGGGGCAACACTGCCTTGCACAATGACATACCACCTCCGTCCACATGCCCTAGGGAGAAAGAATAGCCTACTTGAAGCAAGAACTAACAATTTTTAAGTGTGTGCCACGTGCCAGATCTGCTCTAAGTGCTTTGCATAAACCACTCCCTTAATCTGCACAACACTAACACTGGGTTCTACTCCTATCCCTCCTCAAGGATGAGGACAGGAAATGATGCATCCAAGCAAGACACGAACCCAATCCTTCTATTTCCACACCACACCAGAAGAACTCCTGACACACTACCCTCAAATTCCTAGTGCGCCCTCTTTACACTATGGATTATTTTTAGAAGCTTATCCTTTTAATAATGACCATGAAAATGTACAAATTAGAACTTTGAAAACTCTAGCTGAAAGATCTTTTCATCTATGACACTGACTCCAATAAACTTCAAGATAATTAATACAAATACGAAACATTCCAAGTGAGTCTTAAAATAAAGCTCAGCTGATCTCTGCCTTAGAAAATTCACTACAGGGACGCCTCGGTGGCTCAGTCGGTTAAGCATCTGCCTTCAGCTCAGGACACGATCTCAGGGTCCGGAGATAGAGTCTGGCATCTGACTCCTTGCTCAGCAGGGAGCCTGCTTCTCCATCTGCCTCTGCTGCTCCCCCTGCTTGTGCGCTCTCTCTCTCTCTCTCTCTCTGGCAAATAAATAAATAAAATCTTAAAAAAAAAAAAAAAAGAAAATTCACTTCAAACATAAGCTGTGTGCTCTACTGAAGAGGCAGAAGGCTTATCATTTCACACCCCTAGTCCTTGATGCTAAGTGAAAGAACAATACTTATTTTGTTAAAGAATTTTTTTCAGCTTTATTGAGGTATAATTGACAGGTAAAATCCTAAGATAGCTAAAGTGCACATCGTGGTGACTTGAGGAACAAACACACTATGAAAGAAAGATATCGTCTAATTTTAATGATAAAAGTGTGAGGTATTAACTCCAAACTTGGCAGAGATCCTCAGATGATCTTATAATAAATGATACCAGATGCTATGTTTTGGTGTACATAACGTGATATGTGTATGAGAAATGAGAAATTCGGGAAATAAAGGCGTATTTGTACTACGTGGAATGACAGTGGTGACCACCAGAGTAACAGTAGTGACTTGAATAGTGTCCCCCCTCAAAATTCATGTCCACCCTAAACTTCAGAATGTGAACCTTATTTGGAAACAGGATCTTTACAGGTGAAATTGGTTGAGGATTCTAAAAAGAAATCATCCTGGACTTCGGGTGGGCCCTCAGCCCAATAACAGATGTCCTTACAAGAAGAGGAGGCACACAAAGACAGAAAAAACACCGTGTGAAGACAGGGCTGCAGAGACAGGACTGATGCTGCCACGAGCCAAGGAGCACGGGGAGCCAGAGAGGCAAGGAAGGATTTTTCCCAGGAGCTTTCAGAGGAAGTTTGGCCCTGCCAACACCTCCATTTCAGACTTCCTGCCTCCTGAACTGTGAGAGAGTAAATTTCTGTTTTAAGCCACTGGGTCTGTGGTGATTTGTTACAGTGGACTTAACTAATACAGAGAAATAAAGGTGTATGTTACTATGTAGCAGAATTCCTAAAGGCATTTCTACAGCTTTGTACTCACCAGGTCTCTTCCCTTCCATAAGACACATGGATACTGATGGAAAAGAAACACCCCCTTTCAAAGGCAGAAACAAAGGCTATAGACTGAGAACAGCTAGCAAAGAAAAGGAGACCATTTGGATGGGAAAAGCAGCTCTGAGGGACTTCCATCTTTCAGGATCCTCCAGCCCTGAGTACAGGGTTGGGATGTTCACTTAATAATAAACTGCCACTTTTGTTACTGTGCTGGGGACACCATCAGCCATTAAGCAGGCATCTTTCCATAAATGTCAAGTCTAGGGTGTCACCTGTCTGCTGTATGTCCTCCGAGAGATGCTGCCCAGCTCACCAGCAACAAAAAGCACCACCACCCACCTTGTATGGATAACTCACCACCTAAGGTTGTTGAAACACAGCCCACCAAAATTAAGAGTGGGCGCTCTAACAGCACAATGAGAAAGGGGTGGTGACGTGAAAGGGAGGCCTTGTCCCCTCCTCACCCCTTAAAAAACTAGATCTAAACAGTCAGTTTGGAAACACCCACTACCCCTACCACGTAAAATCCAAATCAAAAACCATAGATGGAAAATGGGATCAATTTGACTCTACACAAATATCAAAATACACTGCAAACAAAATTTTAAAGTATTTGACAAACTGGGGGAAATATTTACAACATATACCGCAGACCAAGTTTTCATATAGCAGACCTGAGTTTCACAGAACAGAGAAAGTTCTACAAAGCTGGGCACCGAGTGAAAAATAGGCAAAAGGCAGGAAAAAAGCAAATCGAAAAGTACAAATGGTTACTAAAAATATGAAAAAAAATGTCTATCCTTCTGAGCAAAGACATGAATAAAATCAAAGTATCAACTTTTAACAATAAAATGGGCAAATATTTTTTAAAGAAATTAAAAAGATTATCCCCAATGTGGGTTAAGGATTGGGAGACATTTGCCTGGAAGGCAAACTTTCATATACCTTCAGAAAGCCTCAAAGTGGGCATTTCCTTTGATCCTTCAATTTCACATGTAGGATTTATTCTAAGGAGTCAGGGGTGACCTCTGTTAACCTTAAACATAAAACTGTCAGTTATTTTGCCAGTAAATGGGTTTAGTCGGGAGTAACAAAGAATTGGAACTTGGGGCATGTCAACTATGGCAAAACCTTAGGCAAGTCCAACAAACAAAGGAGAGGAACATGATTTTATGGAGAAGGAAGAAGTTGGGAGGAATTCAAAAGTCCATCTGGGAAATCAAGAGTTCAGGGTGATGACTTTCTCATTGACTGAGTTACAGGGGGTGGCCGCTATCTTGAAGGAGATGCAAAGCACATCTTTCCCTCTTGGGCCCATAATTGATCATTCTTTCCTGTTGACGCTCTTCTGTTGGGGAGTCTGTAACTGACACTTCTGTTGGAGCCCGTAATTGAGTTGAATGGTAAGGGCTCCCCCTTCTAGCCTCAGACCTACTTTAGCGATGTTTCCCTTTATTTTCACATCTCAAAGACTCACTTATAGGGATATTCAACATGGCATTAATACAATGGGGAGGAGGGGAAGGTGGGGAGGAAGAGAAGTAATAAAAATGTTCATTAATTCTGCCTATGCAGTCATTTAAAATTCCTATGTAATCATTAAAAATCACCTGCAATTCCATCATCTGCCTGCATTTTTTTATTTTTCTTTGGAAAATAAAAATTTTTTTTATTTTTCTTTGGAAATGGAGGTAATTTTTAATTTTTCTTTATACTTTGCTGTACATTCTAAATTCTCTACTACCAACATGCATTGCTTTGGGATCAGATTTTCTTTCACCAAAGAAATTCATCTTTATAAAGAGGAGGTCAACGGGAGTGCTCTGCTCTCTGTCCACTTCTTCACCAGGCAGAGACGAGTCTACACCTGCCTGGCTGGGCCCAGCCCCTTCCCGGGGAACCTGGCATCTACACCTGCCGGCCTGGATCCACTCCTTTCCCTACCTGCCTAGCAGCCAACCTGGAGCGCCCTGTTCTGGGTCCGTGCACCTCCCGGCAGGGAACCGGACATGCGCACTGGACTCGGGATTCAAAACACCAGTACATGGGCGAGTGCGACCGAGAGCGTGAAGGGACAGCTGCACTGCCGCGGGATCCGTTCGTTCGCTGGAGACGCGGCCAGGACGATGGTGGGAGCCCCGAGGGTGCAGGAGAGCCGGCGGGAGGTTACCGTGCCGAAGTGCCTACACTCAGCTCACCAGTGCGCCAGCGCGCGGACCCAGCGGCCCCGCTCCCCGGCTCAGCCAGTCCCAGGAGGCGCCGCGCGCGGGTTTCCAGGGCGACGCGCGGGAGTCGGGAGGCCGCGGGCTTGGCGCTGCGGGGGGAGCCGCGCAGAGCAGGTAACGGCCCGGCCCGACCCCAGCCAGAGCCTCCTGCTCAAGCCCCCGGGCCTTCCCGTGCCGCGGGTCACTCAGCCCTGGCCCCTGCCCAGCTCGGGGGGCCGCGCCGCCTCGCTCTCAGTGGAGTTGGTAACGTAGCGGGGCCGCCGGCCGCCTCCTCCCGCAGAGCGTGGCCTCCCAGCCCGGACAGGGGCCTGCGCCCTCGCCCGCCCTCGCCGCGCCGCCGGGCGTTCGGGCAGGGGCGGCCCCGACGGACCCCGGGACCCGCGGCCGCCCGGCGCCTCCGTCAGCCCCGCCCCCCACTCGCGGGCTTTGGCCAATACTTTGTTCAGGTGTGAATCTGATGCCTTCAGGTTCGCGTCTACCTACCCGCTTTAGCTTTGTTTTGCTTTGTCCTTCTGACCTTAGCGCTGACGTTTCCTTATCCCCAGCCCGTGGAAATGTGAGTTCTTTGAAATTTCTGCACTGTGTTCCTCGCTCGCTCAGCCTTGGAGCTCTTTGTCCGCAGTTTCCCCCTCGCGCTGTATCATTTCCTTGCCAGCCTGTGCGAACAGGTGACTTTCTTAAGATCGGTGTTCCTCTGCTGAACAAGACCGTGAACCTTTTTTTTTTCCTGTCTACACTCGCTCCCTAGATGAATTCATCCAGTCTCATAGGCTCAAAGCCCTTCTAAATGCCAACGAGCCCCAAAAGTGTGTCTCCAGCCCTGACCCCCTCCCCCGCCCCGCTCCGAACTTCAGACCTGCATACTCACCACGGGTCTGCCCACATCTACGCTTGGATGTCTAAGGCACGTCCTGTCATTCCCTCCAACCTGTTCTTGCCACACTTTTACCCACCCCATTACTGGAAGCCATTCTCGCGGTTGTCCAGGCCTTGAGGTCCTCCTTGACTCCTGTTTTTCTCCCTCCCCACATTCAGTCTGTCAACACATCCTTCATATCATATCCTGCATAGATGCACAATCCCACCGTTTCTGCCAAACCCCACTATTCCCACCGGGGTCCATGCCACCATCATCTGCCTGCTAATTGGAATGTGGACAGTCTTACTCTGTGTTCCCTTTCTCTGTCATTTCAAGTGAATCAGGTTTTCTTTTAAGGATATGAGCTTCATAGTTTACATAGACAAAGATAATTTTTAGTATGTATTTTGAAGATTGCAGCTTTTAAACAGGTAGCCAAAGCTACATAAACACTGTAGTGTTAACAAGCTAAAAATGGAAAAATGCCCCTTAGCTTTCTTGGGTATATGACTATGTCCCTGGATAGAACTTGGACAAGACCTTTAAAACTGTACAGAAGAGTAAAAGAATCCAGAGCCTCCTTCCAAGTGAGAAAAAGAAGACATGTAGGAATTTAGGTTCTGTTTTTCCCTACTCTTTGGTTTTGGTTTTTTAGAGAAGCACCAAAAGAGGCAAATTGAAATGGAGACAAGTGATCATCCCAGTGTTGGTCAATTTGACAGTGAGTGCCTGGGCACTGGTACTCCAGTCAATCAGTCCCAGAGTGATGCAGGGATTGATAGGACAGGTCCTTGCCCTCAGGGAGCTGATGGCCCCGGCACACCTGTACCTTGCCAGTCGCAAACCCCCCAGCTCCCATTTTTTCTCTTTTTCAAGTGAAACCCCAGTTAACCAAAGTAGCATGGTAGGATCACTGCAACTTGCAGAGGGGCCATAGGATACTGCAGATCATAAACCTCCACTTTTACTCAGATTTGATCTCACACCTTCCCCTCATGCAGTCACTTCCTAGAGGAACAAAAGCTGTCTGCTGGGAATCTCTCCAAGCCCCAGCTACCACAACTGCAAGCCTTACCTACAGCCGTACCCATGTTATCCCTCCTATCCAAGGCCTCCCCTTCCTGTGCTTTGGATATCATCCCCACCCGCTTGTCAAAAACCTCATGATTTCCCTATCAGCTGTCACCTGTTCCATCTCAACTGGCTCTTTCCCCTTGGCTTTTAAACATGCTTCATTGTCCCATCACAAAAGAAGGAGAAAAAATCTCTTTTGACCCCATGTTCCCCTTCATTTTCCAGCTATTGCTCAATCTCTCATTCCCTTCGACAGGCAAACTTTTTTAAGAATTGCCGTCTTCCATGTATCCATTTCTTGTGTCTCATCCCTTAGCCCACTCTAGACTGCCTTCCACCCTCATCTCTATACTAAAACAAAAACCACTGATCAGACATTTCCAGGCCTCATCTTGCTCAGTCTCTTGGCAGCATTTAAATTTGACACTGCTGCTCCCATCTCTTAAAACGCTGTCTTCCCTTGGCTTCTGTGCCCCCATCACCCCGCCTCTTTCTGCTTTTCCTGCTACCATGCTGTCTCACTCTCCTCTTCTGGGCCCCTTAATATTGCAGTTTCTCAAAGCTCAGTTTGTTCTCATCACGTCTCTCCCCATGCCGCCCGTATTCGGACGTGAGGCACAAACCCGTGCCGGCCATCTTATGCTCTGGACTCCCAACTTTCTCTCTCCAGCTTGACCCTCTTTTCTGAGCTGACCCATATGACCAGCTAGCGGGATGGCCTTGCCTCTTAATACCTCTCAGACACCAATACCGTGTGCAGAAGACCAGTCTCCCACCACCCCTCCCAGGTGGGACCTCCTCCCTGACCTTTTCCCTCACCCCGGCATCCAGTGGGTCACCGAGCACTGCCGCCTGCGCACCTTAGTCCAAGCTGCCACCTTCTTTCTGCAGCTTTCTGAAATCCTCTCCTCTGGCTTTTCTCTGTTCTGTTCTCCACACTGCAGTCCAAGTAACCTTCAGGAAGCAGAGCAAATTATGTTATCTCTTCCCCAGCCTCCCCCTTTTGCTCACTGCTAGCTCCCCGTTGCTCTTGGATTAATGACCCAAATCATAAACCTGCCCTCCAGGTGCTCACCCCCACCTACCTCTGGAGGCTCATCGGGAACCCCTGGGACCCAGCCACATGGGCCTCATCTACCCACCAGGCCTGGAACTGACCTCTCTCCATCCACAATGTACTTCCTTCGTACCCCCCATTCCTTTTTGGGTGGTTAGTTCCCACCGACCTGTCATATCTCCGCTCATTTGGGCCTTCCATAGAACTTCCAAGGTCACTGTCTAGGTCAGGTTTCTTTGTCATATATCTTCACAGAATTGTATCTCTTTCCTCTAAAACATTTTGATTATTTTATTACGAGCATATAAGCTCCATGAAAAGAGAAGCATTTGTTTGTGTTCGTGACATCCCCCCGTACCTCATACTGTTCTGGCACATAGAAAGCTCTCAAATATGTGTTGAAAGAATGAATGAAATGAACATTTTAATGTGTAAGAAAAATCAAATGTAGGGTATTTTAGTAAAATTTATTAGAATAGAATAAAATTCTAGTAAAAAAATATCAGGTCAACACTGAAAATTAAAAAGAAATGTGGCAGTGACCACAAGAGGGAGCTGAAAATGCACACTTTGAGAAATTTAGCCCTTAACTCATTCAATTTTTGTTAGCTTCCCGTGGTATGTTGCACTTGCCACCACTTGGTGGGAGTAGAGAGGCACAGTTCCTCCTTTCTCATCCTGAAGGCACTTCTTTGGAATATTCAGTCTGGTAAGGAATTCAAGGTTTTTGTTAAAAATAAATAAAATATATCAAGTTGTTAAATGACCAAACCTACATCACTTGTCTATAACCATCCAAACACTGAACATGGCACATTTTCATATTATCAAATAAAGCTTGAACTTTGATATGTGTATATATAGGTATATTTAATTCATGGATTTTCGTGCGGGACTGGCCTTTAGAAGTTACTGAGCACAATTAACTAACTTCAGACGTTGAAGAGTTGAGGTCAAACAGCTAGCCATGCCGGCAGAGCTGGCACGAGAACTCACATATCTGGCCACGCGTGCCTTCTTCTTTTATAGCAGACTCCCTTTCTCCTTAAGCAGTGTTAATTCTTGAACTTCCCTTCTTGAATATGAGAATGACCAAATTTCTGAAGCAAAAAATTGGGACACATAATCTTAAAAGTGGGCGCGACGTTTGAAATAGTGTTTTTGAAAGCCCTTAAGATAGGTGATCATCTTACCGATAGGATACTATTTTTATAAGCTAAACGAAGAGCTTTGCTGTTCATTTAATATTCTGCTTAATTTTGTGTCAAAGTGTCTGTGTTAAAGAGCTCGGGCCTTCCTTTGTTCTGCAGGAAGACCCTCACCCTGGATCCGGCTGCTGATTTCTCATGACCTGACTGTGGCCATGTTCCTGGGAGGAAGACCTCTGAAATGACCCTGTGTCCTTCTCAGGCACGGGGAGGCACGTGCGGTCTACCTGTCCCATCATGGGGGATGTGAACCCTGATGACCTGGTCAGGATGGTATCTGCCAATTTTCTCTACAAGGTCACCATCTTTCCCTTTTTGATTAGTAGGATGCCAAATTCTGTTCCTTATCAGTCTGACATTTACTGGCCTTTAGCATCCGTTGACAACTCCTGCCTGTCTCAGCTACCTCTGTGATAGTTGTCGAATCGTCATCCTCTCTTCCCACCATTCCTTGTTTGCTTATTAGTTGTCATCCTACCATAAGGAAGAGCTTTCTCTTCTTTCCTCATCCATTTAGTTATTCATTATATCAGGATGGACTCACGGATTCCTACTTTATTTTAGTAGGTTGTCATCTTGTATCATCATTTATTTTGATGCTCAAATTGTCCTAGATTTGACCAGCGAGAACTTCATTAAGCTGGCTTCTGTGCCCTTTGACACATACCAGCCTTATCTTGGACTTGCCTTATCCCAGGCCTGGAGTTACCCATTCCTCCAAGGAACCTGATTCTTCTTAAAGGAAAATGGTATTTTAGTGGAGGTTGGTGCTCAGTGTGCTCATTGTTCCTGGGGGGCCATTGCTTCTAGGCCCTCTCAGGGAGCGGAGTTAGGAAAAATACATACACACATACACATAGATCTATAACTTTCTGTATCCGTCTGTGTGTATTTTTAACCCAATATTCCCATTCAACACCTGAGGGTTTTTTCCACATAAGTAAAACTCTTGAAAGTGGAAAGAAACTTGGCCTCCGTGATTCTAAATATATTTCCTCAATTAACTTCTTTGCTCTGTGTAGTTAATTTCCCGACCTTGCCAGCTGCCTGCCAGCCCCTTCCCATTCTCTGCCATCTCCCCACCCCCCACCCCTGCCCTGCCACCCAGCTTTCTCAGCCTCCGGGGACACCTGCACCAAACAAACCCTCTGCACAGGGTCAGCCTTCTTGCTTTTTCAGAATGTCCATCCTGAATGCTGGTGAGAATCCGCTGTCTTCTCCAGTTAGTTTTTCCAAAGCCAACAATCCCACCTACTCCACAAAGTTGGTCATGTTTTTCCAAGATGTAGCCCAGGCGAGCTTAGGCAAGATGGTTTCTGGGAGCATTAAGTTACTTCTCCAAAGCATTTGAACTCCCCCTCCTCTTTGACTTTTTGAAATTTGTAATAGTGCATTTGATTTATATTCTAATAGTCTGCTCTTAGTCTCATTGTGATGCGTGATGTTTTTCCAGGTAAGTATTAGTGTCCTGTGTCTGCTGTAACAAGCACAAACTCGGTGGCTTAAAACAACACAAATCTATTCTCTTAACAGTTCTGGGGATCCAAAGTCTGAAAAGAGTCTTATGGAGCTAAAATTAAGTGTCAGCAGGTCTGGTTCCTTCTGGAGGCTCCAGGGGTGAATCCTTTCCCTGGCCTTTTCCAGCTTCTAGAGAAGCCTGTATGTGACCTATGACCCCTTCCTCTGTCTTCAAAGCCAGCAACAAAGCATCTTTTTCTGACTGCTTCCTGCACCATATTGTGTCTTCTGACCAGCTCTTTCAAGGTCCCCACCCCCACAGGCCCTTTGTTTACATCAGGCCCACATGGGTAATCTCCCCACCTCAGGGCCCTTCACCTGATCACTGCAAAGTCCCTTTTACTATACAAAGAAGTTCTGGCCACAGAGTCAAGGGATTCACAGGTTCTGGGGATTAGGACATCCTTGGAGTGACCTGGGGGCCTTATTCAGCCTACATGGTACCAAATGCAAGTCTTGTATCTTAAAAATGGGATTTTAATTCCTTTCATTATGGCAGGTGATGGGCAATCTACAGATATTGATTAGAAAATGAACATCTCAGGGAGCCTGGGTGGTGCAGTCAGTTAAGCGTCCAACTCTTGGTTTTGGCTCAGGTCGTGCTCTCAGGATCCTGGGATCAAGCCCCGTGCTGGGCTCTGCTCTCAGCATAGAGTCTGCTTAAGATCCTCTCTTCTCCCTCTGCCTCTCCCCACCCCACGCTCTGTCTCTCTCTTTCTCTAAAATAAATAAATCTCTAAAAAGAAAAGAAAATTAACATCTCTTAGAGTTTTTTATATATCCGTACATGCAGAGATGTATTTCATTCTTTTATGTTTTACACTATGCATTAGCAGTATTATCATTAATCATAGTTATAATGATACATTATCCAATCCTTTAATTTTTGATGGATTAAACTGGATTCTAATAGTTTTCATTTGTATTTAATTAATTAATTGAACATCTTTTTTTAAGATTTTATTTATTATTTGGGAGAGAGAGAGCATGAGCAGGGGGGAGGGCCAGAGGGAGAGGGAGAAGCAGGGCTCAATCCCAGGACCCTGAGATAATGACCTGAGCCAAAGGCAGACGCTTAACCAACTGAGCCACCCAGGCGCCCCTAATTGAACATCTTTTTATATATTCCTTGGTTGTCTGTGTTTCCGTATTGTGTTTGTTCTGTAATGTGTTCATATACTTTGCCCGTTTTACTAATGCATTATTATTACACTTCTTTATAAATTAAAGAAATTAGCTTTGTCGTATGTCTTGAAAATAGTTTTCCCATTTTCTAGTGTGCCTTTCAACTTTGTGATTTTTTGTTGTTGTTGTACAGAAGTTTTAAGTTTTTGTGCAGCTGCTTTTATTATGTCCTTCGGTGGTTTATTTGTTTCCAACATTTACATTTTTACTCCATCTGATATTTACTTTAGTATAAGGAATACAATAAGGATTTGCTTTTGGCTTGGTTTCCAGATGTCTAGCCTATCCCCTCTCCCATGATTTATTGAATGTCCACTTTTCTCCACCTTTATCTTACACTAGGTATCACTACGTATGTGCTTCTGTCTCTGAACTCTATTCTAGTACGTCGTTCTGTTTCTTCAAGAACTAGAATCAGGCTGTTTTAGTGCCTGGGTTTCTGTCTCCACATCTAACAGAGGTCATCCATCCCATCCCTGTCATTCTTATTCAAAATCCTTTGGGCTCTCCCATATTTATTTTTCCATAAGAATTTAGTGTCGTTTTGTCAGATTTCAAAAAAAAATTACTCTTGGCGTTTTATTAGGAATATTTTGATTATGTAGATTAAAGTAGGGAGAATTTACAACTTTATCATCTGGGTCCTTATATAAGAACGCAATACATCTTTCCACTTACATAAATCTTCTTTTATTTCTTTAAACAATTTTAAAGTTTTCTCTATATTATTTGTATTAAACCTGTATTGGATGGTTTCAAATTTTTAGCTGATACAGTAAGTGGGATATTTTTATCTATTTTCTGAGTCATTTGCATTTGCATATAGGAAAGACTGAGGTTTTTTTTTTTTTGGAAAGACTGATTTTTATATCCATTTAGTAACTATAGGTTTACTGAATGCACTTTATGTTACAGTGTTTTACAGGGTTCTGTGAGTAAATGGTCATGCCATCTGCACATGATAATAATTTGCCTTTTCTTTCCGAATGTTTATGCCTCTTATTTCTTTCTCACAGATCTAATTTCACTGGCTACCGCCTCCAAAACAGTATTCATTAACAGAAGTGATAGTCCTTATCCTGATCCTTGCAGCAATGTCAATTAATGTTTCACTATTAAGCATGAGGCTAGCTTTTAAGTTTGAGACACGTATTTGTTTATCATATTGGGAAAGCATTCATTTAGGGTACTTAGGGCATCTTAAGTTGGGTCAGGAGATGTGAAAACTTTGTCAGGAGTAATGGATATGGAGACAGGAATTAAGGACGCATGGAAGCACCCTGACCATTAATTTATTTAATCAATATTTATTGAACACTTATTATTTCCTGGGAACTTCTGGGCACTGAGGATGTGGCCATAGACAAAACAGTCAAAATACTGCAATCATGAAGCACATGATTCAGTGGGGCACTCAGGCAGCAGATAAGCTAAATAAGTATAATATGTATTATATCAGGTAATGAGATGTGCTATAGGGAAAAATAAAGTGGAAAAGGAAACAGCAAGTGTTGAAGTATACAGCAGTCCATAAACAAATGAGTATATATAAATTAATACTGATTCAAAATTTTTAACTTAGTCTTCTATGTAAATGTTTATTTGTGAGGTCTTGATATTTTCCTTTTGTAATATTCTAGGTTTTTTGAAATATATTCTTTCCTTAAAAAGAGACCAAAACATGTCAAAAAATACTACCCTGGAAACCTCATAAAGACTACAGTGTGAAGAACCCTCCACTCAGAACATATAGTTGATCTTCATACATCTTAGGAACGTTTGATAAAGGACAGCAGGTATGTACTAATTCATTTTAAAACATTTTAGCGTATTTTTTTGCACAAAAGCAGACTTGAGGACAACTACACAAAAGTGTAGTTTCAGGATGATTCAAATGTATATCTTGACCTTGAACATTCTTCTTTCTAATTCTATAATTAAATGAACATGATACACAAATGTATTGTTCTTCTGGGCAGCCATCCCTTCTCGCGGTGCGTTCCAGAAAAGCATATCATCAACTGGATTACATTTTTTCCATTTAAACAGTGTTTTTAATTGTGGGTTGTGTTCCTGAGTCATAACAGCAAAGAAACCACTGTAAACCCTGTTACGATAGAAACAGTGCAATTATGCTTCGAGGGCAATCAAACAGGCACTTTTATACTGTAAACACTAGTCCATGTTCAAAATATAAATGATGCCAAAATCTGAACTATACACCACCATAAATTGGTATATCAAAAACTAGTCTGCTTGCTCTATACTAAGCATTCATAACATGATTACTAACTACTTAGTTTTAAATCCTTGAAGGCAGAGGTTTGCCTTCTTCATAACCCCAGTGCCTGGTAGATACTAAATAAATGTTCTTTGACTGAACATTTTAATCAATTAGTTAATTAGCTAAAAAGAATATTAGATGGTTGGCCTAAGACCTAGATTTTTCAGTAATGCACCACATAATCAGAAATCCATATGTGTGGAGCCTGCATATATTTTTAATTGATAACAATGAGGTATTGCCTAGTTATATTAATACAAAGACACTCAAAAGCAGTTTCATCAACTTAAAAGTGTATTTATAGACCTGATACTAGTCATCAATCCAATTTTAACAGATCAGTGAGAAAACTGGTGTTTAACAGACTGACTATCCCAGAGAGCTGCTTGATACAAGCATTTACAGTACATCTCATTGCTGACTAGTAATAACCAAAAATTACACTTCATTTTACATTGTCCATGATGACTCTCAGACATCAGTGTCATGAAAAAGAATGGAATTATCACAGGTGAACCAAAACAGACCCGTATTCGGGTCCTATAGGTAGAAATTTTAGAATAGTTCTGGGGTCCTGGGACTTCCAAACTTCTAAGAATGTTCTGTCTCTTTAGTGGGTATCATTTATGTTAACATCAAGTAATTCTTTTGGTAACTGAACCATCCTGAGAAAATATATCTATGCCTGTGTAACAAATGACCCAAAAACTTAACAGCTTAAAACAATAGTGTGGTTGGCCGCCACTCCAAAAACTATTTTGATAAGATCATGTTTTGATTAAAATTAATAGATTAGAGATAGAGAAAATATGGCATTATATAAATTTTTTTTCAAAATAAACATTCTAGAAAGCATCTGTTAACCTAAATGAACTAAGTTGTTTAGCATAAAATCCTGTTCTTCCATGTTCTACAAGATCACTGTTGATTTTGTAACCTATAGGAGGTTATAATGGTAGATTTACACAGAAGTTTTCTGTTCTGTAAGTCTCCAGTTTTCAAATGAACACTCACTGGCTGGAAAAACAACAACAAGCGTTTATTATCCTGTGGGTCAGGAATCGGGGCACATCTGGGTTCTTTGGCTCAGGGTGTCTTACAAGGCTGCAGTCAACCTGTCAGTTTGGGCTGCCGTAATTCCCACACTCATCTGGGGGGGCGGGGGGTTCCAAGCTTCCAAACTCACTCAAATGGTTGGTGGTAGGATTCTGTTTTCACAGCCTAGTCTACAGAGGGCCTCGATTCCTCACTGGCTCTTGGCTTGAGGCCTCAGTTTCTTGCCATGTGTGCTTCTCCGTGGGTCTGCTTACAACATGGCAGTTGGCTTCCATCAATGTGAGCAAGTGAGAGAAAAAGAGAGGGTGATTAAGACAGAAGTCAGAGCCTTTTAGTTACCTCATCATGAAAGTGACCTCTAGGGGCGCCTGGGTAGCTCAGTCATTAAGCCTCTGCCTTCTGCTCAGGTCATGATCCCAGGGTCCTGGGATTGAGGCCCACCTCCAGCTCCCCGCTCTGTGGGAAGCCTGCTTCTCCCTCTCCCACTCCCCCTGCTTGTGTTCCCTCTCTCGCTGTGTCTCTCTCTGTCAAATAAATAAATAAAATCTTTAAAAAAGAAAGGAAGGAAGGAAGAGACATCTGAGTCACACTCAAGGGAAGGGGATTAACACAAGGACATGAATACCAAGAAGTGGGAATCAGTGGGAGCCATCTCAGAAGCTACGGTCCACACTGAGTGCATTCCAAAGACAGCCTCAGAAAGGTATATGATGACCCCTTCTTCATCACTGGAGGCACTGGAATGCTCTAGTATGCTCTAGGGTAGGAACAGTGACAATGTGGAGGAATCACCTGATGGATTCCCCAGCTGAATGAATGTCCGCAGTTGGGTGATCATTATCATAACAATAGTGAGGGTGCTGCCTCTGCCCCTTGATAACCAGTGAAGAGGCCTTGTAGTCTTCCAGATAGTGCTGACCACCCTTTCCTAAAACCAATACAGTACCGACTGAATCTAAGGGAGCTTGAAGTGGTTCTTAGAGAAGGATTCAGGAATAGAACTGGTTTGGGAAATTCAAGCATAACTTCTTCGTTCTAGCATATAGTTCCTGCTTGTACTGTACAAGGCAGATGTCCACTGCCTGAGCCTGGGTGGAAAAAGGGTTTTCCAGGCGGATATTCCCTAGGCTTTCAGCAGGAGCCCCAAATGGACGTCTCTCATTTCCTAACTCTCTCTGCTTCTCCCCTTTATCTATTCCCTCTCTCTCAATAACTTCTCCCTTCCCACTTTTCTCTCAAGCTTTGCCTTACTTCCCTAGATAAATAATGAATAGAAGGGATCTTCCTCAGCCTGATAAAGGAAAAACCTACAGTAACATCACACTTAATGGTGAAAGACTGGACGCTTTCCTTCTCAGATCCAAAACAAGACAAGGACATCAACTCTTACCAACACTTGTATTCAACATTGTACTGGAGATTCTGGCCAACCAATCAGGCAAGAAAAAGAAATGAAAGGGTCCATGTTAGGAAAGGAGAATTCAACTCTCTTTATTTACAGATGACATCATTATCTGTGATAGAATCTACAAAAAAGCTACTAGAACCAATAAACAAGGTTACACGATGCAACATCAATATGCAAATATCAATTGTATTTCTATATACTAACAGAAAACAATTGGAAATTGAAATTAAAAGATAATACCAATTAACAATACCAATATAGGGGCACCTGGTGGCTCAGTCGTTAAGCGTCTGCCTTTGGCTCAGGTCATGATCCCAGGGTTCTGGGATCGAGCCCCGCATCGGGCTCCCTGCTCAGCAGGAAGCCTGCTTCTCCCTCTCCCACTCCCCCTGCTTGTGTTCCCTCTCTCGCTGTGTCTCTCTGTCAAATAAATAAAATCTTAAAAAAAAAATACCAGTATAACAGCAGCTATCATCAAAAATATGAAATATTTAGGGATAAATCTGAAAAAAAAAAAAAAAAAGATGTAAGAGATCTATGCACCAAAAATGACAAAACATTGCTGAGAGGAATTAAAGATGGCCTAACAAGCCAGAGGTGTGCCTTGTCCATGGATGGAAGGCTCAGTTTTGTCAAGGTGTTGGTTCTCTGTGAATTTATCTATCAACTCAACATGATCCCAGTGACAATCCCATTAGACTTTTTGAAAGAATTGACAAGCTTATTCTAACATTCCTGTGGAAACTCAGTGGACCTGAATAAAATATCCAAAAAACTTGGAAAAGATAGAACAGAGTTGGAGGACTAACACTATTGCATTTCAAGATTAATTATAAAGCTGCAGTAACCAGAACAGGGTGGTATTGGTGTAAAGGTAAAGAACTAGATGAGCAGAGCAGAAGAGAGAGCACAGAAATAGACCCGCGTATGGACATCTCAGTTATAAAGACGCAGACGCAGTTCGGTGGAAAAGGGTTGGTCTTTTCAAGAAATGGTGCTGGAACAATTGATATCCTTATACAAAAAAAAAAAAATGAACTTTGATCAATTTCTGATCCATCATAATTAACTCAAGATGGATCAAAATAAAACAAAATTTATAAAATTTCTGGGAGAAAATCTTTGTGGCCTACAGTTTTGTAAAAATTTCTTAGCTGCAACACCAGAAGCATCATTCTTAAAAGAACAAATTGGTAGTTGGGCTTCATCAAAATTAAAAACACTTGCAGAAACTTTTAAGGGAATGAAAACACAAGCCACAGATTGGGAGAAAATATTTGCAAACGTACATCTAATAAAGGACTTAATGTCCAGAGTATAAAAGAACTCTGAAAAGTCAACCATAAGAAAACAAACAACCCAATTTAAAAACAGACAAAAGCTTCGAACAGGTGTTCCATCCACCCCTGAGAAAAGAAGATACAAGGATATAAGAAGATAAGCACATGAAAAGATGTGCAGTATTATTAGTCATTTGGGAAATGCAAATGAAAGCCACCAGGGGTATCACTAAACAGACCTATTAGGTTTTTAAGAAGAGATCAAGTGTCAGCAGGGGTACTGAGCAGCACGAACTCTTACACACTGCTGATGGGAATGCAAAATGTTACAGCCACTTTGAAAACCAGTTTGGCAGTTTCTTAAGAAGTTAAACATATACTTACCATATGCTCCAGCCATTCCACTCCAGAGTACTCACCCCAAAGGAAAGAAATCATCTGTCCATACATAAGACTTGTGTATCAATGTTTACGCCAGTTTTACTTGTAATAGGCAAACAATGAAGAGAGCAGAAAGGTCCACCAGCAGGTGAATGAGCAAACAAATTGTGGCGTAAGTCACACAATTGTATAGTACTCAGCAATTAAAGCAAAGAATGAACTCTTGATACACCTAGTAACTTGGATGAATCTCAGGATAATGATGCTGAGTTAAAGAAGCAAACCAAATAAAAGTGCAGGCTGTATGATTCCATTTATATAAAACTGTAGAAAATGCGGGGGGTGGGAGGATGGGTTAGCCTGGTGGTGGGTATTGAGGAGGGCACATTCTGCATGGAGCACTGGGTGTTATGCACAAACAGTGAATCATGGAACACTACATCTAAAACTAATGATGTAATGTATGGGGATTAACATAAGAATAAATAAATAAATAAATAAAACTGTAGAAAATGCAAACGTAGGGTGACAAAATACAGTCAGTGGTTGTCTGAGGTGAGGGTGGGGAGCAGGGAGCATCAAGGGAGAGGAATGACACGGGGGCCCAGGGAAACTTCTGGAGGCACTGGATGTGTCGACCCTCTGGATGATGGTGTTCGTCTCCTAAGTATATACGCATGTCTATATGATCAAATTGGACACTTTAAATATGTGCAGTTTATCATATGTCATTTGCATACTGTATTTCTATATACTCAATAAAAGGTTTAAAAAAAGAATTGTATCCCAATGGCTTACACATTAGTTTTCTTATAAAATATATGCTCTCAGTAAGGCAAATACGTTGACCTATTGGATGCATTAAAAATGATCATTTAAATGTTGGTGAATCACCTAATAAGCTCATTTAAGTGTTGGTACCAGTGTTACTGAATTGCTTAGTATGAAACCGTCTGGTCCCCATTTTTCTTATGACCTGTTTTTGTCCAAGACTACTATTAACACTAAGAACAATTATCTTTCTATTTATTATAGCAGAAAGAAGCACATCAAGTTTACCTAAAAGCCGATATTAATAACACTGATATTAATGAGTTCTAGTAAATCCCTGGGCCGGCCAGGTCACATCGTGGGCCTCACCAGGTTGTAAACATACTGTCTCAAAAGAATATAGCACTATGTAAAGCATTTATGACAACTTTTAAGTTTAGTAAATTCCAAAACAATTAACATCTTTTTTTTTTTTAAGAATTTATTTATTTGAGAGAGAGAGAGAGAGCCCAAGAGGGGGTAGGGTTAGAGGGAGAAGCAGACTCCCTGCTGAGCAGGGAGCCCGATGTGGGACTCGATCCCGGGACTCCGGGATCATGACCTGAGCCGAAGGCAGTCGCTTAACCAACTGAGCCACCCAGGCGCCCTAAAACAATTAACATCTTAAAGATAAGGATTGAAATTATAGTTTGTGTTTACATCAGACCCACATGTAATCTCCTCACCTCAGGGCCCTTCACCTGATAACTGCAAAGTCCCTTTTACTACATAAAGTATTTGTGCCTTTTTAATTATGAGACAGTGATAGATCAATGAACCCAATAATTAATCCAAAGTTACTTATGTTTTTTTCAGTGAAATAGATTAGGTTGTGATAGTAGTGACTCTGCCTTATACCATGTACTATAGAAATGTATTAAAGGGGCGCCTGGGTGGCTCAGTGGGTTAAGCGTCTGCCTTTGGCTCGGGTCATGGTCCTGGGGTCCTGGGATCAAGCCCCGTGTCAGGCTCCCTGCTCCTCGGGGAGTCTGCTTCTCCCTCTCACTCTCCCTCTGTGTACTCTCTCTCTCTCTGTCAAATAAATAAATAAGTAAATCTTAAAAAAAAAACAACAAGCTGACAGTATATCCACTAGATAATTGGTGACAATAAAGAATTTTCTATCCACCCATCACACACACACACACACACACACACACACACACAAATATTTCTTTATGCTAAGACCACATTTTGGCCCATCCTATGGAAACTATAGCTATTGCATTAGGTGAATTAGTGAGCAGGAAAGATTATGGACAGCTTTGCTAATACAGCATCTCCTCACTGAGACATTTTTAATTGCATGTGATTCTTTTTCCAAGCATGTTAAAGGAGCTACAATTACTCCCTCCTAGCTAGAGAGACCTTGCAAAATAGAGACAGTATACAGTGGGACAATTCAGCCATCAATAGAGACTTAGGGTTCTTACAAATCTAAATAAGGAGGGCAATATTGCCTTCAGATGTACCTTCTTTTTTTTAAAGATTTTATTTATTTATTTGACAGAGAGAGAGACACAGCGAGAGAGGGAACACAAGCAGGGGGAATGGGAGAGGGAGAAGGAGGCTTCCCGCTGAGCAGGGAGCCCGATGCGGGGCTCGATCCCAGGACCCTGGGATCATGACCTGAGCCAAAGGCAGACACTTAACTGACTGAGCCACCCAGGTGCTCTTGGATGCACCTTCTTTTTTATAGCTAAACCTATAAAGCCTTCCATTAGGGTACATTTTAATCTGGTAGAACTGTTTTATGAGGGAGATTGTCTATAGACATTAAGGCTTATTTGGCTCCAGTGGGTTCCCATTAGAATTTTTTCCTTTTGGGGCCCCTGGGTGGCTCAGTCGGTTGGGCAGCTGCCTTTGGCTCAGGTCATGATCCCAGGGTCCTGGGATTGAGCCCTGCATCAGGCTTCTTGCTCAGCGGGGAGCCTGCTTCTCCCCTGCCTGCCACTCCCCCTGCTTGGGCTTGCTCTCTCCTTCTCTCTGTGTGTGTCAAATAAATAAATAAAATCTTTAAAAAAAAATTTTTTTTTTTAAAGAATTTTTTCCCTTTTTATTTTTTCCCTGTAATATCAATGTTGATTAAACAAAGAGACCTCTAGGATGGCTAGCTCTCTGCTATATCAGACACGGGACAATCAAAGCTCATTTTAGCCCTTTGTGAGCATGTGATTCAGAGGAAATATTTTTTTTTTAAATGTAGATGGAGTGGAGTATAAACACATCATCAAACCTCAATATTCTAATCTAAGAATACTCCTCTACCCTAACCTCCTTATATTCATCATCTCCCTGTTCCTGTCATGTCAGATTCTAAGTCAGTTGTACTGATTAATCTGAAAGATTAAGGGATGAGTGATAATTTTCAATATAGTCTCAGATTTGGGGCTCAAGACTACAGGTAAAGCATGAAAAGCTGAATAGCAAGTTTTTACCATAGACTTATCACAGGGTTTGACATAATTTAACATTTTAAGGTTTCTGTGATAAATAAATTTATAAAAATTTATAAAAATTATGTCCATTTGGGGTCCAATAGTATGGTTTATGTGAAAAAAATTTTTCAAGGCCGACAGACCTGGATTCAAAACTCAGTTCTCCTACTCTAGATTTGTGACCTTGGACGGGTTATTTCTGGGCTTGAGGGTGCTCATCTATAAAATAGGGTTACTAATACCCATTACACAGGACTGTCCTCATGATGAAGTAAGCTACTCTATGTAAGTTCCCAGCTCTGTGCTTGGCATACAGTCTACGGTAGTGACGGTGGTGATCATTATTCAAGCGTTTCCAAATACTGATGTGTGGCAGCACTCTGCTAGGCCTGAAGTTACAACAGGAACAAGACAGTCTATCTTCGGGGAGTTTTCAAAGGACGTTAGTCAAGCCATTGTTCCCAGTAAAATAGTCGATGGGGAAATAGACTGACTCATGGCTGCATCTCTCGCATAAAGACACAGAGAATGCCCTGGAGAGTCCTGGCATTTGTCCTACAATTACTCTTCCAAGAGGGAACTAGTTTCCGTTGATTGCGTACTTTGATACCGTGTTAGGTATTTACAAACACTGTCTCATTTCTCCCTATAATAACCCCAGGGAATCAGTGTTGTTATTCACGTTGTATAGATGGCCAAGATCACTTAACTAGTTGACAGACTCAGGTTCAAACCCACGTCAGTCTGCCTTCAAAGTGTCACCTTTGACGGGCACACTCCCACTCTTGTAGCTGTTGGAAAATTTGTGACTGTAAAAATGAAACACACTCTTGAATTAAGCCTGTATCCTACCATGCTGGGATGGCTTTCTCAAAGGAGTGTTCTGAGGAAGAAGGAGGGAATTTTTATAGAGGCTTTAGAAGAAGAGGTCAGCCAAGAACAACTGGTCAAAACTAATTCTTCTCAGAGATTAGCAGCCATTAGCTTCTCGCAGGGATGTGGATTTATCAAGATGGATGGGGAGCAAGTTAGGAGCTGAAGTCATGAGCAAGAAAGGGTGAGGGGGGAATCCCTCCCAGGAACAAGGACAGGCAAGGCTATGAGGGCCACAGCGGGACATTTTTGGTCCTTCGGGATCTCGTACACCAACATCTCGGTCTCTTCTTTTTTTTTTTTTTTTTAAAGATTTTATTTATTTGACAGAGCACAAACAGAGGGGGAGAGAGGGAGAAACAGGTTCCCTGCTGAGCAAGGAGCCCGATGTGGGACTCGATCTCAGGACCCTGGGATCATGACCTGGGCCAAAGGCAGCCGCTTAACCGACTGAGCCACCCAGGCGTCCTCGGTCTCTTCTTAATCCATTTGCAAACTTTCAAAAGTAAGGATCTTTGCCTGTGCGTCTGTCCACTGTTAAACAGCAGAACGGGTCTGGAAAGATCAGTTCTTTGCCTTACGATGTGTGATGTTACCACCAGTGTGATGTTTGCTGTTGTGATGCTTAATGAAAAAATTCCTGACCTTGAAGGGGAAAAACATGAACAACTGCTTCACCCGTCTGAGCCCGTCCCCTTCACGTGGCCGGGAGTAGACGATGTGAACGCAGCTTGTGGGAAGTAAAACCACTCACAAAAGATTAAGTACAATAATGATGTTAATAGTAGGATTATTGGGGCTAAGATTTCTGTAGCAGGGAGATGGTGAACTACCTCCTGTATTCCATGAGACAAAGAGAAAGCTTGAGAGTCGAGCCAAGGCAGAAGGAGGTAGAAACTGATTTACCAAAAAAACCCAAAAAACTCTTAGTAGAGAGGACATTAGATCCCTGTGGGGAAGTGTCTGGTGGCAGCTAATTTCTCTTTTGCTTTCTTGATAAAACAGAATTGGGGGTATTAAATGAAAAAAAACAAAACAAAACAAACCCTCGTAAAGCCCCTGGGAGATGAGTTTGTCTCCAGTGCGCTGACCTAACAGATTCTCACGGCATTATTGTGCCTTAGGGCAGCGGTATTACAGAGGATTGCAGAAGCATCTGGTGTGTAACTAAAGTTAGTGTTCTAGAGAGCCCACCTGTGGGGTCCTTCTTGTGTTTGATTTCATATTCTCTCCATTTTAAATTCTCACTTCAGACAACTAAGAGCTTATCAACAGTATCCAAAGTTCGTGTGCAGGGGAGCCCAGCTGGCTCAGTCGGTGGAGAGTGCGACTCTTGATCTCAGGGTTGTGAGTTTGAGCCCCACATCTCACATAGAGATTACTTGAGGAAAAAAAGCTTGCGTTCATTGGAATCACTCTTTCTAAATTCCCGTGGATAAGGGCCACGTGAGGAGCTATGTAGTGGCTGCCCTGAGCTATCTTGGAGCTGGACCTCAGAGAGCTAACTTTCCTATGAAACTTTTGTGTTCTTGGGGAGTGTGCATTTAACTGTGGGCTGTCGTCTCTCCTGGGGCCCTTCGATCAAACAAGAAGGGTGGAGTATTGCAGACCTCGTGGGGCGTGTGTAGGAGAGTTTGTGTGAGAGACACTGTCACCCAGCCTTGTTTGTCACACAAATTACTCTGCTCAGTCAAGTTCAATACTACTGCCTGGGCTCTATACCAAGAACTTAAAAATAAAGTGGAAGTAAAATACAGTAACTTATTTTTCACTGACTGTTAATTAAGCAGGGTGCTAGGAGCAAATGCTGAAGAGTTATTTTAGCTGCATGGACCCCTGAAGTAGTATGTGAAAGTTGCTTTGGGGAGTGATTCACTGAACTAAAACATTCCTGATCTAAACATTCCTGAAGAACTACTATGTTTAAGTCACACTGTACTTGTACTTAATTTGAATCAAATCTACCCGAAATAAAAGTGACTCTGTCTAGGTCTTAATTAAATTAAGTTTTTCAGCCATGGACTTCAGTTACAAGGACTTTGGACTATGTGGGATCTTTTGTCCCTGATGAGAAATTAGGATCACATCACAAAATTTCATTTTCATGTTTAGCTTTTAAACACATTTCTTTGAAGTCGGCTTTACTTTATTGTTGTTTAATTCCCAAGTAAGATTTTGCTTTTTCACATTGAATAGTTAAATTTATAATAATTAGACAAACTTAGTTTTGATTTTAACAAATCCATTATTTATAAAAGTTCGGTCTTTGTGTAGCTGCAAATACAGTCAGTTCTTTATTGAACAAATGTGAACTTTCCATTGGATGGGTTGTCTTCAAAAAGTTTCCAACACTTGGATGATTTTTCCATGCAAATCAGCATGTTTTTCTGACTTGCTTCTGTCATCATGTAGCATATAATCAGGGAAGTCATATTCATGTTACAATAGTCTAAATGAAGGACAGAAAGGAATGCAATTTTTTTAATTAAAATATAAAAAAGCCTTATAATCATGGATCAAGTGTACATCCCTGGAACCCACTATTACTCTTAATTTTAGAATGAATATGAACTCTAGAGAACTAGTAGATTAATTAGGTGTATTCTATATTACATGTTTAATCTCAAAAGTGTGATTTCATTGCTAAGAAATAAAAGTGTGTGCATCTCCACAAATATGTCTGACTTTCCTAAGTGTTGCACTTCATACAGGCCACCCACACTTACCAAGTACTGTCATTTTCTTCAAGGCAAAAAATGTCAGCATCCTGAGAGAATGAGGATGTAATTCACTAATTCATAAATTGTTGTCATTGTTGTTCTCTGATGTGAACCTTATCTTACGTTACCTATAAGCATAATCTCACCAAAGTTTGATCTCAGGGGTCTTATATCTTATGTGAAGAAAACATAAAAGCCAAACTGAGATTTTTCCAGAAAATAACTTCAAAGGAATGTGTTGTTTCCCTTTCCTAGTCCTCCATTTATAGTTAAATATAATAAAGCATAGGTTCATTTTAATGTCAATAGCTATAAATCTAAAAATACTTTTCTTCTGTCAGGTTGTTTACTATGTCTCTGGCTGGTCCAGCAGAAACAGACATAGACGGGCGTCTCCCCGGTGCGGCATTAGGACTCAGTAGGATGGCCGCTGAGTGCGGGGGCCGCCTGGGCACAAGTGACTGTCCCAGTGGCAGTCCCGGGCACACCTCCGATAGGAGTGTTGACTATAGTAGATCCCAGTGTTCCTCCAGAAGTTTAAGTTCTCGCTGTGATTACTCAGAAGACTTTCTCTCTGAATGTTCAGAAACCGCTCTTAATAGAAATTATTTAGAGAAGCCCGTGATAAAAGAAAAAAAGGACGAGAAGAAAAAGTACATTTCTAAAATCTCCCAATCTAAAGGTAAGCAACATTTCCCAAGCAAGACCAAATTTCTGTTTCTAATGACATTATTATTTAATGCGCTGGTATTTGAAGTAGTCCACATTCCGTTTTATTGTCCTCCCATGTTCTAAATGTGTCTGTATAAGGGAACTTTTATAGAAGGAATTAGGAAATAGAGAAATTAAGAATCATGACAAAATGGCAGGAAGTTAGGCTGAAAATGTAAAGCCTAGCCCTCTTGCCCGACTTACCCTCCTGGAGCCCACTAGTGAGGTTGGTTCCGTTTTTAGTTAACAGGTGGCCTCGTTACAGATACTTGGATCTCACTGGCTTCTTGCCTTTCATCTCAGCAGAAGAACCAAGGTTTGAATTGCCAATGAAATGTAAAAACCTGTTCCAACACCCCAAGAAGATGGGCTTCAAGTCCGGTGAGGCAAAGATCATTCTTTGAAACAGGGGTGGTTCCAAAGGCTGTTAATAATGTCATTCCCTCACGGACTGTAGGAGCACCAACACCATCCAGTCCTAACTGTCCAAACTGAAAGGAGCCTTATGATATCCTTGATCTTGCTCCTTGCCTCCCTGCCTGGACCGTGATGACTCCCTCCCATTTTAGGCAATCCTAGGCTTATAAATACCCCTAATAGAGAAATAGCTGAAAGTCTCTTCCACTTGATCATCAGAACTGCCATCGGTCAACAGCTGGAAAATACTTAAGCACTTAATACTATATGTGGAACACGCCTACCGTTACGTTACCCGTATCTCCCACCCCCAGCCTCCTGTGACCAGGTGTGCCTAGGACTCCCTGTGCTACTTCTGGGTCATCTAGAATCTTCAGGTCCCCTTCTTCCAAGCTGTAGGGTAGGGATTCTTAATCTAAGACCCATGTCTGTGGGCTCCATGAAAATCTTTGCATATTTTGTGTCTATTTGGATTTGTAAACTTTTCTAGGGAGAAGGACCCATGAGCTTCTACCAGATTCTCAAAAGGCTAAAAGCCCCTTTCCCAGAGAGGTGGGAGCCTTACACTCACGGGCAAGGCCCAGGGTAGGAGATGAAAGGTCCAGTTCCTTCTCTCACGTGGGACTCTGTCAAAAGAAGTCTGTTTGTGGCATTTGGAAGAGATTATCACAATAGAACCCACATCGTCCGTAGGCTCCCTGGTTACAATCCCTTATCCACATTTGTAATTTACAAAACTCTGAAAATCAAATATTTTCTATATCTTTGGCACCGAAACTGATTTGGCAACAAAAACTAAGATGAGACTGATCTTTAGTTCACTTAGTGTGAAGAGTCCTATATTTCACGAAAATATTCTTTGATTAAAGTCTGCTGTCCCCAACCCTTCTGGGAGTACTATGGAAAATACTGTATACGCACCAGAATAATAATAATAATTCAGAAACAGTCTAGCCCCAAGGTTTTATGGGACAGGGATCATGGCTCTCTACACTACATTTTATATTGATTCTACACTTTTATAGGGCTACATGAAAGGCAGAATTTATAAAACTATTTCTACAGGAACTGCACTTTGGGTTCTAAGTGCCTGATAATTTAACTTTTAAAAATTGTTTCCTCTATTATTCCACAAATATTTATTGAGTGTTTTATGCAAGATACCTGGTCATAAATTGGGGCAAATTAATTTTGGTGCAATCAAAATTAATTTAGTCACTTCACTAAGAGTAGTTTAATCATTAGGCCAAATCTGCCTCATTGTATAAAATGAGATAGAAATTGTAAGAGACACTTAACTCTAAGAAACAAACAGGGTTGCTGGAGGGGAGGTAGGTGGGGGGATGGGCTAACTGGGTGATGGGCATTAAGGAGGGCACTGGATGTAATGAGCACTGGGTGTTATGTGCAACTGATGAATCACTAAATTCTACCCCTGAAATTAATAATACAGTATATGTTAACTAAAAAACAAGAAAGAAAGAAATTGTAAATTTTGTCATTCTTACATGTGTAGGTTAGTGTAATGAGATACAAAATCATTGACTAAACCCTGCTTCAACTTTCCATAACCTTAATTAGTATACAAGTATGCATAATATGTATAGTATGAATTTATTCTGTATCACTCAAACACAAGTGGTATATTTACCTTCTGAAGCAAACAAGTCTGGTTCATCCTCCCCCAAACACCCACCAGGGTAGGCAAAAAATGCAATCTCAGGCGTGTTTGGGGGATGGAGAGAGTGTGGGTGGCCTTACACAGATGAGAACACTGGGGAAGGGCTTCTGGTCCTTCATTCTCATCACTTATGTGCTCCTTGTCCAAGCACATTGATCACTAAGAGGCTGACTCCTCCTGTTTTCAAAGTACCCATTCCCCTGTATGCACACTTCTTCCTGGTGCCTTGGCCGGTGCTCCCACGGCCACAGGGACTCGTCCCAGGCACCCACTCATTCTGACTCTGCCCTCCCATCACGTGAGCACAGCATAAGAGAGAGACAGAAGCCTTCACTGCCCACAGAACCCGCCACCCTTCATCCTTCTGGTCCCATGGAAATCCTTCTCTCCTCCAAGTCACACCACCCAAGAGTGTAAAACATTCTAAGTTGGGAGTCAGGCTTCAGTCATGCTGGACATGGTGTAGAACATGACAGCCCCACCCACCCCTGTCGTAATCCAGACGGATCCACACTGCCTGGGTCTGGCGTTCCCCTAGCCAGCTCCTAAGGTATCAAAGTGCCTGGCCTTCCAGTAGGTGGCCTAGAGACTGACTTCCGCTTTCCAGTTTTCAGTGTGCTCAAAAACCTATTCCAAAATACTCAAATACCCAACCAGAGCCCTTACTAAGTTGTTCCCAGTGGGAAAATAAGGACCTTTGGAGGCATAGTTGTAAAGACAGTCCATCAACTATTGATGTGATGCAGATACTATGATCATGTCATCCCTGCGTAGTCTGTCATAGTCAAGATTGAAACACTTTATCCCCTAACGCATCCTCGATTTCTGCTGACTCACTTCCACTGCAGGCTGAACCTCCTTTCCCACCACCTGTGCCAAATGCGTTAAGCCGAGTCTCAGATGATGGGTCCACAGTTGGGCCAATAGCTTAAGGCTAGGACTCCAGTGACGCTGGTCACTAAGTGCTTTCTCACTCCAGGATGAAGACCATGCTTCTCTTAGATCCTAGAATCTAGGTTCAGTCTCTCTCAGCATATAAATATAATAACATGTACACACACATATGCAGTGTGCACATATATGTACAGAAATGTCATACGGATGCACATACATATGGGACCAGGGTTCCATCTCCCACTTACTAGCTGTGTGCCCATCCATAAGTGACTTTGTGAAGCATCAGTTTGTTCATCTTTAAAAGGGGATAATAATGCAGTGATGTTACATACACATTTGACATACTCAATGCAGTTATATAAGCTTGGTGCTTAGAAGCTGGGTGTAATATTGTTTAGATACATTTTGTTTAAAATAGACTTCTGAATACAAGCCAACTAACTACTTCCTTTAAAGCCCAGTCAAAGTAACAGGAAAAATTGTCTATGTTGGATTTACTGAGAGATGGAATATCCGCATATTTTGTCTAAGCAGCTCAATGGCTTTCTAAGGGTCTTTTTGAATATATGAGGTCTTCATATATAACATTGGACTCTAAGGTTACGCTCGAATTGCCTCATAACATATTACTGGAAGGATTATATCAGATAATCTACATAAAGCATTTAGTTCAATGCTTAACACATGGTAAGCCCTTAGTAAATGTTATCTATTATTATGGTTTTTAGTATAGCTTTAATAATAGAAGTAAGTATAGGTTTTCCAGTCAAAGAAGACCTGCTTTTCAATCCATTCCATGTGACTTTGTGGTTATATAACCTTGGACAAATGACTTACAGTCTTCAGCTGTTAAATAGACTACTGCTGACCTTGAATGGAGTATTCTGCATATGAAATCCCTGCCCTGGAGCATGGCTATTCATTACATGCTCTTTCCCCTTCTAGTTTGCCTGTGTATGTGCGCATGTGTGCGGGGTGGGGGTGGGGGGAACACAAACGTGCATATCTGCATATGTGTATGCATATTACTAGTAACAAACTGGATTATCTGCTTACACAGGCCAGAAGGAAATCTCAGTTGAAAAAAAGCACAACTGGAATGCACCACTTTTAAATTCCCAAAACAATATGATTACCCAAAGAAGAGACGCCATGACTCATCGCATACTCTCAGCAAGGCTTCATAAGATTAAAGAGCTAAAAAATGAACTAGGGGATATCCATCGTAAATTGGAAGCCACGGTCATAGAAAACCAATTTTTGAAACAGCTGCAGCTTAGGCACTTGAAAGCTATAGGGAAATATGAGAATTCACAAAATAATCTACCTCAAATTATGGCAAAACATCAGAACGAAGTCAAAAATTTGAGGCAGCTACTTAGGAAATCCCAGGAAAAGGAAAGAAGTGCATCTAGGAAACTTCGAGAAGCTGACAGTGAGCTGCTGAAGACTAAAGATGCCTTGCAGGCACTGCAGGAACTTTCTGAAGACAAAAACCTTGCAGAGAGGGAGGAACTTACTCAAAGATTGTCTGTTCTTACAACAAAAACGGAGGCAAATGACAAAAAAATACAGGTCCGTATTTCAGAGGCCTAGAAACTGTAATGTTCCAAAATGGACACGGAGAGGGTGTACCTGCACCACGCTTGCCCCTGTGTAGGAGAGCATCACCAGCTGCTTTGCCTGCAGGCCACACCAGTGATGCTGTCTAAGGGGGGTTCAGGGGTGGGGAAGGGGAGATGTTCCTTCTGTGGTCTAGTGAGCTCATCCTGTGGCAGGGCTTGTTTGTCTGGAAATGACCATTCTCTAAGCCTGTTTGTGTGCTGGAAAGGTTGTTGGGTTGGGTTGGGTTGGGTTGGGCTGGGTTGTATTGGGTTGGGTTGGGTTGGGTTGGGTGGGTGAAACCTCTTAGAAGCTAACCTTCTACTTCATACTATTTATTAAAAGCCTACTTTCCTAAAAGCCTGCCCCCAGCATCTCTCCTGCCCCTTTCCTCATATTCCCTGGTCAACTGTCTTCTCACCACCACACAGACATTGTTGGTATGTTCGCAACAGAAGCGTTTCCCAGATAACGCTCCTGGGAACAGAGAGGGGAAAGGAACTACAATCATTGACATGAACACGTTGATCTTCCTAAATGGCACATGGTCATCAAAGGCTCGGGAACTGCACTATAAGGGATGATTTGGGAGAACACCCTGATTCTACTGAGAATTCTGCCAATTCTATTTTAGTCCTTGGTCTCTATGGACAAACATACTTTTAAAAAATTTACTGCTTAATGCCTTATTATATGATGGTAAGAGGCCGATTTTTTTATGAACTTGAAAAAAGAAAATATCAAGTTCATTTCATGTACTTTTTTATCGGTTACTTCCTCTTTGGTAAAAATCCTCCTCTTTTTTCAAAGAGAATTTTCTCCCATAAAACGGGCATGTGAGCTCCAGAAAATGATGAGCAGCCTCCTTTTCAGTCATGTAATTCATAATCCGAAGTTCTATTATTTGACCTTCCAGGTAATATTGGCACATGTCCCATCTTAGCACATGTCCATCAGGGAAAAGTAAATTTCTTTTTATCTCATCTACATATTTTTGCATATACATGTTAAGTAGTTCCTGTTTTATATCTGTAACCAAAACCAAAAAGAATTCAAGAACTATTTTCTTATCAGACGCATTTAGTCATATGGGAAATTTTGTTTGGTTGTAGGGCATTTGGTGGTTGGAGAAAATGTTTATGAGCCAAAACATGTAGTATTTTTTTTTAATGTTAATAGTTTGGAGACTGGGATTTTTAGTGATTATTTCATTCTTCTAGCTTACCATATTGCCCGCTTTTCTTTAATGAGAAAGTATTACTACTATGCGGGAAAAAAGGAAAGAAAAGGCCTTTTCGGCCAAGCCTCTGTCCAAGTCCAGACCAAAGAGTTCTGCAGTAAAATTCTCATGCTCTGCAGAGGATGGAGAGGAGGTGCCCGCATACCCGTGAGCCCTGGGTGCAGACGGCCGCAGTGCTGGCAGAGACCTTCTGGTCTTAGAATTCCTCCCTCTTTCAGGGGTGGGGGTGGAGGATGAGTCCCTGAAGGAGCTCCCAGGGTCCGTCAGCGGAGAGTTGAGCCCGCCTTCGAGCCCGCACAGCTGCCCTGCTGCTGGACAGCCCTCCAACGACCGAGGCTTGACAGAGCTCCTGAATGCACCTGCCACGTTAGCAGGTCTCCGTGTTAGCACAGCCACTTGGGTTGAGTTTTAAAGCATGGCATATTTATTCATTTTCAAGAAATGTTCAAAGGTTGTTTGTATTTTTTAAATCAAATTCCAGAGTGTAAAAAACATTAGGTTCAAAATATATTGATTCTCTAGAGCTGTGATCTGGGGTTTTTTGCTTTTGTGTCTGTGTGTGTGGTTATATTGAGTTCTAATCTATGTCCCCTGTAGGAGCCATGCACTAAAATTGTATTAAAACTTCACACTTCTCATAAATGCAATTAGTTCCATTACAACTGAAGTTGTTTTTTTTTTAACAATACTACACTGGTTACCAAAGAGTTGAAATATATACTGTTTTCAGAGCTTGGAGAAACAACTGAGGTTGAACAATAGAGCCTTTAATCGGCAGCTGGCCATTGAGACCCGGAAGACTTTAGCAGCTCAAGCAGCTACAAAGACTCTGCAAATGGAAATAAAACGCCTTCAGCAAAAACTTAAGGTACTTCTTTTAAAGCAAAATGTAACAAAATTTGTGAAGTTCTGCTTCCCAAAATATCAAAGCTATTCTTTAAATTATTTAACTTCAAGAATCTATTTCTCAAATTAACTTTTTGTCCCTACAACCATATGAACAGATAGAGGATCTGAAATTACTGGAATGAGTTCACAGCCTGGTGAATATGTGCTGTAACGAGAAAAATTAAATCTCTAAGCTATTCATAACAAAACTTCCTGTTAACATTCTCATTCCGTCACATGAATTAATATTATTGTTTTCTTATCATGTTAATGTAATCCAAACTACGTTTTTTTTTAATTACCTTACATCATTAAAATATTGTGAGTAATTTTAGTGGCCAACAGATTTATTTTAAAGTTTCTCTTGGAAATGTTTACAAAACTGTGTTTTAAAGTGTGTTTTAGGGGCACCTGATTGGCTCAGTCAGTTGAGCGTCCAACTCTTAATTTTGGCTCAGGTCATGATCTCAGGGTAATGAGATAGAGCTTCGTATGTGGCTCCATGCTCAGCGTGGAGTCTGCTCCAGATTCTCTCTCTCCCTCTCCCTCTGCCCCTTCTCCCTACTCACACTCTAAATAAATAAATAAATAAAATATTTTAAAAAGAAAAAAAATAAACTGTGCTTTAAAGATGAGAATTAGGGCGCCTGGCTGGCTCAGTTGGTTAAACGCCTGCCTTAGGCTCAGGTCATGATCTCAGGGTCCTGGGATCCAGTCCCACATCAGGCTCTCTGCTCAGTGGAGAGTCTGCTTCTCCCTCTCACTCTCCCTCTCTCTCTTAAATAAATAAATAAAATCTTTTACATATTAATCTCAATGTTTTGGATCTTGTTTGGAATCTGATTCAAGCAAACTTTTGAAAAATATTATAAGACAGTTGGAAAAATGTGAAACAAACTGAATATTTGATATTACGGGATTATTATTGATTTTTTTTGGTAGGTGAAATGTTGATATTGTGGTTAGGTTTTAAAAAGGATGTCCTTGTCTGCTATAGATACACAGTGAAAGACTTACATATTAAATTGTATGGTGTCTAGAATTTGCCTCAAAATAATTCCCAGACAGGGAATAGAATCAGAGATCAGAGAGGGTGGTGTGTAGTGAGAAACAGACAGGGCATGAGTTGTTCATCGGTGAATCTGGTTTTATTGGTTCATGGAGATTCACTGTACTATTTTCTCTACTTTTGTATATTTTTGATATTTTTATAATAAAATCCTTTCAAAGGGAAAAATAAGAAAAATCACATTTATGCATAAAAAAGAGTTGAAATAGATCAAGAAGATGGGCTAAATACACATTTTTCATCCCTTCCTGCCCAAACCCCATGGAAATGACAGAAAACATACTTTTAAAACAATAACCTGTGGTGCCTGGGTGGCTCAGTCATTAAGCGTCTGCCTTCGGCTCAGGTCATGATCCCAGGGTCCTGGGATCGAGCCCCGCATCGGGCTCCCTGCTCAGTGGGAAGCTGCTTCTCCCTCTCCCACTCTGCCTGCTTGTGTTCCCTCTCTCACTGTCTCTCTCTGTCAAATAAATAAATAAAATCTTTAAAAAATAAAAAATAAAACAATAACCCTTCGGGCGCCTGGGTGGCTCAGTCATTAAGTGTCTGCCTTCGGCTCAGGTCGTGATCCCAGGGTCCTGGGATCGAGCCCCGCATCAGGCTCCCTGCTCAGCGGGAAGCCTGCTTCTCCCTCTCCCACTCCCCTGCTTGTGTTCCCTCTCTTGCTGTGTCTCTCTCTGTCAAATAAATAAATAAATAAATAAATAAAATCTTCGAGGGGGGAGACAATAACCCATAACCCCAGAAAGGATACCACAATTGTACCAGAACTGCCAAAGAATTTCTGGAAGATAAAAGGATCAAAAACCATTTTTTGGATTGATGGAGAAACCAGACACAGATAATCACAACCTAAATCACTCTGCAGAAAAATGGCTGGTGAGGTAACAGGAATGGGGACGGAAACCCCAAATTCAGAATCAACACAAGTGACCAGCAGGAGCAGAGCCTTGGGGCAGCCATCTTCGCATTTGGCTGAAGTGAGGTCCTCAAACTTGGCCACATATTCATCATCTGGGGAGCTTTGAAAACTCCATTGCCCTGGCCACATCCATACCTGCAAAATCAGAATCTCCGGGGTGGGACCAGGCATCAGGAGACCAACAGCTGTCATGAGAGATAGGGACCTTACACCACATTCACCAGCAGACAAATGGGGATTCTGGTTTGGGCTGAGAAAGACATTGTTCACTCTGGCTTCAACTGTTGGGGATGATAGCGCATATCTAAGTGCCCTCCCTTCAGAACCCCCGTGGAAGGAATCAGTAAAGGACTGAAAGAAAGTAGACACACAAAAGCAAAGAGCTGGGGGTAAGTCATCGGCAAACAGTAGAGATTTGGGTACATTTATTGTGGACAGAAAGTGGGTGGAGGGCGCCTGGGTGGCTCAGTTGGTTAAGCAACTGCCTTCAGCTCAGGTCATGATCCTGGAGTCCCGGGATCAAGTCCCGCATCGGGCTCCCTGCTCGGCAGGGAGTCTGCTTCTCCCTCTGACCCTCCTCCCTCTCATGCTCTCTGTCTCTCATTCTCTCTGTCTCAAATAAATAAATAAAATCTTTAAAAAAAAAAAAAAAAAGAAAAAGTGGGTGGAAACATTTATGTGGATGACACAGAGCAGAAGAAGCCACAGCAAGAGGTGCTGGAAAAGCATTTGTCCAGCGGAGGACAGGAGGGAAAAGCACTTGAGCACATGGGATTGAGTCACCAAGCTCACCTGCCCATCCTGTCAACAGCACTCACAGTACCTGAGTCCAGCATCTTCCATCAGGCAGGAAGTTTGTGAATGAATTGCTTGAGAAGAAACCAGCCACCCAGGGTAAAATGCTGACATCCCAGGTAAAGCCCTTCAAAGAGTACATTCTGGAATGTGGGAGGCACTTAGTCAAATGACTTGCCTCAAAGTGAAACCTGACAGTCACCATGTGCCATTGATTTACCCATAGCCAGCCTGCCTTCCCGTTCAGGAAGGAAGCCTACTAAAGAAATAAATTTCCATATAAAATAAAGTAAGGTAAATAAAATAATCCAGCCCCTTATTTTTAAATATGCTCAAGCAACCACATCTGTGAAGAAAACCAGCAGCATGAAGAAAGCACGGGAATAGCAAGCAGAACAGCTCACCCTGTAGGTTTAGTTTAATATCCAGGAAAGAAGATACTATGCCCATAAAGTAAGAATGTTATGAACATGGAAAAAATCAGAGAACAGCAAGTGAAAATTAAAAGATGATTCCAGCATATGAAACTCAGTAGAAGAGCTAGGAGATAAGGAAAATCCATGGCCATGGAGGAAATCTCCCAAAAACAAAGAGCCAGAAGACAGATGAAAAACACATGAAGGAAAATGAGACACAAAGGATTGTATTGTACAAAATAATTTAAAACAATCCACTGGTTCATTTCCCATAACTCAGTCATTACACCCATGGCCTATCACCTATAGTTTCTTCCTGCATTCAGGCTATACTCCTACCTTCTTTCCAGTCCTGTTTCATCTGGAAAAATGAGATTGCCTCTTAGGCTTCATGGTCATCCGTGGTACTGACCCAAGGAGAAATGGAATAGAAACTTCAAGGACGTTTTAGTGTCCTGACTGCTTCAGTCACTATGACTGCATAACATATTACTCCACAACTTTTAGTGGCTTAAGAAATGAGAATATTAATTTTGTTCACAAATCCACAATTCGGGTAGGGCTCTGCCACTCTTGACATCAGCTAAGGTGGTTCAAAGATGGGGCTGGAATTCTCTGAAGTCTCACACATATGTCTGCAGTTGGCGCCAACTGACAGCTGAGATCATACCTGGGGTGTTGGCCAGAACCACCCACATGTGGTGTGGGCTTCCTCACAACATGGCGGCTAGGTTCCAAGAAGAAGAGTGGAGAGATACAGACAGGAAGAGAACCAGTCACATAGCGTCTCTTCCACCTCATTCCCTTTGTCAAGGCGGTACAAGAGGAGGAGCAATGGATTCTTGATGGGGAGTCACAAGGTTCTGGAAGAGCATGGGACCAGAAATGGGACCAGAAATATTGCTGAACCAATTTTAGAAAAATGCAGTCTGCCATATTAACATAAATCATTAATACCTGAGTTTGGGAGGGCATGGTCCCAAAGATCAGAATTTCTGTTTCTGTACTTTGAAACTCATTTTCTTTTCTTTTCTTTTTAAGATTTTATTTATCTTGGGGAGGGAGGGAGGGAGAGAGAGAGAGAGACAGAGATGGGGAGCACAAGCGGAGCAGAGAGGCAGAGGGAGTAGCCGACTCCCTGCCAAGCAGGGAGCCTGATTTGGGACTTGATCCCAGGACCCTGGGATCATGACCTGAGCCGAAGGCAGACGCTTAACCAACTGAGCCACCCAGGCGCCCTGAAACTCATTTTCGAAGTCATCCAACACCAATTCTAGACTCTGCTCCATTTCGAGAGTATGGGCCAAAGTAAGGGGATAGAATGTCAGTCTTCCACAGCTCCCAAATGAGGTACTGCAGCCCCACCCTACATCCAGGCTATAAGCTCACCCCTGCCAAAGTGGCATTGTCTATTAAGATATTGTTTCCTGTCTTTTGGAAGCCATCTATCCTGATCTTAATACGGTTTCCACCATGACCCAACTTCCCATTGAACTCTGACCTGATAGTCCCTGAGCTTGTGAGTATTTTTTTCTATAAATATTCCCCAAGCATTCCATGAGCATTCCTAGATGTGGATTTTCCTTCTTATTGCTTCTCTTGATTAACTGATTGACCTCAACTACACAAGTATCCTGGGTTGCGTTCTGAACCTGTTGTCTTTGATTTTGAGCCCAGCTCTGTGGAGGGCACCCAGACTTGGACATTTGTTCCAAGCCCGAGGGAGGACTGTTCTTCACGTGACTTCCTTTTGCCCCCAGCCAGCCCTGCACCAGCCACCTGCCAGTCAGCCATTCTTACCTGCCTTCTTCCTGCTCTCTGCTGCTGAAGCACATACTCCACCCTCCAAGGAGCCGGACCAAATCAAAAGAAATAACTGAATTTTCCAGACGATCAACGCTTGTCCCTCTAAACATCAAAATTATTCTTGTCTTAACCAGTAGGGGTAAAAAAAAAAAAAAAATCTAAGATCTTCTACATTATATTCTTCTTAAACATAATATCTAGAATAACTTGATCAATTTTTCATGGCATCAAAGTGTCCCCATTACTGTTCTTTCTTGCTAAATGCAGTGTTATCACAATGAGAAATAAAAAGAGAAACATACTGTAACATTTTTGTTCCCAGAAACTTAATTTCTAGAGAAGATTAATATTCTCATATGTTATCCATTTACCTCTGATAGCAGATTAATTTTATGATTAAAATAAATACAAACCAGCAACGTCTGGGTGGCGCAGTCAGTTAAGTGTCTGCCTTCGGCTCAGGTCATGAACCCAGGGTCCTGGGATCGAGCCCCACGTTGAGCTCCCTGCTCAGGCAGGGAGCCTGCTTCTCCCTCTGCTGCTCCCCTTGCTTGTTCTCTTTCTCTCTCTCTCTCTGTCAAATAAATAAATAAATAAATAAATAAATAAATAAATAAATAAAATCTTTAAAAAAATAAAAAATAAATACAAACCCTGCCCTCTCCAGTTCAGATGTGCAAAAATATGTATGTTTTTTATTTTCTATAACTGAACTATACTCCCTTATGAGCCCCATTCCCACAAGTGGGAGGTGGGGACATGGACAGATATGGAGACTATACAGAAGCTTGTCTCAGTCTGTCCAGTTGAAACTGGTCCTAGTTTAGGTTGTCTCTGAGGCTTGCAGCAGTTTTCCCCAACCCCATCTCCCATTTCTCAGTGGAGATAGCATCTAGCCAGGGCGGGGTGCGGGGAGGATGTACACGTTCTGTTGGTAAAAGGGGAAAGGGGCCCCTGACCCTCTGGAACCTCTAGACCTAGTTCTACTGAGGAATGACTGGTCTTAACTAGCCAAGTCCCCAGGACCTGGCTGGTGTCTACTGAATTTGGCTGGTGAAACTCATGGCCTCTTCTCAGTAGGTCCAATCTTAGTGATCTTCGCCTGTTGTCTGTTGATGCCAATGCCTTGAGATCCATCTGCCATCTGATCCTTGGCTAGACCGTCGATCCCGAAGCCTATGCTGTGGGATTACCTGGGTCAGTAACCTTGAGGACTGGGGAGCAGGTTCCCTAGCTCTCTGCGCAGCTCCCCTCCTTGGGGTCCCACTCCTTGTGTAAGTGAGGGAAGCATTCTCTTTGGCCCTTTGCCTGGACATTGCATTTAGCCTTTTCCACTTACCACTTGGCAGCGCCATGTTACTCTTGCTCCACGCTGACCTGGGGGCTTGACGAAGCGGCTTGAATTTCCTGGGCCACGCCAAGGCCTCCTGTGCTGAGAGTTTCCCAACCTCAGAGTTGTTTCTTCACCCTCTTAGTATCTCTGAGGGCACAGGGAGACCAGACCCCATCTGATCTCTCTCTCTCCCCCTACCCCGCATCTCTGCCCCCACCCTTCCTTGGGCCCCCTCCTCCAGGCTTTCCTGCCTAATCACACAGTAGAAGACACCCTTCACTCATACACTCCTTTTGACTGTGGTTTTGGCTAAAACTTGGTGGTCTTGAGTCTAACAGGCTTGCCTCTTGATGCATGTGTAAGAGGAGTGTTTGGTGCTTAGTGAAACCTTTTTTTTTTTTTTCCCTCGACAAGCAAGCCAGGATTTCACACATTTTGTTTTGCCAAGACTTTAAAAAGTCAATACTTTTGGGGCGCCTGGGTGGCTCAGTCAGCTGAGTGTCCGACTCTTGGTTTTGGCTCAGGTCATGATCTCAGGGTCATGAACAAAGAGTCTGCTTGGGATTCTCTCTCCCTCTGCCCCTCCTGCTTGTGCTCACGCTCTCTCTCTCTCTCTCTCAAATAAAAAATAAATCTTTAAAAAATAAAAATAATAAAATAAAAAGTCAATACCGAGATTTAGGGCTCAGTTGGTTAAGCGACTGCCTTCGGCTCAGGTCATGATCCTGGAGTCCCCGGATCGAGTCCCGCATTGGGCTCCCTGCTCAGTGGGGAGTCTGCTTCTCCCTCTGCCCTCTTCCCTCTCGTGCTCTCTGTCTCTCATTCTCTCTCTCAAATAAATAAATAAAATCTTTAAAAAAAAAAAATACCGAGATTTATAGCTGAACAATGATGCCTTTGTTCTAGGTTTTACCCACCCTTTATGTACTGTCTAAATGCAGCCGTGTCTAGTAGAACTTCCTGTGATGGTGGGAATGTTCTACCTGCACCACCCGAGAGTGTGGTCACCAGCCATGGGCAGCTACTGAGCGCTGGAAACCTGGGTAATGTGAGGGAGGACTGAATTGTTCATTTCATTTTAATTAGTTTAGATCACAACGTGGCTAGTGCTGTGCTGGACCATGAGAAAAAACCAGCAAACTTCATGGCACAGACCCAGGGGACAGAAAAACTCCAGTGAGAGAAGCTGGCTCGCAAAGCCCTCGGCGATATTGTCCCCGTCACAAAAGTCTGTTGCTCTGTTAAAAAGTACTTTTTGGTGTCGGGGATGATATATAAGGTTATGGCCTATTTCTGTTTCTGCTAGCATCTATAGATTTTATTCAAAGAATACTGAGCCCACTTAAATTGTTTTATAGAAAAGATGGAGGCTGATAAGAGCAAACATTTATAGAAAAATTGGTATTGTGGTTCTCTTTAGGAGAAGGATCGAGAGCTTGAAATTAGAAACATCTATACTAGTCGGATACTTAAAAATTTACATGACAAAGAAGATTATCTAAAAGGTACATTTTAATTATTTTTGCTCAAAATCTATTTTTAAGGATGTAGTCATATTTTTCTACTTTATATCATGCAAATAATGGATATTTTAAAAATCAGTTTCACTAGGCATTGAAACATTTTGGGATTCTAGAAGAATAATGAGCCATGGGATATGGTTGAAACAGTAGGAGGACCTAGACATGCTTTCCTGTCCTCCCAGCCTCCGCTCAGTCCCGCATGTCCTTACTGCAGGCGGATTGGGAGCCCCACTTTCCAGCTGGGAGCAAATTGTCTGCCAGACAGTGAACTTTCTAAGTACATCTGTTGCCCAGTGTGGGGGTTTTTTAAATCATCATTATTTAGGTACAATTTGCCTCAGTAAGATGCACCCATTTTAAGCGTGCATTTTGGCGGGTTTTGGCAAAAGCTGACATGAATGTGACCAGCACCCCAGTCAGTACAAACCTCCCCCTCAGAAGGACCCCTCCCAGCCCCCTGCCATCAGGAGTCCCTGGCCCTGGCCCTTGCCTGAGGCAACCACTGATTTCCCTTGTCAGAGCAGCTTTCTTTGCCCGTTCTAGAATTTCCTGTGAGTGGAATCATATAGCAGGTGCTCTTCCGTGTCTGGCTTCTTTTGTTCAGCCTAATGCTTTTGAGATTCACCCATGTTGCTGTTGCTATCATTCGTTTGTACCTTTTCATTGCTGAGTAGTATTTTTCCTTCAAGACAGGCCGTACTTATCCACCATCCCCAAGATCTGCCAGCATGAGGCTTGGCTCAGAAGAAATACAATAGGAACAGTCACCCCTAGTTTGGTAGAAAAAGCCACTACATGCTTACTTTTTTGTTGTTTTTTGTTGATGGTGGGTTTTTTTAATTTAAATTCAATTACTTAATATATAGTGTATTATTAGTTTCAGAGGTAGAGTTCAGTGATTCATCAGTCTTATATAATACCCAGTGCTCATTACATCCCATGCCCTCCTTAATGCCCATCACCCAGTTACCCTATCCCCCACCCCCCCTCCAGCAACCCTCAGTTTGTTTCCTATGATTAAGAGTCTTTTATGATTTTTCGCCCTCTCTGATTTCATCTTGTTTTATTTTTCCCTCCCTTCCCCTATGATCCTCTGTCTTATTTTTTAAACTCCACATATGAGTAAGATATGATAATTATCTTTCTCTGACTTATTTTGCTTAGCATAATACCCACTAGTTCCATCCAAGTCATTGCAAATGAGATTTCATTTTTTTTGATGGCTGCATAATATTCCATTGTATATATGAACCACATCTCCTTTATCCATTCATCTGTCGATGGACATCTGAGCTCTTTCCATAGTTTGGTTATTGTGGACTTTGCTGCTATGAACATTGGGATGCAGGTGCTCCTTCAGATCACTACATTCGTATCTTTGGGGTAAATACCCAGTAGTGCAATTGCTGGGTCGTAGGGTAGCTCTATTTTCAATTTTTGAGGAACCTCCATACTGTTTTCCAGAATGGCTTCACCAGCTTGCATTCCCACCCACAGTGTAGGAGGGTTCCCCTTTCTCCACATCCTCGCCAACATCTGTTGTTTCCGGACTTGTTAATTTTAGCCATTCTGACAGATGTGAGGTGGTATCTCATTGTGGTTTTGACTTGTATTTCCCTGATGCCAAATGATGTGGAGTATTTTTTCATGTGTCTGGTGGCTATTTGAATGTCTTCTTTGGAGAAATGTCTGTTCATGTCTTCTGCTCACTTCTTGTTTGGATTATTTGTTCTTTGGGTGTTGAGTTTGATAAGTTCTTTATAGATTTTGGATACTAGCCCTTTATCTGATAAGACATTTGCAAATATCTTCTCCCATTCTGTCGGTTGTCTTTCGGTTTTGTTGACTGTTTCCTTTGCTGTGCAAAAGCTTATTATCTTGATGAAGTCCCAATAGTTCATTTTTGCCTTTGTTTCCCTTGCCTTTGGAGACGTGTCTAGCAAGAAGTCGCTGCGGCCGAGGTCACAGAGGTTGCTGCCTTTGTTGTCCTCTAGGATTTTGATGGACTCCTGTCTCACATTTAGGTCTTTCATCCATTTTGAGTCTATTTTTGGGTA
>NC_138369.1:187603448-187615064 GCF_054177405.1 Leptonychotes weddellii | reverse complement strand
GTTTTTCCATTTCTTTGTGTCTTCCCCCATTTCTTTCATGAATGTCTATAGTTTTCTGAGTACAGATCCTTTGCATCTTTGGTTAGGTTTATTTCTAAGTATCGTAGGGGTTTTGGTGCAGTTGTAAATGGGATTGACTCCTTCATTTCTCTTTCTTCTGTCTCATTGTTAGTGTATAGAAATGCAACTGATTTCTGTGCATTGATTTTCTATCCTGCCACTTTGCTGAATTCCTATATGAGTTCTAGCAATTTTGGGGTGGAGTCTTTTGGGTTTTCCACATAGAGTATTTGTCATCTGTCTATGCGCTTACTTTTAAAGGCAACAACCTCAAATTTCCTTGCCTTCCTTTGTTTGCTTCTGCTTTGTAATCCAGAATAATAGCTAGCAGAGATGATCATACCAACCACGGGGTCATTTAAATGGGATCACACTTTGAGGAAAGTGTAGGTTTAGTGGCAGGCTCCTGCGTGAGCCATCATTCTAACCACTGGTAACCAAGAGCACTGCCACAGGAGGTCGCTGTGGCTCACTGCCTCACGACTGCGTGTCCGAGCAGGGAGGACGTGTCCTCCAACAGCAAGGCCCTCCTAGCCTAAAGCCTCCTTGACACCCCTAACCTATGTGGCCCAAAATAAGACAAAACCGGTGAAATGGTAGGGTAAAGGGGAACCGGCAAATGTTATCCATATATTGGGGAAAAAAAGTTTTAAATGTCTGTACGCTTTGTGTTACACTAGAAACTTCAGCGTTATTTTATATCTAAAATCAATGTTGCTTCCACATGTAAAATGTTTCTTACATATAATGTACCTGTTCTGTAGTTTCTTCAACAAAATCTGTACAAGCAGACGGAAGTTTTTCACTGACAAGTATGAAACACCAGGAAACCCAAAAATCGGAAGATGCTCCATCTTTGACAGTTAAGGTACAACAGATTTGAATTCTTGCAGTGTCTGAACATATCTTTATAAAAATAGGGTATAAATAGTCTCTTATTCTCCACAAAAAGTATTTATATTCATTGAACAAAACACAATTTAAAATTGCCTGTACCCCCCAAAAATGTGGTCTTGCTGCTTTTCTAAATTATAGGGTAAAAGGACAACTGGAAACATTGGTCATAAAGAAAAATCAACTGAAATAACCTGTGCAATTCCTCACTATATCAGCAAACTTCCAAACCAAGAGGATTCCAAGAGAAAATATGAAGGTAATTGTAACCACTTTTAAAAGTTTCCTTTACTCTTACTCGATTTAAGTTGTGAATTAGTGTGTGTGTGTGTGTGTGTGTGTCTGTGTGTGTGTGAAAAGTATACATAAGAGGCACTTGGGTGGCTCAGCTGGTTAAGCCCGCCTTCGGCTCAGGTCATGATCTCAGGGTCCAGGGATCAAGCCCCACAGGGAGCCTGCTTCTCCCTCTCTCTCTGCTGCCCCCCTGCTTGTGCTCTCTCTCTCTCTCCATCAAATAAATTCTTTATAAAAAGTAAATAAAAGTGTACATAAAACACATATATACAATGTAAAGAATTCTTAGGAAATGAACATCTGTGTAGCCACACCCCTGCTTAAGAACTAGCACCTTCGTGTTCCCCGCAACACCTGTTGGCCCTTCCGAACCACAGGCCTGTGCCCCCCGCCCGCCAGAAATAACCACCATCTTCCATTTTATGCCCGTCACTGCCTTGTTGTTCCTCACAGTGCGTATCCTTGACAGTATGTTCAGTTTTGACACACTGAGCAGCAAACCCAAACCTCGCTGAGTAAAGGGCAACATCCCTGCTAAGGAAGACTTTAAATGAAGACTCCCAGGAAAAGACGCACAGACTCTGGCTTCAGCTTCCCCGGACATACAAGGGGTCGGAGCTGGGGGTGAGGTCAAGCGTCCGCCTGGGAGGCAGAGACCCATCAGGGCCCTGGCACCTACACCGGGACAGACGGGGTGGGAGGGAATGGGCTGCCAGAATTTCCTGTGCTAAGATCACCAGACTCCGCTCCAGCGCTCGGGAGTAGGTCCAAGCAGAACGCTGCTGTCCCCAGCCAAGCCAGGCTGCAGCGCATGATGGCGAGGACCACACCTTCATCAGGCCCCGGGCAGGACAGGCCAAGGACGTTGCGTGCCCGGGAGGTCTGCGGAGCAGGGGTCTTGGTGGCGCCAGCCCTCAGTGCTTCAGCCTCTTGGCCTCGGGGCCGGTCCCCCGTACCTCTGGCGCGCAGCTGTGGTGCTGGGACCCGCGTTTCCCCGCAGGCTCCTGCCACCCGTTCTCTGCCCAGTCTTCCGGCTCCTAAGCCATGGCCTCCTCCTGGGTAAGAGCCGTCGTGCCCTAAGAGCACATCCTCCCCCAGCTGCTGAAGGATGGGTGCGTGTAAGGTAGATGTGTATGCCTGTCGTCTGGAAAGGGCATTACGCGACCCTCACGCTTGATGAATACTTGGCTGGAAAGAAATTCTAGGTTGGAGATCATTTACCTTCAGAATTCTTGTTTAAGATTGTATTTACTGAGCGCGAGAGAGTGGGCACACGCGAGTGGGGCTGGGGGCAGAGGGAGCGAGAATCTCAAGCGGACTCCCCGGTGAGCACCGTGCCTGTGCGGGGCTCGATCGCACGACCCTGGCATCAGGACCCGAGCGGAAATCGAGCCCAAGGCTTCCCCCACGGAGCCGCCCCGGCGCGCTCCGTTCGGAATTTTAAAGCCACTGCCCCCTGGCGTCCGTGTGAAACTACTGCGGACGGGAAATGTGCCGCGCGCGCCACGGCCGGGCAACCGCAGCGGCGGCGGGCAGTCCCCGCGGCCCGGGTCCCGCTCCGGAGGCCACACCCTCGGTGTGGGGCCTCCGAATTCGCCCAGACGACACAGGGCTCGCCGGCGCTCGCAGGACGCCGCCGCGTGTGCGGCCGACCGAGGCTGACAAGTGGGCTGGTCGGTTTCCACGGCGCTGTTAGTCCGTGTCGGTAATTCTTGCTGTCCCGGAAAGCTTATCCATCCACGGGACAGAGTGTCCGGGCCGGTTCCGGGGAGGAGTCGCGCCCTCGTGCGCCCTCGTGCGCCCTCGTGCGCCGCTGACCCAGCGAGGAAGGACCCGCTGCGCGCGCAGCAGGGAAAGCGTGCAGCTCGGCTGGGGGCCGTGGAGCTGCCGAGAGCGCCCGCACCGAGAGGGACGCGCAGGGCAGCGGCGGGGGCGGCGGGGGGCGGCCGGAGTGGACACCCGAGGAGGGCATTCCAGGCGAAGCCCGCGCCGCCCGCAGGAGGGACTGCGCAGCGGGGGGCTGGGGGGGGCACGGGCCGAGTCCCGCTGCGGGACAGCTCGGGGAGCACGGTGGGGACTTGGGCCTTCTCTCGGAGGCGGGTGGGGGCATGGGGAGCCACGAAGGGCTCGGAGTAGAGGCCGCTGTGCAGCAAGAGCAGGGCAGGGAGGCCGGGAGCAGCCCACCGCCCTAGCCCCGGAAGGGGGCTCACACAGGTGGAGGTGGCAAAGGAGCAATTTCACCCAGGGTGTCCCGTGTTCACATTCGCATCAGGTATCGTGGGGCACGACAGGAACCGTTATTTAGAATTAACCATATAGTCTGCTGGCTTCTTTGCTCACCACTAATTCTTAAAACAATTGCTCTTGCTAGAATTCTTTTTTTTTCCTGGATTAAAATGAATACTTTTATTTCAGAATGTGTTCACGTGAGAAAATTTCCCAACCCCGTGCTCATGTGACATTGCCCCATTCCCCGCCACAAATGAGCGACCGTCCAGGTGTGTAAGTGATCAGGACGCAGGTCGTGGGTGCGGGTTTCCTCAGAAGGTGTGCATCTCTGTACCTGCAACAGCCCTTCCTCGGAAGAGGGGAGGCTGAGGGCAGGGCTTCCTGAGTGCCTGAGTAAGGAACGGGAACGGAAAGCTCACCTCCAAATGACTTTTTCATTTAACAGCCTACCCTGAACCTCTCTCCCCCGTCAGTCCCCACGGCCCCACCCCGGTCTTTATAATAGCTGCCCAGAATCCCCCAGACTGCGCATGCCATTTCTTTACCCGTGGCCCCTCCACACACATTTAGGATGTTTCCTTGTTCCTACACCGTGCTGCAGTACACATCCTTATACGTATCTTTGCGTATTTTTGTACAGTTTGGTCCTAGAAGTGAGGTTGTTGGATCTAAGAGTACGTTCACGTAAATTCTGATAGATACAGGGGAGCCAGGGTGGTGCAGATGGCTGAGCGTCTGACTCTGGTTTCAGCTCAGGTCATGATCTCAGGGTCTTGAGATCGAGCCCTGGGTCAGGCTCCGTGCTCAGCGGGGAGTCTGCTTGAGATTCTCTCCCCGTCCCTTTGCCCCTCTTGCCAAACCCCCATGCACAAGTGCACACGCTCGCTCTAAAAAAAAGGTTAAAAAAAACTTTTGTATAGTTACAGTCAAATTGCCATCCAAAAAAAGCTGTACCAATTGACACACCCACCAATGGGGAACAGAGTTCCAATTTCCCCATATTCTCACCAAATCTGGAAACTATTTGTCAGTTTGGATCGGTGAAAAGTATTCTCATTGTTTTAAATGGCACTCCATCGCCTAGGAATGATGAGCATCCACTGATAACTTCTTAGCAAATGTCTGTTCTTCTTTCATGAATATCATGTTTCTTTTGGTTTCATAATTCTTGTTTATTTGGTATGTTCTAGGAAAGTTGAACGTTTCAAGCTTGTTACCAGCACCCTTCCCTGTATTCTAGTGTTGGATGCATGTCATGTTCATGTGCCTGTCAGATGTCAACAGTGTGCTCAGTATGCCTTCTTGAAATAGAAATCCCTACATTTTAAAGATCACTAAACAGACTATTTTTCGAATATAGATTTATCAAAGGAAGAGGAACATTTGGAAGTACAACCACCTCTGGCAAATATTGGAAGACAGAGAGAAACAAAAGAAGATCAAGAAAAGAAAACCACTTTGGTGAAAGAAGAACTACCACCAAAAAGAATTCAAGTAACTCATCCTGAAAGGGAAGGCAAGCAGGAAGACAATGCAGGGAAAGAAAAGTTCAAAACAAGTCTCCAAATAAATGACATGGACGAGATGCCTGATAAAAATGCTGCTGCGAATATCAAGATACCCTTCAGACAGAGAAAGCATTACTCGTTCACAGAAGCGACGGAGAACCTGCACCACGGGCTTCCTGCCTCGGGCGGCCCGGTCGGGGCAGGTGTGATGAGAGGCGGCGTGGGCACCAGCAAGCCTCGCGGTAACGCGGACGGACTGAAGCCAGAACATTCTGTGAGTGGGTATGAACCCTCTTTCGGCAAGTCTTCCCGAACAAAAGCAAAAGATACTTTCAGAGATAAGAAAAGAAGTCTAATGGAAGAACTCTTTGGGTCGAGCTATGTCTTTAAACACGACCAGACCAGCACGGCTGCTCCTAAACACGCTGACGAGACTCTGGAAAGTAAGAAGATGCACCATCTACCTCCTAGTCAGGCCTCCGCCAGCAACGCTTTCGGAGATTCTAAAGTAACTGTGGTAAATTCTATTCAGTCATCTTCACCTACAGAAGGCAAAAGAAAAATAATTATTTAAATATAATCAATATCCTAATACATTCTGATATGATATTCTCGTTCTTATGTGCCTTTAATCTTATAATGTTAGTGTTGTGTGTCTGTGTGTTTCAGTACTTAAACTGACTTTGGATAATTAAGGTTTTTATAACCTAATTTTGAAAATCCATTTTGTATTAGCCAATCACATTTCAAATATAAAATTATATCTTTTCTTCCTACAACTGAAAACATGTCCATTATCTTTTGGAAGACTGATTTACTCCATGGCTTTAATACTCTGTGGGACTCCACGGCTCATAAGTCCAAGTCAGCCAGCCAAGACCCACACACCTCATATATGTGGGAACGTCCGCAGCAATCAAATTGTGTTTTAACTAAAAAACATGGAAGCAGCTTTGAAAGAGAAGACTCTATAAAAAAAAAAAAAAAGGCATAGTGATGACCAAGCGTGGTTTTATGAAAATTACTTTTGCGTGTTTTCCTATTCAGCTCAACTGCCTTTGTGATGACACTCTCCTCATGTACACCTGAGATTCACTATTTTTATTTCTATTTGTTACATACCTATTCCTTGTCCTTCTTCCTGTTAATCTTGTTGTAAAAGAGCACCTGGGCAGAAGAGTGTCCACTCTAGCGAGCGGCTCCATTACACTGAGAGTATCTCGTATGGGGACTAGATAGCGGCTGCGCTCCCAGCACTAATCAGTTTACTTACCACCTTCATTTAGTTTAAGGCCAACTTATTTACAGTGTGGACCATGCTATTTCCAAAGAGGTTTATGGAAACTTTTAAAAGAGAGTGAAAGCCATGGTGGGAAAACAATTGTATTCAAAACCGAAGACGAGATAAATACTGTAACTGCCATAAGCTTTGATCTTTATGAAAACCACAGAGGGGAACAGAGAAGGAAAGGGAGGTGGGGGAGGGAGGAAAGTTCGATGTTCCACAGGCTTCTAAGGAGAGACACGCAAATGCACGTCAAATGATATAAATGCCTAGCCCTAAATTCTGGAGAAATTCACTAAAAGGATTCTTGGAAATGGTATATGGAATAATATTCCAGTATTTTAACATCTACTTGCTTTACAGCAGGTGTAGGATTTTTCAAGGGATCTTTTCTTATGCCTGCCTACCCATAACAAAAGCATAAATCATAACATGAGTTAAGGGTCCGTCCGACTCTTGATCTCAGCCCAGGTCTTGATCTCAAGTTGTGAAATCAAGATGCACTGGGCATGGAGCCTACTTTTTTTTTTTTTTTAAAAAGATTTTATTTATTTATTTGACAGAGAGACATAGTGAGAGCAGGAACACAAGCAGGGGGAGTGGGAGAGGGAGAAGCAGGCTTCCCGCAGAGCAGGGAGCCTGATGTGGGACTCAATCCCAGGACCCTGGGATCATGACCTGAGCCGAAGGCAGACGCTTAACGACTGAGCCACCCAGGCGCCCTGGAGCCTACTTTAAAAAGGAGAGAGAGAGAGAGATCTAGGCTGGTAGTACCCTCAGGGCAGGAGAAATGCAAATTGTCTCTGGAAAAACCTGTCCTTGACCCAGGCCTCAAGAAATTCCCATAGATAATTAAAAACAAAAACAAAAACAAAAACCCACCCACACACATGCAGTCCAAAAAATGATAAAAGACAAAAAAACAAGGTGTTAAGACAACCAACAGGAACAGATATCAGGGTCAGATCTGCAAAGACTCTACATGTTGCAATTATTATACGTAGAAAATAAGCATGTTTAAAGAAATAAGTTTCTGAAAATATGAATAAAAAGAACAAGAACTCAGCATATGTAACAAAGAACTTAAAAGATATACATATAATCATTGAATTTAGATTAACTCTATAAATGGGCTTAACAGCAGAAGAAACCAGAACACAGCAAAAAGATGGATCTAAAGAAGCGATCACCATCGAAGCACAGAGAGAGAGGAAGTATGAGGGGAGGTTAACAGGCATTCACAGATTAAAAAGGCTGAACTAATATGTAATCTGATCTTCTGAAGAAGAAAGAAGAGAGAATGGAGCAGGGTTAAATACCTAAAGAGATAAACGGTGAAAAATTTCCAGAATTGACAGAAGGTACCAATCCACTGATTCAGAAATCAAGCAAAATAAACAGAAATAGAAATGAAACGAAACTCACACCTGGCTAGGGCATGGTGAAACTGCAGAACACCAAAGACAAAGAGAAATCTTAAGATCAACCAGACAGTGAAGGCAACGTATTGTGAAAGGAAGCACGGCACGCATCCATCACGACAGTGAAGGCAGAAAACAGTGGGGAGCCCACGGGACAGCCGTGACCTAGAACCGCACACCCTCCAACACTGTCCAGAAGAAGGAAGATGCAGGACACGTTTTCAGAGCCTCGCTAATGCGGAGATCAGCAAACCTTTTCTATAAAGGGCCAGATAGTAAATAACTTAGGCTCCACAGGCCACCTACTCTCAGTCACACCTTCGCGACACCACTGGAACGTGAAAACAGTGGGAGACGATACGCAAACGGGCCTGGCTGGCCTCCTTCCAATACAACAAACCAAGTGCAGCCCGCTCGCCAAGTAGAGCCTGCCACCTAACTCCCGTTCTGACTGACAGACTTCAGGCAGAGGGACTGGTTTGAGATAAAAGGTCTCCTGTGCGAGCAAGAGAGTAGTGAATGTGTAGTCCTAACATCGTGGTTTTACACCATCATCTCTTGTAGGGTCACACGGCTGAGGCATCATGCGTATGATGACGAGTACCTCGTGCATCGGGAGGGAAGGACTGACGTTCTGGTGTTGGTGCTCACGCTACAGCAGAGAGGAAAGCATTAACGTTAAGCATGGACAAATTTCCTAATGTTAAAACAAAAATCAAGTAACTTCAAAATTTAAGGGGGGAGAAGGATGTGGGAAAAAAAGAAAGAAGAAGGCAATCATGAGATAATAGAAAATAGGTACTGGGGGGACACCTGGGTGGCTTAGTCGGTTAAGCGGCTGCCTTCAGCTCAGGTCATGAGCCCACGGTCCTGGGATCGAGTCCCGCATTGGGCTCCTTGCTCAAGAGGGGAGCTTGCTTCTCCCTCTCCCTCTGCCTGCCACTCCCCCTGCTTGTGCTCGCTCTCTCTCTCTGTGTCAAATAAATAAATAAAATCTTTAAAAAATAAAGAAAGAAAGTATGTACTGGCCTCTGCCCAGGCTCCCGGCACAGAGCTCCTGAAACCCCCATAATTCCCTGCATGGGAAGAGCACTCGGAGCACCTTTTGTTCTGGTATTTGGTCTCTAACCCCTTCCTGACACAGGGCTCCGGAAACCCTGGAAATTTCTGGGTAATGGGCGTGTCTTTTGTTCTAACGAGGCGACTCCAGGTGGGCTCCTGGGTGGGGGCTGGTCACCGGAAAGACCACACTGGGATTAGAAGTTTGGAACTTTCAGCCCCACCCTTATACTCTTGAGAAGGGAGAGGGGCTGAAAATGGAGTTGATGACCCACCATGCCTACCCAAGGAAACCTCCATAAAATCCCGGCAGCATGGGGTAGGGAGAGCTTCTAGGTTGAACACATGAAGGTGCGGGGAGAATGGCGTGCCTGGAGACAGCGTGGAAGCTCCACACCCCTTCCCACACACCTTGCCCTAAGCATCCCCTCCATGTGCTGGTCATCAGTATCCTTTATCATATCCTTTTATAACAAACTGGCAAACAGGAAGGAAATGGCTTTCCTGAGTTCTGAGCTGCTCTAGCAAATTAATCAAACCTGAGGAGGAGATCATGTGAATCCCTGACTGATAGTGGTTGGTCAGAAGCAAAGCCCAGACCTCCCGGTAATGGGTAGCCCAGCAAATAAAAAAAGCACCAGTAAAGAAAAAGATTTGAATAAGACAGTTGGTAACTCTAACCTAATGGACACACACAGAAGACAACTTCAAACTTGTATTTTTCACCACAAATGGAGGATTTACAAAAATTTTATCCTAATATATTTTAAAGTTGAGAAGAAATGGTTAAATCCTAAGCTAATTTTCCTAATATAATTCAAGAAAAAATATAAAACTGAAAAACCTCATAATCACTAAAGAAATTGAAATCAGTAGTTAATCTTTCAATAAAAATAAGAGAAAACCCAGAAGATTTTACCAACAAATTCATCATATATTCAAAGAATAACTCAGACCTTAAAGCTGGTCCAGAATATAGAAAAAGGAACATTTTCCAACTCATTCGTATGAGACTGGCATAACCTTGATAACAAAACCAGATGAGGAAAAAGACAATACTGTCCACATTCAACACTTCTATTCCACACTGTACTAGAGGTTCTGGCCAGAGCAAGTAGGCAAAAATGAAATAAAAGGCATTGATTGGAAAAGAAGTAAAACTATCTGTATTCACAGATGACATGATCTTGTATATAGAAAATCCTAAGGTATCCACTAAACTACTGGAACTGATAAATGAGTTTGCAGAATACAAGATCAATGTATAAAAATCAATTTGTATATAACAATCTGAAATGAAATTTTAAAAATTTCACTTATAATAGCATCAAAAAGAAAATACTTATGAATAAATTTAACAAAAGAAATAGAAAATATCATCTGAAAACCACAGAGCGTTGTTGAAAGAAACTGAAGATCAAAATAGCTTGAAAGACAGCCCATGTTCATGGACTGGAAGACCTAATACTGTTAAGAGGGCAATACTCCCCAAGCTGACAAATTCAACACAATCCCTATCAGAATCCCAGCTAACTTCTTTGTAGAAATTGAGAAGCTAATTCTAAAATTCATATGAAATTGCAGGGGACACAGAACAGCCAAAACAATCTTTAAGAAGAAACACAAAACTGGAGGATGCACACTTCCCAATTTCAAGACTTACTACAAAGCTCAAAACATTTTGGTATTGGTTTAAGTACAGACAGACAATGAGGTGGATGGAATAGAACTAAGAGTCCAGAAATAAACCCATGTATCTACAGTCCACTGATTTTTGACAAGGTTGCCAAGACCACTCAATGGGGAATAAACAGTCTCAACAAATGGTGCTTAAAAACCAGATATCCACGTACAAAAGAATAAAGGTGAACCCTTACCTCACTCTCTATACAAAAATTAATTCAAAGTGAATAAAAGACTTAAATGTAAAAGTTAAAACTATAAAACTCTTAGAAGAAAACATAGACATAAATCTCTGTGACCTTGGATTTGGCAACGGATTCTTAGATATGACACCAAAAGCACAAACAACAACAAAAATATTGGCAAAAGCTACACAATATTCATTCAACTTAAGAATGAACTCTCAGGCAGGAGTCAATACTGAGTGTTGAAAGAGGGATGCAGAAGAGGAAAGGATGGCGGAGGAGTAGGGGACCCTATTCCAACTGGTCCCCGGAATTGAGCTGGATATCTACCAGACCACTCTGAGCACCCACGAAACCAGCCTGAGATGTAAGATCTGGATCTCTACAAACAGAATATCGCAGGCGGTTGGTTTTGAGGTACGAAGCTGGGAGCCGTGATTCCGAGGGCAGATATCGGAGGATAAACGGCAGCGGGAGGGTGCCTGGCCGTGGGGATCCTATACCACCGGTGAGTGACAGCCTCGCGCGGTGCGGACGGGCACAGACTCGCAGACCGGTAGTGGCGGGGAAAGGACTTTACGGCAGCCCCCGGGGCAGAAACCCAGAGGGCGGGGTCACGCGTGCGAACTGGGAGCGGCTGGTGGTTTTGGAAACACAAAGGGCAGAGACATGCCCCGACCTGGAGGCAGGACTGGGGGCGCTGCGGAGGGGCGCACAACCCAGGACACTGCAGTTTACAGCAGCACGGACAGAAACGGAGACGGTGTGGCCTGGAGAGCGCACTAAAGAACAGACTGCGGTCTCTCTGCTCTGAGGCAGAAGGTTGGAAACGGTCTCTTCTGCTCTGACTCATGGAAGAGACGTGGAAAGCCACCAGGGAAAGCCGCCAGAGAACAAAAGCCCCAAAAAACCGGTTCCCACTGAGCCAAACCCCTGCCACAGGGGTCAGGGCAACTCCACCCAAACAGGGTTGCCTGAGTAACAGCGCGGCAGGCCCC
>NC_138369.1:187575228-187602948 GCF_054177405.1 Leptonychotes weddellii | reverse complement strand
AAAAAAAAAAAAAATACAGCAAACAGTTACCATTTTTTTATGTGTTACTTTTATAATTTAAAAAATTTTTATTTTAGAAATGCACACAATTTTTCATTTACATATGGGATATCGCTGGAAGAATCATAAGAAAACGGTAACAGAAGATGGGGTGACACGATGGTCAAGGGTCAGATCTACCTCCCACCGTATCCCTTTCTGCAGCTTTTGAATCCAGTACCATGTTTATTATCTATTTAAGAACAATACCATTTCTGAAAACCCACAGTGATGTAAAACCTGAAGGACACTTACGTGCCCCTCGCATCGGCCCTGCCAGCTGCTGCCACGTGTGGCAAGATCCCCAGCTAACCGTGCGTCTTCTCCCCTGGCCGCTGTGAGCTCTGTCGAAGCCTTGAGTGTGAACTGAAAGAACGGGTCTTTAGGAGATCGAGAAGGCTCTTGTCAGGGAGACAGGACGCGGATTAGTGAGCAAGGATGTCCCCGGGCAGGCCGTGCGTGGCCACCGAGCGTTCCCGCACACCGGGCCCTTGATGCGGGCGCCAGGCGCCTGGGCCTCGCAGCTTCCCCGTGCCACTGCCTCTGCCTCCTCAGGCGGCCCTCCCAGCCTTGGTGACCCGGGTCCGCCCTCTGATGCTTTTGCTCTAAGTGCTCCCGTGACTCCTGCTGCACATCCTCTCTTAAAGCTAAGTCAACCTGGGTGGAGGCATCTGAACTAAATAAAGCACCAGAGTACTCTCTTTCTCCAGTACAAGTCATGGAATTAACAACGAGCTGCTTATTAGGCCGCTAGGGAACTCAAGAATACAAATATGACCTTTTAAAAACCAGTGACAGAATTTAGCTTTACGGGGCTGTGGCCAAGCAAAGTTGACAGTTAAAGTCCTCCGTCACTTGTCACAGTTACAAACTGGTCATAGCAAGTAGGCGGGCTGTAAGGAAGAACAGTCACACAAGCCCTTGCAAAAATTTTAATTATGAAAGTGTTTTACATGGGGAAACCAGACTTACTGTGGTGATCATTTACAGTGTATACAAATATCAAATCACTACGTTGTAGTCTTCAAACTAATATAATGTTATCTGTCATTTAGAACTCAAAAAAAAAGCAACACAACAGTAAAAAAAAAAGTGTTTTAAAAAATGTATCCACTCATTTTAATCAGAATTCCTAGTTTGTTTTTAACTTTGTTCCATTCTACAAAGCATAAATATTAAATGCTTATAAAACACACTTCATTTGAAATGCTTTAAATATAAAACACAGAATTCAAGCATAAAACAATGCATTATGATCCCATGAATACATTTACAAAACACAGTAACGAAAAGTTAACAACTTCAAACAAGTAGATAATACTATACGCAGGCTCGCGTATGACCTTTTAAACAGAGGAGGAAAACCACACAAGCAATGTCACTTAGTGTTATTCTTTTAGTAGGACTACGGGAGACTTCAAACTCTGGTAGTGGTATTAAAATTAAATCGCTTTCTAATCTGGATCAGAAATAGTGCTAAGTCTTTTTAAAGTACTTAAGTGAGAAAATTTTGACTTTTCAGTTGGCAATGTGACCTTTAAAGTACGCCAATGGTGCACACCCCCAGTAACGTGTCGCCAAGGCCCCTTCTTGTGACAAACCCGGGACTTGCTGGCCGGGTCACACGTGGGAGAGCCTGGCCTTCCAGCTCGGTGACAAGTGTACAAAATCAGGACTCTCGTATCTCACATAAAATCCAAGAACAAACACATTCAACAAAAAAACTAACCTGTGTGCTTTTGTTTCCTTAAAAAAAAAAAAAGCATCAATCAGATTTGTAACCTCCTCAGCGGAAATCCACTCCCTAAGATGTCACAGTTGCATCTGTCTTCCTTCAGCTGAAAGGGTGGAGCACAATCGCCACAACCTTGTTACAGACTAAAATCCAACAGGTAATCCCAACGCCACCTGGAAATACAGACGCTCACCGTCAGAAGGCATGCCAACAGTCCCGCCTGCATTTCCTGCCTCTGCTACCCTTAACTCACAGGAAGTCAACCCTTCTGCAGCAGCGCTCGGCTAAGAAAGCCTAGGTGTGTGCTTCCTGGATTCAGATTCAGCAGGCCTCCTCCTGATTCACAGGGCTGCCCTCCTTACTGAACAGGAATCACACAGAACAGCTACCAGAGATGTGCATGGTCATGTATGATATTAACAAACGGTAAAACCGCCCAGGAAGACTGTTTTTCCTTCTCAAAAAAGCATTATGAACACAGACAGCAGTGCCTACCCATGCCTTTCTTGCCCAGCTGGTGATGGAGAAACAGGAAGTCAGGCAGCAGGAGTGGCCGATGGCCCTCTGGATGCCCGGAAGGGCATCCTCACGCTCTCCTGCTCAGCAGCACTGACAGCCCATGGGCACAGTGCCCACAAGGTTGGGTGGGGGGAGGAGGGGGCAGGGTGGAGGGCGTGGTGAAACTGGGATCTCTGCAACAGTCACTCCTCTTCACTCAGTAATTCACCTCCAGCAACAGATCACAACCAAAGGCTGAATGACAGGGATGTGTGCGACATGCAGCATTATTCCTGATCATAAGGAATTAGGACCTAAATATGTATCTTTTATCAGGGGAATTAGTAAATCATGATATATCCCAATGAAGAGCAAGTTATTCAAAATTTCTTAAAAAGTTTAATGATATGGGAAAGGGTTTACAATATAAAGTAAAAAGGGGTCTAAAACTGTATGTGCCAGATGATCTTAGTTGTATAAAATAAATAGAAAAAAAGGGTGGAAAAACATACCACAAAGTTAAGAGAGGTATCTACAGCTTATGAGATGTTTTTAAATTGTTCTTGTATTTCTAATCATTCTACAATGATATGTACCACTTTTTTTTTAAAGATTTTATTTATTTATTTGAGAGAGAGAGAAAGAGCATGAGCAGGGAGGAGAGGGAGAAGCAGGCTCCCCCCTGAGCAGGGAGCCCAATGGGGGACTCGATCCCAGGACCCTGAGAACATGACCTGAGCCGAAGGCAGCCGCTTAACCAACTGAGCCACCCAGGCGTCCAATATGTACTACTTTTAACACCCAAAGGATATTTTTTTTTTTAATTTTATTTATTTATTTATTCATGAAAGTCAGAGAGAGAGAGAGGCAGAGGCAGAGGGAGAGAAGCAGGCTCCCCGCCTAGCAGGGAGCCTGATGCGGGACTCGTTCCCAGGACCCTGGGATCATGACCTGAGCCGAAGGCAGACGCTTAACCGTCTGAGCCACCCAGGCGCCCCACACCCAAAGGATATTATTACCTTTCAGAAATAAAAGAATGACCAATAGCACTACATGCTGGAGAGAGGCCAAGCGAAAGAAATGAAGAGAGGTCACAGAACCTAGGGACTAGAGATCGGGGTTTCACTGAACAGGGTATCAGACAAGGTATGGGCTGACGTTCTGCAAGCAGACCCAGGGTGAACTCCAGCTCTGCTGCTTAACATTTCAGTGACACTGGACAAGGTAAGTAACTTCTCTAGCCCTGTTTCTTCACCGTGAGCCTTGTGCAAGGCCAAGGCAAAGTACTGCTCACTAGTCAATGGATGAGCTTGGGTTCCTTCACCTTGTACCCCACACGTCTACAGAAGCCTATCCGTATTCTTCTGCTCTGGTTTCCAGAAACCTCTTACCTGCTACTCTAGTCGGAAATGCTACCAGGCGGTCTAGCGGAGTGATCCACTTGCTCGGTACCACAGCCACGGGGACTGAGTAGTACTTCCAGATGAGCGACACCATCAGGGCAGCCTGCAAAGACAGTGCTGGTGAGTGCAGCAACCCACCGGCCACACGCCCAGTAACCAAGGAGGACGACAGACAGGCAAACACTAAGGAAACTCTCCCAACTGGTGACTTCAAGCCCCACCAATCCAGTCCTTGCAGGACACAGACACATCCACACAGCCACTAATTTGCTGGCACCCCGAAACAGAGTGTCTGTCGAATTAAAGACTAGTTCACGGGGCGCCTGGGTGGCTCAGTCGTTAAGCGTCTGCCTTCGGCTCAGGTCATGATCCCAGGGTCCTGGGATCGAGTCCCACATCGGGCTCCCTGCTCCTTGGGAGCCTGCCTCTCTCTCTCTCTCTCTCTGTCTCTCATGAATAAATAAATAAAATCTTAAAAAAAAAAAATAAATAAATAAATAAATAAGCTTCTCTCACTTCCCCGCAGGCTCCCCAAACTGCACTGGAATAAAGGCGATAAAGGCAAGAGCCCCAGAGAAGCTACTCCAGCATTCAAGTGCTAAAAAACCCCCATGTTTCACAACTCAAGAGACTTTCTTGGAACCCTCGTGCACTGCTGGTGGGAATGCAAGCTGGTGCAGCCCCTGTGGAAACAGTACGGACGTTCCTCTGAAAGTTAAAAATAGAAATACCATAGGACCCAGTCATTCTCCTACTGAGTATTTGCCCAAAGAAAACAAAAACACTCATTTGAAAAGATACATGCACCCCTATGTTTACTGCAGCATTATTTACAGTAGCCAGGACACGGAAGCAGCCCAAGTGTCCATCGACAGATGGACGGACAAAGAGGAGGTGGTGTATTTATATATATTTACACACATACATACACACACAGTGGAATACTACTCAGCCACTAAAACGGATGAGATCTTGCTGTTTGTAACATGGATGGATCTAGAAGGTATAACGCTATGTGAAATAAGTCAGAGACAGGAAGACAAATACCATATCATTTCACTCATATGTGGAATCTAAAAAATAAAACGAATAAACAAAAAGCAGACCTATAAATACAGAGAACAAACTGATGGTTGCCAGAGGGAAGAGGAGTAGAGGGATAGTAGATAAAGGAGATTAAGAGGTACAAACTTCCCGTTCCAAAATAAATAAGTCATGGAGATGAAAAGTACAGCAGAGGAAATGTAGTCAGTGATATCGTAACCACGTTGCACGATGAGGGATGGTGATTACACTTATCGTGGTGAGCACTGAGCAACGTAGAGAATTGCTGATTCATTACGTTGTACACCTGAAACTAATAGGACACTGTACGTTAACTGTACTTCAATTTGAAACCAGAGAGAGGGAAAGGCTTTCTTTTAGCCTAACTTATAAACGCACAGCGTTCGGTTCCATACCCACCGGAGAGCACAGCACAGCCACGGAAAGTGGAAAAGCCTGAACTCTCAGACCTGGATTCTGGGGGCCACAGAGCCCTGGAGGACAGTCCATTATCAACTTTAAAGACCCCAGGTAACACAACAGTACACTTACTTGCAATACATAGAAGGCAACACTTATAACCCATTTTATCTTGGCCAACTGAGCTGTCCGAGCTTTCACTGAAAGGAAAAACAGGATGAAATCATTATATCAGTCCTGAAGAAAAAGGAAAATATTCAAATACACAGAAATGTTATTCTCCTTTTATAAAATATCTTCTAATCATGTTGTGTAGCATTTGCTCGGTATATTTAGAAAATATAAAACAGAATTTCTTAAAAGCCACACATCCATTCATTAAAATAGAGTCACGCACAAATTGTAAGATTTGAAGCTTTAATTTTGAACACCCTTAGAACTATCCGTCTACACCAGAGATTCTTTTTATAGTGTACTTACCAACAGGACTACGTTTGCTTCCCAGGTCTCCCTGTCTACACAGTACACTAACCCACACGTGGGAGCCTAGCTTGTCCTGGGCCTGGGGGGCCCTCCGTATGTCTTACTAGCCTGGAGAAAGCTGTCTCACTGTGTGAGTTCCCAGCACGTGGGTGGAAATGTCTTCATCAGAGGAGACTGTTAGGGACGGTGGCGACCACAGCGATGAACAAGACCTGATCCTGACCCTGTCAGTCTATTCTCAGATAAGGACACTCTGGGCATGTTTGAGAGCGTTCACAAAAGCCCTTGGGCATCCACTGTGACACTTTCTCTAGGCTTATCTTGAAAAGTGTTGAGGGACGCCTGGGTGGCTCAGATGGTTAAGCCTCTGCCTTCGGCTCAGGTCATGATCTCAGGGTCCTGGGATCGAGTCCCACATCGGGATCTCTGCTCAGCGGGGAGCCTGCTTCTCCCTCTGCCGCTCCCCCTGCTTGTGCTCGCTCGCTCTCTCTCTCTCTGACAAATAAATAAAATCTTAAAAAAAAAAATAAAGAAAGAGAAGCGTTTAATTTGAAAATGTCTACCTACAGAAACAGAAAAAAGCTAAGAGGATGTTGTTTCTGTGTTTAAGAAGCAAAGGTTCACTGGCAAATAAAGAGAAAGTAATCATGACTACTGAGTTTCTTCTGGACAAACATTGAGAACATCTAAGAATCAAAGCATATATCCTACCAATCTTATAAAAAGACTTCTCTATTCGTCAGCCCCCATGGAGCTTTCCACACTAGAGCGAAACCAGTACCGTGAGTTTTAAGCTTATCCGTCATCTTGTTGATCTTTCTCTCTAGCCTGGCATATCTGGCGAATTCATCCATCATGTTGACAGTGGAGAGCTCCTGCTTCATGTCCTGGATCTCTGCTCTCATCTGTGCCTCCTGCTCAGCATCCTTCTGCAGCAGCCTGGACATCTGGTGGAGTGGACAGCTGCGGTCAGTGCCTTCCCACGGGGGGACAACTCCGCCCCATCCTACTGCTGCCGCTTCCAGCCGGGCAGGCTGCCCTTTACCCGAACAGCCAGGCTCTGCGGCCTAGTCCTGCTGCCCTCTATGACCACCACAAAAACAAAAACTCCCTCTGATGTGACTCACCGTTCTAATTATACGTTTCCTTTTGCAGACATGCCTATAGATCGCTCCAGCACAAATGTCTGTATCTTTCACTATAACTGTAAAATTGTGATTATAAAGTGAAAACCAATTCCAGGCGTCAGTCAGGTTAACAGGACCACACATCCTCTTCCCTTGAAGAATTTAGTCCTAAATTAGGTAGGCAGAGGAAGGGGGGCGGTGCTAGTGAGGAGGGGGCGGCCCAGCAGCAGGACTTAATCCCTAGCACCATCAGGAGGGCATTCCCACAGAGGGGCCCCTGGCAAGGGAAGACAGAGCCAAGCATGGTGATGTGAGCATCTCCAGAAAGGGCAGCCTGGCATAGGACGCAGAGTGAGAGGCCTACAGGTTAAGAGGAAAGCACCCAGCCAACCCCAGCGACAGAGCCCAAGGGGGGCCGGCAGGCATGGGGGTAGGGCAGGAGCAGGCAGCAGTGGGGATGCGAGATCAATTACAAAGCACTGATCAAATCCAGTAAACATACTGAAAATAATGGGAGCCAGTTTTCTCACTCTCAGAACAAGGAGTTAGGAATATGGAAGAACCAGAATGAATCCTGCAGTGTTGAATTAGAATTGGAGGCATGGGTGTGAACTCGCGATTTTTGGCAGGTAGAGAAATACAGACATAAATTTTGTGAAGAGGCGCCACTGACAGCCAGACCCCACATGGGCCGTCCCCAGATGCCACTCACCCTCACATACAACTGCGGGGACGCTGGCAGGCGGGAGCCCAGGGACCAGATGGCAGTGGCCACGAGGTGGCGCCCGGCAGCCGGCCAGGATGCCTCAGGATCGCCCAACAGCAAGGGTGCGGTGAGGAGGGAGGGTGGTGGGGCCGCACCCCCCCCTTCGGACCCGCCCCGAGGGAAGAGTGAACGTGCCACGGCGCCAGATGAGATGCAATGAGAACATAACATCCCTTCTGCGACACGGGACAAAGATGTTCTAAGCATTCTGCAAACTCACTGCCCTTGCCATATTCAGAAAGGTCAGCCATACAAGTCAAGGAAATACCGGGAATCCTTCCAGACTGAAGAGACGTGGCAAGTATGTGCAATGCACAGTACTGGCCGGGATCCTTTTGCTACAAAGGACCTTGAGTGGGACAAGCGAAAACAGGAGCAGGTCAGTAGGAAGGTTCCTGATGGCTGTGCTGTGGACAAGGCACCTGTTTATACAGCAATGTGTCGGGGAATGCAGGGGCTCAGGTTGACAACTTATTTTCAAATGGTTCAGGAAACAAAATCAGTTCTTTGTATTGTATGCGTACCTTTTCTGCACGTTTGTTTCAAAATTGTAAAAACAGATTAATGGAAAAAGATGAAAGGGGATAATGTATGTAAGTGTATGGGCACATAGCAAGTGCACAATAATTGAGTTTGTCCCTCCAGCTTGGGGTCCCCTCTGCACAACAGGGCAACTCTTCAGATAGAGCCAGGGAGCCGCGCCCCATCATGGGTCTCCCGGGGCGTCTGCGCAAGTGCGGGGTCCTGGGACACCCTCTGAGGTGGCATTCTCTAGCGCCTGCACAATGAAGCCCTTTTTGTGGGGACAAAGGTCTCTCAAGGGCACCTGCACAAAGCGCAGTGTGTTTGGCCCTGCGCATCTTCCTGCAGGCTTCATGCCAAGAGTAGGGGTCTTCAAACCCAGCTCTGTCTTCGTCCCCTCTGCCCTAGCCTGACCACTACCCAACACTTGAACTAAAGGACATATATACGCCAACCTGATCCCCCCTAGAGACGAAAATAGGAATGGGCCAAATTTTCTTTAGAAAATCACAGAATCGGGCGCCTGGGTGGCTCAGTCGTTAAGCGTCCGCCTTCGGCTCAGGGCATGATCCCAGAGTCCTGGGATCGAGTCCCACATCGGGCTCCCTGCTTGGCAGGCAGCCTGCTTCTCCCTCTCCCACTCCCCCTGCTTGTGTTCCTGCTCTCGCTATCTCTCTGTCAAATAAATAAATAAAATCTTTAAAAAAAAAAATCACAGAATCATCTTTCAGAGCAAGAGTCTATAGATGTTGCTTAGCTTTATAAATCAAGAAACAGGCACAGGGTGGGGAAATAGATTTTTTGAGGTGATAGATATATTCCTTATCTTGATTGTGATGGTGGTTACCCTATGAATAAGTAGCCCAAAACTCATCAAACTGCCCACCTACCTAGAAACAGTGAATTTCACTGAATGCAAATTACACATCAATAAACCTGATGTTTAACACTAGATCTTCAAAAGAAGAAATAGAAGCACAAGCACATTACTTAACAGTATAGAGAACACACAAAAAAAATTAAAAACTGAAAAGACCAAAGATGTTTACTCAGGACTAGAAGGTGAGTGAGGGTGGGAAAATGAGCTTGTGGAGAAGTTTAGAATCTTATGGTTAAATTAGACAACTGTAGTTGGGAGGGATAATGAATAAATTATGTCTACAAGTACACAAAAATATTTGGAAGTGTTTAAATTTGCAAATAGGTACCTATATTAATCCAAGACCTCCTTATTAGTGACAGTTAAAATGTACTAGAACTATGAATTAAATTTTAAAATCTAATGAGATTTGAATTTAAGTGTTCTGAATATTAATTTTTCAAACAAAAATAAACCTCTGACCTCCTTATGTATTCAAAAGCACCTTCCAGGACATTAAACCTCCCACTTGACAGAAACAGATAAGCTACGTGGGGTACAGCTTTTCAAAGACCTGGAGATGGGTACACAAAGAATTCTCAAGCAGAAAACAAGTTTTTCAAAATTCTTATTAAGAGGACAGGCAGTGGAAGAATCTGGGGAGAAAACAAGGATAGAACCAATCATCCTTGTCACCCTTGTCCCCAGACGCTGGCTGCCAGCCTGCATGAGCTCATAGTGTCCTACCAGACTCACCCTCAGATCCTGTCCAAGTTCCACACCCCTTTCCCAACAGACAAAATGTTACGTTTTGAACTTGGAGTCACACCAGGGAAGAGTCAAACTCCACTCCACCACTCAGTGGCTGGCATCTGGACTAGACCCATCTGAATTAATGTATAATGGCATTTAAGCCCAAAGGTTCGTCCCTCCTGAAACAAAGGGGGCACCAGGGGAATGACATGCTGGGGTTGCCCACTTAGATGTGTCCCTAATACTGGCGACGCACTGCTCACCCCGAGAAGGGACCAAGACTCCTGCGAAGCTGCAGACCCACATGAGGGCCCCCAGTTTGGAGCCCTCCTCACAGCACTGGTCCTGCGCACCTGGACGACCCCATCCACGAGGCCCCAACTGCGCATGTGCACTCAACCGCCCCTGACCCCTCAATTACCCCCACAACTAATACTCGCGGGCCATCCTCACGCCTGGTGGTCCACAGAGGAACTCATGAGGCGAGTGTGCTCCCTGGAAAGGGGGAGGGTCTCAGGAAGGCCCCTACAGCAGCAGGCAGGTCCTGCAGTGTCTGTCCCTGGCCTCAGAGGCCTGGGCCCCCACAAGGAAAGGGAGGCGGCCACTTTTCAGAGCAGAAAATGAAGGGAATTTCAAAGTCATCAAATATGAAAATGGCAGTCACCCCACAAGCCAGATCCCAGAGGGCAGCCTGCGCTGGGCCCATGCCCAGGGTCTGCGAAGCGGGGTGCCCCGGAAGGGAGGGGCTATTATCCCAGCGCAGCACCCACTCTCAGCCACGTCAATCCTGGGGCGCCTGCGTAGTGCGCCTCCCTACACCCCGCCTCCCACCGGAGTCCCCGGGGCGCATGCGCAGTGCACACAGCTCGCCAGGACGCTCGCTCTGCCCTCGGCCACTGCTAGGCCTGGGGCGCCTGCGCGGGGCGCCTGCGCAGTGCGCCTCCCTACACCCGCGCGCAGGGGTGCTCCCAGGGGTATCTCTGTCTCCCTCTTCCTCTGCCTTTGGCTGAAGAAAGTCCTGGGTCACCTATTAAATGAACTAGGCCCTCTCATCCATATACCCTGTGACCAGCTTGAAGAGAATTAAGAACTCTCAGGAGAATTCCAACCAAGTCAACACCAGGGACTGGGTGTCCTCATCCAGGCCCCCATCTCTACCCAAGTATTCAGCTGAGGTCCCCTCCCAGGACCCTGCAAGGCTTTGCTAGGCAGAGGACTTGTGATACTTAAGAGACTTATTCAAGGGCCTCAACCAGCCTACCTAACGGGATGGTGCGCCCCCCCCCCCCACTTCCTTCTAGCTGCGTGGAAAATGCTTCTGAAACACTGGCAGGAAGGCTATCTTTGACGTAGGAGGACATGGCCCATTCCCAATCAAGCTTTGTTTCTCCTCGGGAGTCCTTCCCACTTAGGTCCTCCAAAAGGGCCTGCAACAGGCAGCCTCTAATGGTCATGAAAGAACAGCATCTTACCCTAACCAGGACCAGAGCGTTCCTTACGGCTTTACATTGACCCTCACCACAAACCCAGTGACCGGGTGGTACAGATCTCTTCATTACTCTTCCCTGTTCTGCACACCAACAGTAGGGGCTGTACTCTGCTAGGGTAAGTATATGTGACGACCCTGACAAATAGCGTTACAACCAAGGGGAAACAGGTTCAAGAAACCTAATTGGTTTGAGGTTACAGAGGTTATACAACCTGTGGGAAGCAGCACAGATTGTGAACCCAGTGCTTTTTCACCTAAATGAGGAACATCGAGGGACACAAGCCTCACGTACTTCTAGGTTGCAGCAATAACCCTTGGTGAGTGTGTCCTAGCTGCTGAGCACCAGTTTGGTGGAAGCTTGGTTAAGGAGCCTGATGGTGATAGGTCTTGCTTATATCCACTAGCATACCCCAAACACACACTCCTCTTTCCCCCTCCGCTAACAGGAAATTATGAGCAGCTCATAGAGGAATACAAAACTAACACAGCCTCTTTGAGCAATTTCATTTCATATAGCTCCAACAAGAGGTGAAATGGGATGGGGTACATAAGAAGAATCAAGGTAATATTCAAGAAAGATGGGCAGGCAAACCACAGAACGGGAGAAAATGTTTACAAATCATATATCTGGTAAGTAAACAATTCCTCACCCAACAACAACAACAAAACAAACACCCACTCACTCTCCGCTCTGAGTCCACAGAGGATGCCCTTCCCTTACGGACAAGCTCCTGATGCGCCATTAAAAAGGGGGCAAAGGACTTGAACAGACATTTGTCCAAAGAAGATATACAGATGGCCAATAAGCACGTAAAATGATATTCAACATCACTATTCATTAGGAAAATGCAAATCAAAACCACAATAAGATGCCACCTCACATCCACTGAGGATGACTATTATAAAAACAAAAACAAAACAAAACAAAATAGCAAGTGCTGGAAATTGTGGAAAAATTAGAACCTTGTATGTTGCAGGTGAGGATGCAAAATGGTGCAGCTGCTACGGAAACCGGTTGGGCAATGTCTCAAAAAGTCGAAAATAGAATACCATACTATCCAGTAATCCCACTTCCGGATGTTTACCCAAAAGTACTGAAAGCAGAGACTCGAACAGGTATTTGCACACCAGTGTTCCAGAAGCATTATTCACATAGGCCAAAAGGTGAAAACAACCCAAATGTCCATCAAAAGATGAAAGGATAAACAAAATGTGGTATACACAGACAATGAAATATTATTCAGCCTTAAAAAGGAAGGAAATCCTAACACATGCTACAACAGGGGTAGACCCTGAAGGCATTATGCTGAATGAAAAGAAGCCAGGCATAAAAGGAAAAATATCGCATGATTTCACGTACATGAGATAATCAGAGTAGTAAAATTCATAGAGACAGAAAGTAGAACTGTGGTTGCCAGGACTGAGGTGAAAGAGGGATAGGGACTTACTGTTTAATGGACAGTTTCAGTTTAGGAAGATGGAAAAGTTCTGGAGATGGATGGTGGTGATGGTTGCACAACAATGTGAATTATTTAATGCAAATGAACCATACACCCAAAAATGGTTAAAATGGTAAATTTTATGTTATGTATTATTTTACCACATTTTTTTTTAAAGACAAAAAAAAAAAAGGCAAAGGCCAGCTCTTCGAGGGTCTTTTATGCAATGCTAAGTATTTGGGACATCATCTTAAGGACTAAGCAGTATCAAGGGGAGAATGAGGGGTTAAGAGAGAATCTCCTATGCCTTAGTTGGGCAATGCAGGTAGTACAGTCCTAGAATAGAATCGCACATGAAACAGGCACTCAATGAATGCTGGTAGAATAAAGAAAGTAGAAATCCCGCCTAGTCTTAAATAACACCCCCTCCCCCATACACACCACCAATTTACATCAGGAGATAAGAGCAGGGAGAGCTGCGTTTCCCCCAATAATGCTACAATGGCGTGCACCCAGTCTTCGAGGTCTTTCAGTCTGTCAGACTCCGGCTGTGGGCATAAAGGGGGCGCCCTTCCCCAGGGTACAGCTCCCTGTTTCCCACACACACCTCCAATCTGCCACCAAACCTGTATCCATGCTCCAACAGGCAGAGGGACAAAACTAGGAGAATCACAAACCAAGGATCAGTCTCCACCCTAGTAGTCACTAACTGGATGACACATTGCAACTACCTGACCCTCTGAGTCAGACTCCTCCTCTGGGAGGTAAAGGGGCATGAAATGACATTCGCATCTTACAGCAGCCGTGACAACTGGACACGAGATAATGTACTCATGCTTACGCAAAACGCACGGCAGAGAGCTGCTCCCCGGTGCCCTTTGCTCTCTTGAATACAGGAAGCATGACACGGTGCCGAGATTCTGTCTACACTGCCTCCGACCGCAAAAATGGGGGCGGCTGCACCCTGAGACCCTTCCATCTGGGACCTGGCACGGCTGGTACTCCGGCACTACGTGCAGGGAAGGCCAGGGCCTCCGGGAAACCCTGTACTCCGCGCTGCGCCAGGCTCTGGACCCCAGCAGCGAGGGCTGCTTGATTCCTCCACCGACCAGGAGCTAACGGAAATAAGTATGGCCGGCCGGCAGAGGGGCACTGAGAACTTCCAGTCTCGGAGCTGCTGCCACGTGAAAACGTGGCCAAGTGTTGCCGGGTCATTCTTTTTTCTCCCTGACACCCCAGAAATCTGGATTTGGGGGTAAAGCTTTGCAACTCTTAGACGCTAGCAACTAAAAAAACAAAACAAAACAAAACTTAAAGCAGAACGGCCCAACCAAGACGCCTCTGCTGGCGGAACCCAGCCCTCACGCGGCCAGTCTGAGACCCCCGTATCTACGCCAGGCTCGCCGGGGACCGAGGCAGCGACCCACCGGCCCCTGGAAGGCAAAGCAGCTACTTACGAAGGAGGAGAAAGACGGGAGGAGGATCCTGAGGACATTGCACCCAAACACGAAGCTGAGCACCAGCAGCCACGCCCAGCGGTCAGCCTCCGCGTCGCTCATGCCGGACGCTCCCGGAGGTGCCGGCTCCGCTAAGGTAACTCCATGGGGACCACGCCGGCGCCCACACCGCGCGGGCGCCTGCGCAGGGAGGCCCAGCGGCCGCGGAGGCGCGCCGCCGCGCCTGCGCACTGTGCCACACTGGGCCGGGAGGCAGGGCCGTCTTTTCCTCTTGGTCATGGACGCTTTCCAGGTTACTCCTTGGCCTTTCCGGCTTTCGTAGCCTTTCCGCACCCTCCCCACCAACCCCTGGCCGCGGTTTTCCAAGCTCCGGTGGTTGGGCTGCCACCGGCTATAGGTTTGTTGTAGCCGCGAGCCACTTGTTACAATTATATAATGAGTGCTTTCTTTAAATTGACTTTTATTCCTAGATAAATTTATTTTAAAATAAGCCTCCCCATAAATGGAAAACTACCGTAATTATAGTAGCAAGTGACTGTAAAAAGAAACGTTTTGTAATCATATGTGAAATGTCTTGTTTATATTTCAAAACAAAACACTGAAGTAAATCTAAACAATTTACAAAGCTGCATACCTAAAAAATAAGTATTAATCAGAAGGCACTGTTTACAATCAGCCTGTAATAACCTAAGTTTAGGTGAAATGAAGTTTTATGGCAAAATAATCCCAATTCATGTTTGCATATAGTAGATAAAGCAAAAGATATTTAGCTGGGGGCGCCTGGGCAGCTCAGTGGTTAAGCCTCTGACTCTTGATTTTTGGCTCAGGTCAAGATCTCAGAGTTGTGACATCTGGGCTCCCCACTTAGTGTGGAGCCTGCTTAGGACTCTCTCTCTCCTTCTGCCCCTCCCCACCCCCACCCCACCCTTCCGTGTGTGTGCGTGGGTCCACTCTTTCTCTAAAAATAAATAATAAATAAAAATAAAATAAGAGATATTTAGTTGCCCCTTCTGCCAAGGTTGGATTTTTTTTTTTAAGATTTTATTTATTTGATAGAGAGATAGCGAGAGAGGGAACACAAGCAGGGGGAGTGGGAGAGGGAGAAGCAGACTTCCCCGGGAGCAGGGAGCCCGTAGGAGGGGCTCTATCCCAGGAACCTGGAATCAGGACCTGAGCCGAAGGCAAACGCTTAACGACTGAGCCACCCAGGCGCCCTAGGTTGGATTTTGAGAACAAATTCCAATCAAGGGAATCAAGGAGCTGTGGTTCTACTCTCTTCGCAAGATGAGCAAACCTTTTAGAATTTCTAAAAGTAAGAAAGAGTTTTCTGGAGCCCAAGTTAGGACAGTTGCCTGGGAAACATGCTCCTCACAAGGAAGAAAGCGTTCTAGAAAAGTTTTTACAGGGTTATATACTTTTTTTACATCTTGTACAGGCTCAAAAGCTTACAGATTAGCATATAGGCAGGAATCATGAGTTTTATCACAGAGGAATGCCGGGAACAGCAGGATTGATCAGTATCTTAAGGACAAGATGGTTCTCCTTCAGGCTACTTATTCACAAAGCAGATGTACAATGCATGGGTGGCAGACCATAAATCAAGTTTCTGGTTTGAACAAAGTTTCTTAAGAGTCGTGTTGACTGAGAAAGAAATCTGAAATGGCGTTCCTTGTATATCAGGGCTTTAGAGAGTTTTTCTCTCATCATTTCCCCCTTTTGATCAGTAATCTTTCGACAGAAAGCATTGGTGATCATTATTTTGCCCCTTGATGCCTGAGTGATTGCTTACCTGACGTGGGCCCATCATGTCCCTCAACACTAGGTTGGATTTAAGTCACCTAGGAGTCATGTGGGGGGGGGGGGGTTGTCAACAGAATGGCCTTTAACAGGGAATATTACAGTATATATATATTTTTTCAATCAGATCGAATCGTCATGCCAACATTGTATGTGTGCTTTGTAATGAATTTTTGCCTTTGCATTTTTGTAACATTTATAACATAAATACAAAAATAGCAATAAAAATCCAATTAATAACATTTGAAGCAAATAATGGGGACTAGGTACAGAATTAGAAAAAGAATCCCTCCAAAAAATCCATTACAGGGGCGCCTGGGTGGCTCAGTCGTTAGGCGTCTGCCTTCGGCTCAGGTTACGATCCCAGAGTGCTGGGATCGAGCCCCGCATCGGGCTCCCTGCTCTGCGGGAAGCCTGCTTCTCCCTCTCCCACTCCCCCTGTTTGTGTTCCCTCTCTCTGTGTCTCTCTCTGTCAAATAAATAAATAAAATCTTTAAAAAAAAAATCCATTACAGGTATTTTGTAATATTGAATTAACTTGAGTATCTATTTCCTTTATCTGTAGTTATTTGTGCCTTGTGATATGTTTGCGCTGATTGGTTTAAAATGGTAATTAAATTTTGTTATTTTTTTTTTAAGATTATTTATTTATTTATTTGGGAGAGAGAGAGAGCATGAGAGGGGGGAGGGTCAGAGGGAGAAGCAGACTCCCCGCTGAGCAGGGAGCCCGATGTGGAACTCGATCCCGGGACTCCAGGATCATGACCTGAGCCGAAGGCAGTCGCTTAACCAACTGAGCCACCCAGGCGCCCAAATTTTCTGTTATTATATGTAACAATTTCTCTGGCCAGTTAGTTTCCATAGATATTACATCTTGTGGTGGTTGTGATTCTAGCTCCCAAAACATTTGGTCATGAATATCAATATTAGTATGATTTTTGTTAGAATCAGGCAGTTCTATTTGAGATAGAAGGCCAGTATTACACCATATAGGAGTAGAGTTAGGATGAAAAGTACTCTTGTTACAAAATAAATCAAGGAGTATTACAGAGGTGGGGGGTTTTTTAAGAATTTATTTATTTATTTGAGTGAGAGAGAGAGAAAGAGTAAGAGAGTGAGCACAAGCAGGGGGAGGGCAAGGGGCAGAGGGAGAGGGAGAATCAGACTCCCCACTGAGCAGGGAGCCCAACACGGGTCTCAATCCCAGGACCTTGAGATCATGACCTGAGCTGAAGGCAGACACTTAACCAACTGAGCCACCCAGGCGCCCCTGCAGAGGTGTTTTGAAAACCTTCCCAACAACATCTTCTTTTCCCATATACCATACGGTAGTTTGTACAGGCCAAGTTGGAGTGAATTCAGGGCTCCATTGTTGTTTAGGGCCTAACCATATATTTTTCCTGAATTCACAGATATCAGAAGATACAGGAATCCAGTAAGAATCACTGCCTATTAAGGCCCATCTTCCTCCAATGGCAAGAACTTTGGTGGTATTTATAATAGTTTCTATTCCCACTATGACACTGAAATAAGTCTAGTTAGCCATAAGTTTGGATACCAAGGCAGTAATTGAACATTTATATAAGTTACAAGGGTCTTTAATGATTTTTCCACAGATTAGGAGAGCTGTACATTTTGGGTTTCTGCAGCCATTGACCCATAGTTACCTCAGAATCTTCTGGGATGAATGGCAAAGTTAGATTTAGGAGATGGCTGAATCCACCAAGTCACTCCTAAAGTAGCATCTTTGATAGATGCCCACTGTTTTTTCTTGTTTTGTCTTAGGTCGCTCCATCTACAAAAACATGGTTTGTGAGTACACTGGATAATTCGGCATGTTGGACAAGCGGTTGCTAAGTTTCTCCCGTTGTACCTGGGGACCTTTCTTCATACATTATCATCTAAGTTTATAGAGACACAATGGTCAATCTGTTGAGTATTATATATATTGTAGGTTAAATCTGAGTTATGTAGCACTTCTTGAAAGGCTTTTCCTAATAGAGGTAATTTATAAGCACCAGTGTAGCTACAGGAACATTAGAGTAAGTCCAAAAGTTCATAAATATTTCATCTAAGTTCTCATTATAATAAAGTACTCCGGTAATATTCAAAGTTATATTAGTTAAATCTGCAAGTAACCATGATATTTTATCAGGACATAATAAAGGGGGAGGTGAAAGCAAACAAGTAGATTTACTATCTTCTAATACCGCAATTAAAAAAAAAAAAAAGAGTAGGGGCGCCTGGGTGGCTCAGTTGGTTAAGCGACTGCCTTCGGCTCAGGTCATGATCCTGGAGTCCCGGGATCAAGTCCCGCATCGGGCTCCCTGCTCGGCGGGGAATCTGCTTCTCCCTCTGACCCTCCTCCCTCTCATGCTCTCTGTCTCTCACTCTCTCTCTCTCAAATAAATAAATAAAATCTTAAAAAAAAAAAAGAGTAGAAATACAAGCCTGGTCCCAAATCTTGGGAAAGCAGTCTTTACTGTTGTCACCTACCCCTCATCCTAGTTTGTAGCTCAGATGTCTCTGATGATCCTTCAGTGCCCCACTAAACAATTAGACACAAAGATTTTGTGTATTCGTGAGCTATTGCGGTGACTTCTTTACATCATTTATTTTTTCCAGTTTGCAGAGCTTCAGGGAAAAGGACAGTTTTAATTCTCAAATGATTCTAAGTCAGAAAGGTGGGAGAAAAATCAAAGTGTTAGTCTGAAGAGTTGTAGCCAGGCATTGGAGGACACTAAAAGAAATCAATCAAGGGGCGCCTGGGTGGCTCAGTCATTAAGTGTCTGCCTTTGCTTCAGGTCATGATCCCAGGGTCCTGGGATTGAGCCCACGTCGGGCTCCCTGCTCAGTGGGGAGCCTGCTTCTCCCTCTCCCTCTCCCCCTGCTTGTGTTCCCTCTCTAGCTGTGTCTCTGTCTGTCAAATAAATAAATAAAATCTTAAAAAAAAAAAAAGAAATCAGAATCAAGTCCAGTTTATAATGAATAGTATTAAAATCTAATAGCTACAAAGATGTGCTATTGAAACATGTTCTTTCTATAATCACCCTCATTTTTACCAAAAATCGCCAAATTATTACTAATTTCTTTGCAAAATAAATCCAGTTTTAATAAACTTGGCCTTATTACTTACATAAGCAGAGCAAGAATAGTGATTGACCAAATAAGGTTTTTAAAATCTGCTTTGCTGGAACTTTTTTTTTTAAGATTTTTTATTTGAGAGAGTGAGTGCGAGAAAGAGAGAACACGAGCTGGGGGGAAGAGCAGAGGGAGAGGGAGAAGCAGACTACCTGCTGAGCAGGGAGCCCAATGTGGGGCTCGATCTCAGGACCCTGGGATCATGACCTGAGCCGAAGGCAGACGCTTAACCGACTGAGCCACCCAGGTGCTCTTGGAACTTTTGTATCAGGAATTTTAGATTGAACTTTTAATAGCCTCTCAAGGCCAGAAGCCAAACCAAATTCTTGCTGTCAGATTTGCCTGCAATACCTATAGATTTAGGTGAATTCCTCTTCTTGAGGTCCCCAAAATATCCTGAGGCTCCTGTAACCTGCCAGGAAGTGACATTCTTTACTCACCTGGTAAGGCTGCTGGGAACTCTGCAAGCAAGATAGCAGGCCAACATTTCCAAGGGACTTTATTGGCTCCAGAAAGTCAACCTTAGTTCCTTAAAGTTGTGTGGTCGTATCTGAGTCTATGCATGTCTCTCTCAAATATGCATGTCTCTCTTGGTAAAATAACCAATGTTTCCAATGGTGTCCTGTTACAAGGAGAACAGATTCTTATTGAACTTATGCAGATGATTATAACTGCCATGAAAGAAAGAATACTCACTGAGAGTTTCTGAATTTTGGAGGGTTTTAGGTAGAGAGAAAAGATAAATGTTTCCATTTGTTCACAAAGGTGTATTTTATCATATTTCTGTGAGTCATAGGTATCTTAAGAGAAAAGGTTTCCTTAAATCTGGAAGAGTAGACTTTAAAGGACCAGTAATGTTTCTCTTGATCTCAGGGTCATGACTTCAAGCCCCACGTTGGTCTCCATGCTGGGCATGGAGCCTACTTAGTAAATAAATAAATAAATAAATAAATAAATAAATAAATAAATAAATAAATAAAAGACCAGTAATGTTCTAAACAAGAGTCATAAAAATCATAATAATCTTCCTCAATTCATTCAGTCCCATCTTATTAATTCTTGTTCTGTTTGAATGCAGTTTTCCCACTACTGGAAATTCTCACTCAGCTTAGTTTTATGATCTAAAAGACATCAGAAACCTGGGTTGGTCAAAAAGTCCATTTCATGAATCTCATTAAAGATGAAACACATTTTCAAAAGCATCGGAACAATAACTACAAATGGCAAAAAGACTCAAAATGGACATGGTTAAAGATGTGATGAGAGTTCATTATAATGCAGTTGACAAAGAAATCCAGTTGTTTCGGTGACATACAACACATCAATAATTAGAATGTCAAGTGATGACCTTACACCAGGACATATTAAAATTTTAGGAATTTCATGTAATTTCTGAAATAGTTATAGCATTTCAGGGTGCCCTGGTGGTTCAGTTGGTTGAGCATCCGACTCTTGATTTTGGCTCAGGTCATGATCTCAGGGTTGTGGGACTGAGCCCTGTGTGGGGCTCTATGCTCAGTAGGGAGTCTGCTTGGGATTCTCTCTCTCCCTCTGCCCCTCCCCCCACTCACACACGCGCGTGCGCTCTCTCTCTCTCAAAATAAATAAATCTTTAAAAATAGTTATAGCATTTGCCCATACAATATAACCTAAGAAGGTTTATCATCATTTGTTTAACAATGTTTCCCATATGACTTAACACAACAAATAAGCAAGCCTAATTAGTGAAAAGGATTTCATTTAGAATTCACATCTTTGGGAAGTTCTGTTAAAAACCTCAGATGGTTTTAAAGCACATGACTAAATAGGATTACAGATGGTTATAAAACTTAATATTTAATTATCTATTTAACCAACGTGGCAATGCCTAAATTCTGAAGACAAATACAAGAGGTTACCCAGTCATTAGCAAAACTTAGCTCCTTTCAATACTGAAAAGTCTTAGCTTTCTTAAGTAATCAAAGACCTGATAGAGACAAAGCATAGCAAGCATGGGTTTGTTTGGGTTTTTTTTTTTTTTTGGCGGGGGGGGGGGGTAGATAAGAAAAACTTTGTTTATAATTTCTTCTCAAGAGCAGACCAACAATCCAAGAAAACTTTGACTTTTTAACAGAGAAAAAGGCCAAATGTCAATCTTATATTAATGTACATTTAAAACTCATTCATTCCTATCTTAATTAGCCCTGACCATGCATAAAATTCGTTTCCAAAGATTTCCCGTCACAAACCTACAACTCCTTTCTTCATTCAGATTTTTGTCCTTAGCCTTCTCTCTCTAAATAACCAGTCTCATTTTAGGACAAAATTACTTTCCTTTCCCTCAACCAAAATATGTTCCCATTCCTCATACCTTTCTTATCAAAAACACATCTTACTTTCCTTACATACAGAGTTGGTTTCTTTATCATTTTCTAGCAGTCTCAAATATTTATCAGAATTCTTAATGCTTAGAAACCTTAATTTCCGGGGTGCCTGGGTGGCTCAGTTGGTTAAGCGTCTGCCTTTGGCTCAGGTCATGGTCCCAGGGTCCTGGGATCGAGCCCCGCATCGGGCTCCCTGCTCAGTGGGAAGCCTGCTTCTCCCTCTCCCACTCCCCCCTGCTTGTGTTCCCTCTCTCGCTGTGTCTCTGTCAAATAAATAAATAAAATCTTTAAAAAAAAAAAAAGTGTTTGGCTGAGGGGAGGGCCGTTGGCCGAGGCCTGCGGTCCGCCGCTTCAGTGAGGGGGTCGCCTGCGGCTGCGGGCGCCTTGTTGCTTTTCTGGGCGCCACTCCCCGGCGGGCTCGCCGGGGCGCGCCATTAGCGCGGCACCGATTCCTCTCGGGCTGTCGCGCGCTGCTCTGAGCAGCGTCACCCTTTAGACGAGAAAGCTGGCGGGCACTATGGGGAAGAAACAAAACAAGAAGAAAGTGGAGGAGGTGCTAGAAGAGGAGGAAGAGGAACATGTGGTGGAAAAAGTTCTTGACCACCGAGTGGTAAAGGGCAACGTGGAGGACCTCCTCCAGTGGAAGGGGTTCTCGGACGAGGGTAACACGTGGGGGCCAGAAGAGAACCTGGACTGCCCTGATCTCATTGCCGAGTTTCTACAGTCACAGAAAACAGCACATGAGACAGATAAATCAGAGGGAGGCAAACGCAAAGCTGATTCGGATTCTGAAGATAAGGGAGAAGAGAGCAAACCAAAGAAGAAGAAAGAAGAGCCAGAAAAGCCACGAGGCTTTGCCCGGGGTTTGGAGCCAGAGCGGAGTACTGGAGCTACAGACCCCAGGGGTGAACTCATGTTCCTGATGAAATGGAAAAATGCTGATGAGGCTGACCTGGTCCCTGCCAGGGAAGCCAACGTCAAGTGCCCGCAGGTGGTCATATCCTTCTATGAGGAAAGGCTGACGTGGCATTCTTGCCCCTCGGAGGACGATGACAAAAAAGATGACAAGAATTAAGTCTCCTGAGTACCTGCCCCGCCACATCCGACTGTGGGATTCAAGTGGGGAGGGAAGGAGTTCTACTTGTCTTGACACCATAGAGGTGGCTTGAGAAGATGTCCTTTGAAGAGTCAGTATCGTTTCTGTGCCCCACAGCAGCCCAAGCGTTTTAAAGCCTTTCCATGCTGTGTAGTTGGCACACCCATCCCAGCGGAGGGGAAGGAGGAGAAGTGTTGTAAGGCAGCCCATTCTGTGCTTCGCTGAGAAAGGCAAAGGGCCTTCCATGAAGGACAGAACTTGCAGAATGGGTGTGTGGGAGAGCAACAGATACTGTAGATCTTCAGAGCGCATCTCCACAACCCACAGCCTTCTTCCCAATAGTGTTAACTCTGCATTTTTACAGCGTAGCATGTGTGTAGTTTTTGGCTATTACTGGCTATTACTGGTGTATCATTTGGGGGTGGGAGGGTTGGGGGTAGGAAGGAACAGAGATGGGTAGGATCATTTTGTTAAAATTTGGGGCCTGATTGGGGAAATGGTGAAACAATGGAAAGAACAAACTTGTGGTGATTCGGTTCTGTGTCCAGAATATTTTATCTTTTCAAAAAAATGTAATTGGCGACCTAAATGAGGACTGTGAGAGACTGTTTAAAAGCTGTTTAAAAGCTGGGAATGCCCGAAACTTTAAGCCAAGGTGTTCCCCACCTGAGCTTAACGCTGTTCCCAACAAAGGACTAAGCCAGTTAATAAGTTACCAAAACTGCCATTTTGGGGATGGAAACTGGTTGAAGAGGAAAAGTCTTATTGGAGTGTATACACAGGCAGATTGTTCTGTCTTAGAGGTGCTAATTCTTGAAATTGATAAGAAGACCCTTTCTTTTCCAATTATGAAGTTTTAAACATCAGCTTGTCCATCCACGCCACTGCCTGAGGTATTTGGGGAGGGGAAGAGGGTAGTATAGAAAGTGGGAGAGCAGAGAAAGACAAAGGCCCCTGCTCTTAGGGTGGAAAACTCTTGGAGCCTGTTATTTGAACTTTGAACTCTGAAATCAATCACTGGTGGCAGGGTTCAGTCACTGACAGCACAAGTTCATTGAATCACTTCAAGAGTGGAAGGATTTCAAAAGCCCTGGTCTCAGGAGAAGATTCAACTTTCATACTGGGGCAGTGGTTCACTTTAAAACACAAAACAAAATAAAACATTTTTTTAAGCCTAAGAATTAACTAATACCCAATATGCTGTTTTGAGTCATGAGATCCATCAGTTCTTGACATTGTCTAGACCTGCATTCTAGAACTCCATTGTAATATCTTTTTAGGCATGTGTTAGGTTTCTGTGGAAACTTTGTTTAAATGTAAACTTCATACCACATTGTCAGTTTTTGTCTTAATAAAACTATAGATTTATAAAAAAAATAAAAATTTAAAAAAGAAACCTTAATTTCTAGTAATTTCTAGTAAAAATTAAGTAGTAACCACTTGTGAACTGTTACACCAGAATACTTTACACAAGAAATTTCTGAATACATTTCATGATTTCTAGCTAATGTGTTTTTTTTATAGTATAACTTTCAGTAAAACACAAAGCATGTTTACCAAACAGAACCACATATTCCCAGTTTCTCTGCAATAAGAAGGCAAAAGCAGACAAACCTACATTCAGTAATCAATACTCTAGTATTCTATCTTATTTGGCAAAGACCTAGATATCCAATGAATTCAACCCAATTTATCATTTAACGTAGCAACACTTCAAAGTTTCAGGTTACCAAAGATTTTGAAAGTTATAAACCTTTTTATTTACTTACCCTATTTGCTCATAACAATTACCCAGGAAAAGATCATGAGACAGACAAAGTCAACCATTATTTTAAGTTATTTTTTGCTGAAAATGGCACCAGAGATGACACGAGCTTATCTGACCTTTAGTAAACCTTATTAGAATAAGAGTTTTATGTTTAATGCAGATATCTCTAAAGACATGTCTATTTTATTTAAACCGACAACTTAAACTAGTTTTAATGTTGAACATTTTTCCAGATCATGTAAACATGAAAAACATTTGGGTTAGTCTCTATCTTTCTGAGTTTTAGAAGGTTCAATTCTTTTTTTGTTTTGTTTTGTTCTGTTTTTATTTTTAATTTAAATACAATTAAATAACATATAATGTATTATTGGTTTCAGAGGTAGAGGTAAGTGATTCATCAGTCCTATATAATACTCAGTGCTCACTACATCATGTGCCCTCCTTATTAAAGTCCATCACTCAGTTACCCCATCCTCCTGCTCCTCCAGAAAGCCTCAGTTTGTTCCTATGATTAAGAGTCTCTTACGGTTTATCTCCCTCTGTGATTTCATCTTCTTTTATTTTTTCCTACCTTCCATTATGAGCCTCTGTCTTGTTTTTTAAATTCCACAAATGAGTGAGATCATATAATAATGGTCTTTCTCTGCTTGCCTTATTTTGCTTAGCATAATACCCTCTACCTCCATCCATGTTATTGCAAATGGCAAGACTTCATTCTTTTGATGGCTGAGTAGTATTCCATTGTGTATATATACCACATCTTTATCTGTTCATCTGTCCATGGACATCTGGGCTCTTTCCATAGTTTGGCTATTGTGGACATTGCTGCTATAAACATTGGGGTGCAGGTGCCCCTTCAGATCACTACATTTGTATCTTTGGGGTAAATACCCAGTAATGCAATTGCTGGGTCTTAGGGTAGCTCTATTTTCAACTTTTTGAAGAACCTCCGTACTGTTATCCAGAGTGGCTGCACCAGCTTGCATTCCCACCAACAGTGTAGGAGGGTTCCCCTTTCTCCGCATCCCTGCCAACATCTGTCGTTTCCTGACTTGTTAATTTTAGCCATTCTGAGTGGTGTGGTGTGTTATCTCATTGTGGTTTTGATTGTGTATTTCCCTGATGCTGAGTGATGTTGAACATTTTTTTCACATGTCTTTTGGTCATTTGTATGTCTTTGCAGAAATGTCTGTTCATGTCTTCTGCCCATTTCTTGATTGGATTATTTGTTCTTTGGGTGTTGAGTTTGGTAAGCTCTTTACAGATTTTGGATACTAGCCCTTTCTCTGATAAGACATTTGCAAATATCTTCTCCCATTCTGTTGGTTGTCTTTTGGTTTTCTCAACTGTTTCCTTTGCTGTGCAAGAGCTTTTTATCTTGATGAAGTCCCCATAGTTCATTTTTACCTTTGTTTCCCTTGCCTTTGGAGATGTATCTAGCAAGAAGTTGCTGTGGCTGAGGTCACAGAGGTTGCTGCCTTTGTTCTCCTCTAGGATGTTGATGGACTCCTGTCTCACATTTAGGTCTTTCATCCATTTTGAGTCTATTTTTGGGTATAGTGTAAGGAAATGGTCCAGTTTCATTCTTCTGCATGTGGCTGTCCAATTTTCCCAACACCATTTGTTGAAGAGACTGTCTTTTTTCCATTGGATATTCTTTTCTGCTTTTATGATGATTAGTTGACCATAGAGTTGAGGATCCATTTTGGGTTCTCTATTCTGTTCCATTGACCTATGTGTCTGTTTTTGTGCCAGTACCATACTGTCTTGATGATTATAGCTTTGTAGCAGAGCTTGAAGTCCAGAATTGTGATGCCCCCAGCTTTGGTTTTCTTTTTCAACATTCCTTTGGCTATTCGGGGTCTTTTCTGGTTCCATACAAATTTTAGGATTATTTGTTCCAGCTCTGTGAAAAAAGTTGATGGTATTTTGATAGTGATTGCATTGAATGTATAGATTGCTCGAGGTAACATAGACATTTTAACAATATGTGTTCTTCCAATCCATGAGCATGGAATGTTTTTCCATTTCATTGCATCTTCCCCCATTTCTTTCATGAGTGTTCTATAGTTTTCTGAGTATAGATTCTATGGTAAGGATTGAAATCCTTTGGTTAGGTTTATTCCTAGGTGTCTTATGGTTTTGGGTGCAATTGTACATAGGATCAACTCCTCAATTTCTTTTTTTTCTGTCTCATTGTTAGTGTATAGAAATGCAACAGATTTCTGTGCATTGATTTTCTATCCTGCCCCTTTGCTGAATTCCTGTAGGAGTTCTAGCATTTTTGGGGTGGAGTCTTTTGGGTTTTCCACATAGAGTATCATGTCATCTGCAAAGAGTGAGAGTTTGACTTCTTCTTTGCCAATTTGGATGCCTTTTAGTTCTTTTTGTTTTCTGACTGCTGAGGCTAGGACTTCTAGTACTATGTTGAATAGCAGTGGTGAGAGTGGACATCCCTGCCATGTACCTGAGCTTAGGGGAAAAGCTTTCAGTTTTTTCCCATTGAGAATGATATTCACTATGGGATTTTTTATGTGGCTTTTATGATATTGAGGTATGTTCCCTCTATCTCTGCACTGCAGAGTTTTAATCAAGAAACGATGCTGTACTTTGTCAAATGCTTTTTCTGCATGTGTTGAGAGGATCATATGGTTCTTGTCCCTTTCTTTTATTTATGTAGTGTATCATATAGATTGATTTGCAGATGTTGAACCACCCTTGCAGCCCATGAGTAAATCCCACTTGGTCATGGTGAATAATCCTTTTAATGTACTGTTGGAACTTATTGGTTAGTATTTTGGTAACAATTTTTACATCCATGTTCATCAGGGATATTGGTCTGTAATTCTCCTTTTTGATGGGGTCTTTCTCTGGTTTGGGGATCAGGTAATGCTGGCCTCATAGAAAGAGTTTGGAAGTTTTCCTTACATTTCTATTTTTTGAAACAGCTGTAGTAGAATAGGTATTATTTCTTCTTTAAATGTTTGGTAGAATTCCCCTGGAAAGCCATCTGGCCCTGGACTCTTGTTTGTTGGGAGATTTTTGTTTACAGCTTCAATTTCCTTGCTGGTTATGGGTCTGTTCAGGTTTTCTATTTCTTCCTGTTTCAGTTTTGGTAGTTTATATGTCTCTCGGAATGCATCCATTTCTTCCAGGTTGCCTAATTTGTTGGCATATAGTTGTTCATAATATGTCCTTATAATTGTTTGTATTACTTCAGTGTTGATTGTGATCTCTCCTCTTTCATTCATGATTTTATTTTATGTATTGTGTCCTTTTTCTTTCCTTTTTAATAAATCTGGCCAGGGGTCTATCAATCTTATTAATTCTTTCAAAGAACCAGCTCCTAGTTTCGTTGATCTGTTCTACTGTTCTTTTGGTTTCTATTTCATTGATTTCTGCTCTGATCTTTATTATTTCTCTTCTCCTGCTGGGTTTAGGCTTTATTTGCTGTTCTTTCTCCAGCTCCTTTAGGTGTAGGGTTAGGTTGTGTATTTGAGACCTTTCTTGTTTCTTGAGAA
>NC_138369.1:187544695-187574728 GCF_054177405.1 Leptonychotes weddellii | reverse complement strand
AGTCTGTTGTAGCCCTGTTTGGGAAGTGTGTGTGAAAATATTTGTGGGCAGGGGCTCCTGGCGTGGTTCAGTAGTTAAGCATCTGCCTTCGGCTCGGGTCATGATCCCAGGGTCCTGGGATTGAGCCCCACATCGGGCTCCCTGCTCAGTGGGAAGCCTGCTTCTCCCTCTCCCACTCCCCCTGCTTGTGTTCCCTCTCCCTCTGTCTCTCTCTGTCAAGTAATAAAGTCTTTAAAAAAATATTTGTTGGTATAGGGACAAGAATTGGGACAGCTGGTACAGGGAGGAGAAATGTGTATGTATGTATGTAATTGAAGTACAGGAGCAATTTATATTCACTGGGGAAAAAACTCAGGAAATGCAGACAAAGCCAAAAAACAACCATAATTCATTTACTAGACTGAGCCACCCAGGTGTGCTTAGAAGTAATTATTTTAGAGGGGCGCCTGGGTGGCTCAGTCAGTTAAGCATCTGCCTTCGGCTCAGGGCATGATCCCAGGGTCCTGGGATCGAGCCCCGCATCGGGCTCCCCGCTCCGCGGGAAGCCTGCTTCTCCCTCTCCCACTCCCCCTGCTCCTGTTCCCTCTCTCACTGTGTCTCTCTCTGTCAAATAAATAAATAAAATCTTAAAAAAAAAAAAGAAGTAATTATTTTAGATACGTTGAAATTTTCTTCATGTGTGCTTGGGTCTTCTTTATTTGTAAAATGGTTTAGTACTTGCTTAATAATTCATGTGGCTATGCCATAATTTGGCCATTACAGGTGGGTTTGTTTTTTCCCCCCTTAGGGATGACTTTAACTATACTCAGAAGCTGTACAGTATACTGAACCCCCATGTACCAGTCAACCAATCCCAATAGCCATCAAACCATTGCTAATCTTGGCTATCCATACTATCTTGAAGCAAATAAGGATGGATAGTTTAAAACATAATCTATGTATAAATAAAATACACAGGAAGCAAAAATACATTACTAATAAAAATTGTTCCCAAAAATGTTCACTTATTTTTGAAGTTTTGCACATTTTGTCAAGGTTGGGTGTTGGATGCAGATTGACTTGAACCAAGAAGCTGCTAAAAAAAAAAAAAAATCCAGTCTGGCTATTTCCGCCTTTAGAATCAACATACTACCTTCCAGATGCTGAGTCCACATTGATTTGATTTTATTTTTTTGAAAATAGTAAATGTCATATAATTTTGGAAAACTTGTGCAAGATTTTATACTGTTTTTTTTAAATTTTTTATTAACATATAGTGTATTTGTTTCAGGGGTACAAGTCTGTGATTCATCAGTCTTACACAATTCACAGCGCTCACCATAGCACATGCCCTCCCCAATGTCTATCACCCAGCCACCCCATCCCTCCCACCCCACCCCCCACTCCAGCAGCCCTCAATTTGTTTCCTGAGATTAAGAGTCTCTTATGGTTTGAAGTCTCCTGAGGACTTGGAAATGTAAAGTGATGTGATTAGAACTGGGCTTTGGGGAGAAGGGGCAGCCCTGCGCAGGGCTGCAGGAGCTACTCTGTGCGTGGTGCAAATACAGACCCGAGTTAGGGACAGTCACAGCAGCTGCTGTTCTCGTCTCGCCACGTTCTTCTCAAGGATGAAGGTGACCCCGCAACGGAAGGGGCAAGAGATAGGGAATAGAGCTTAACTGAAGTACTGCTAAACCTTTCTCAGAGGGGCCTGAGGAACTATAGTAGCATCTGGCACAGTGCCCAATAAACACCTGATGCTCTTCCTCAGTGATTTTCCCAGCTATGCTAACTAGATTCCTGGTGGACTTTCCCCCTTTACAACAACATAGGTTGCTCAGTAAAGCCTTAGAAAATACATTTGACTTAACTTTAAGTCGAGCATTGAACGTGAGTTACTTCTCCAGTCTGGCTGTGTTATCTTACTAGAACATGGCAGTAGGTCCGTCCGTGTTTCCTTATACCCTTAACTGTAGGGATTACTGCTGCAGTTCAGGTGGAATTCATAAAGTTATGTCAGTCTTAAATTTTACTTTGGAAAACACTTCATGTTACCCACAGAAAGTTCAAGTTGAAAAGTGTATAAAGACTAATGATAAATTCAAGTTATGTATGAAAAAATGTAAATACACTCATCTGTTATGCATGAGTCAGAGGCAGCGTTGCAAGGCTTGCATGCTTGGAAGGGTCCGTGTAAGGATGTGGCTGCATATTAAAATGTGCAAGATGATCATTTCCACCAGGGCTGATTTGGGTTTTCGCAAAAAATATTTTTAAGGGAGTCTTAACTGTTGTAGCATAATTTCTCACTCTTGGCTTTGCTTCTCCTTATCTCGTTTATCTTTGAAGCCAAAGTGAACTAAATATTAAATTGAGCAAATTTAATTGAGCTCATACGAGTAAGGTGGCCTCTTAGAAATCAGAGTAAATGGATTCTGGGTACTTGGCAAGGGGGCACACTGCTCTTCCGAATTTCTGGGACTCAAAATGGGTCTTGGTCAGCATCAAAAATGTGCATTTTTATCTACGGAAGGAAAATATAAGACTTGGCTGTAGGACATAAAGGAAGATCTGAACAAATGAGAAAACAGGGTTCCTAAGAAGAGTCAACATTTAAGGGTGTCGGTTTTTCTTACCTAAAAAATTGTGATGCAATTCCAGTCAGAATTCTGGCAGAATTTGCATTAGGAATTGGAAAGCTGATTCTAAAGACCATCGGGGGGGCGCCTGGCTGGCTCAGTTGGTAAAGCATGCCACTCTTTTTTTTTTTTTTAAGATTTTTATTTATTTATTTGCCAAAGAGACAGGGAGAGAGAGAGAGTGCGCATGCACACAAGCAGGGGGAGTGGCAGACGGAGAGGGAGAAGCAGGCCCCCCACTGAGCAGGGAGCCTGATGCAGGGCTTGATCCTGGGGAACGCTGGGATCATGACCTGAGCCGAAGGCAGACGCTCAACCCACTGAGCCACCCAGGTGTCCCAAAGCATGTGACTCTTGATCTCGGGGTTGTGAATTCGAGCCCCATGTTGGGTGTAAAGATTACATAAAAATAAAATCTTAAAAAAAACACAAAACTTGAAAAACAATAAAGACCGTCAGAAAGAGAAAATTATGAGACTAGCTAAGAATTTTTTTGATAAAAGAATATAAGAGAAGCCTTGTTCTACCAGGTATCAAAAGTTCCTATAAAACTGTAGTAATAAAAACAATATGAGTTTGGAACAGAAATAGACACAAAGATTAATGGAACAGACTAGGCAAAACATTTCATACCATAGAGTGGCATTTCAAATCACTGAGGAAAAGACCCTTCAAAAAAGAGTCTCAGGGACGTGTGGGTGGCTCAGTCGGTTGAGCGTCTGCCTTCAGCTCAGGTCATGATCCCGGGGTCCTGGGATCGAGTCCAGCATCGGGCTCCCTGCTCCGCGGAGAGCCTGCTTCTCCCTCCCCGCCGCTTCCCCTGCTTGTGCACGCATGCTCCCTCTCTCTCTGACAAATAAATAAAATCAGATTAAAAAAAAAAGCAGAGTCTCAGTCCAACAGCTATCCATTTAGGAAAATATAAATTAGACCTCTACCTTCTACCACACATGGAGATAAATTCCAGTAGATTTAAAAACCCAAATAGAGAAAAACTCCGAAAGTACCAGAGCAAAGTGTAGAATAGTTGCATAATTATGAAGTAGACAGGCCTGCCTTTCTCTGCAAAGTAATAAATCCAGAACCCACAAAGAAAAAGGCTGAATGAATATTTGATCTCATAACATTTTTAGATTTTATGTGATTTTATTTGAACAAATACCTGAGAAATGTTAGATTGGGAGAAAATATTTGCAATACATATAACAAAGAAAGAACATCCAAATCCTAATCCTAGTCAATATCCAATAGAAGCAGAAGCAAATGGTATGAAAAAACAATTCAGAAGAAATTCAAATTTTGATTTTTATTTTTTATTTATTAATTTTTAAATATTTTATTTATTTATTTGACAGAGAGACACAGCGAGAGAGGGAACACAAGCAGGGGGAGTGGGAGAGGGAGAAGCAGGCTTCCCACTGAGCAGGGAGCCCGATGCGGGGCTTGATCCCAGGACCCCGGGATCACGACCTGAGCCGAAGGCAGACGCTTAACGACTGAGCCACCCAGGCGCCCCAAATTCAAATTTTTAAAAGAGTTTTTTGGTGGTAAAATACACATGAAATTTATCATTTCAACCACTTTTAAGTGTACAGGTTAGTGGCATTCAAGTTACCTTCCCATTGTTGTGCAAACATCACCACCATCTGTCTCCAGATCATATTCATCTGCCTAAACTGAAACTGTCCCCATGAAACACGGACTCCCATTCCCCCTCCCGCAGCCCCTGGCACCCACCATTCTGCTCTCCATCTCTGTGGACCTGACTGCTCTAGGGACCTCACAGAAGTGGAATGACCGTTTCTGTCCTTTTGTGGCTGGCTGATTGCACTTAGCATGTCTCCAGATTTCATCCATGTTGCAGCCGTGTTGGAATGTCCTTCCTTTTCAAGGCTGAATCATATTCCACTGCATGTGAGGATGGACACTGGGGTTGCTCCCATCTCTGGTCTATCATGAATAATGCTGCTATGAACACGAGCATAAAAATACCTGCTTATGTCCCTGCTTTCAATTCTTTTGGGCACATACCCAGCAGTGGAATTGCTGGATCATACGGTAGTACTTTTTGAGGCATTGTCATACCATTTCCACAGCAGCTGCACCATTTTGCATTCCCACCAGTGGTGCACTGGGGTTCTAATTTCTCTGCACTTTTGTCAACACTGGTTATTTTCTTTAAAACGTACTTCTAACTGCGTTACAGAGGAGTGCAAATAAAAACAACAGAGATACCATTTCTGCCTATTGGACTGGTAAAAATTTAAAGGAATGATGATACTATTTCGTGTTGGGAAGGATGGGGGTTAAAAGGCATGGCTATCCAGTTGCTGGGTGGACGTGTCAATTGGAAATGAGTTTTTTAGAAGGCAATTTGGTAATACTTATCAAAAATTTAAATGAAGATATCCTTTGTGATGGGTAATTTTATATAGTAATGTGGCTGGTCCATGGTGACCATATATGTTGTCGGGCATTATCCTAGATGTTTCTGTGAGGGTGTCTGGGATAAGATGAACATTTAAATTTGTAGGCTTAGAGTAAAGCGGCTTGTCCTCCATAATGTGGGTGGGCCTCATCCAATCAGTTGAAGACCTGGAGAGAAAAAAGACTGACCTTTTCAGAGCACAGAGGGAATTCTGCAGCAGATGGCCTCCGGACTTGAACTGCAGGTTTTGGACCTACCAGCCTCCATAAATCACATGAGCCAATTTCTTAAAATAAATCTCGATATATTACGTATCCTATTCTCTCTCCCTGGAGAACCCTGGTTAATGCATCCTTTGACCTAATAATGTATTTTCTGAGAGTCTACTCATAAGAAAATTACAATTGCATAAGGATATATATGCAAGCACATTCCATGTAATATAACTGTAGCAGTGTCCACACATCTAGCAAAGGTTATGTTACATCACCAATCCTTATTACAGAATAGCACTTAGCTTAAAACAGGATAGACTTGTATATGTTGACATGGAAGAAGGTCCAGAACACATGGGTAAGTAATTAATGCTAGTTACAGGACAATATGCACAACATGATTCCATTGTTCTGATGTATTTGGTGAGCTCGAGAGAAGGACACTTGGAAAGTGTTAACCGTGGCTCCCCCAAGGGAGTGCGATTCAAAGAGGAGGGGAACAACGGTTCGAAAGGGAATTTAACTTTTATTTATGTTTGTATGGTCTGAATTTGTTAAAATAAGCATCTAATAATTTTGTAAAAAATTTTTTGAAACCAAGGAGAGGAAAAGAAATCCAGGTCAGGATTTTTCAGTTTAGCGCTGAGCTAAAGATTCTCAAAAAAAAAGGTCAAGAGACCAGGGTTCCCATTTGAGGGCAAATTGGACACATCCCTCATGGGATCTGGAGGTCCTGACCCAAACTGGAGCTTTGGACCTTCTCTGGAGTGTTCTCAACCCCCAGCCTTACCTCCACCCCGCAATGGCCAGGAATCAGAGCAGCGAGGTGAGGGGAGCAGGATACCCAGCTCAGAACATGGCCTTGTTGCCGGGGATGTGAGATCAGGTATTCCAGCAGCAGCACCAACTTACTGATGCGTTGAGGAAGTTTCTGAAAATGATCTTGCAGGCAACTCTTGATGAACCACGCCTGGGCAGGTAAGGGGACCAGCGTACTGCAGACTGGTTTGTAACAAAACCACAATGTGCCATCAGCATTTGCATATGAATATCTCAACCGTCAGCTCTGTCATGGTGCCTTTTGGAAGAAAGGTCTGGAAAGAAGTCTTCAAGTATCCATAAACATGTTGTAGATGATGAGCTGGGGAGCAGTCAAGGAGAGGAGGGCCACCTGACAAGAATCCATCCCAATCTCTTCCAGTCCTATGCTCACCCTCTCTCCTCCACCCTTGCCTGAATCCTCCCCCCACAAAAAAAGCCCCTTTCACAGAGAACTACAGCCCCCATTTAGATTGATCTAGCGGAGTGAACGGCCTTAATGAGGATGAGGTGAGGCATCTCCAGGGGCACCTTGGTGGCTCAGTCGGTTAAGCGTCTGCCTTCAGCTCAGGTCATGATCCCAGGGTCCTGGGATCGAGCCCCGCATTGGGCTCCCTGCTCATCAGGGAGTCTGCTTCTCCCTCTCCCTCTGCTTCCCCCCCACCCCCGCTCATGCTCACTCGCTCTCAAATGAATAAAAAAAAAAAAAAAACTTTAAAAAATAAAATAATAAATAAATCTCCAGCTGGGTGCTGTAGGGGAGAGACTTTTTTTTTTTTTTTGAAGTCCTTTTTTATTTAGTTCATGACTGGCTTGGGGACTTTTTGCTGATTTATTCCCAGCTCTGCCAGGAAGCACAGGAAATCAAATGATCAGCAGCCCCAAATCCTTGACCATCCAGCTCTTTCCTCATGTTGCATGAAAACTGATGTATCAGTGGGAGGGTCACTGGCAAGACAGCAGTGTGGGATCAGGAAAGGAGAGTCTGTTCATTCATTCATTCACGTGAAGGTACTAGGACAGCCCATGTGCTAGAGATACTTCAGTGAAGGGGCAAACTCCCTGCTCCCTCGGACCTTACATCCCACTATGGAGGCAAGCAAGAGACACATTAAAATATGCACATGGTATAATTTCAGGAAGTCATGTTATGAAGAAAGCTAAAGAAGGGTAAAAAGCTAGGAACTGGAGCAGTATTATTTTGGACAGGGTGTTTAGGGAATGCTGTTTTGGGCCAGTGTCATTTCAGAACAGACATGAACAGGAGAAGGAGCCAGCCTTGCAAAAGTCTGCGGGAAGAGCATTCTGATCAAAGGAAGGGGCAAGTGCAAAGGCCCTGAGGTAGAAGTGAGTTGGGTTTAGTCAAGGAAGTGAGGCAGAGTAAACAGGGTTAGGGAGAGAAGTAGGGGCCAATGAGAAAGATGTAGGTAGGAACCAGATTGTTAAGAGTTTGGATTTTACTCTGGATGTGATGGGAAGGCATTGGAGGGTTTTCAACAGGGAATCAATGTGCTCTGGTTTACATTTTTAAAAGCTAACTCTAGCTGCTGGAAAAAATTGCCACAACTTTGGGGCTTGAAACAACACAAGTTTATTGTCTTCATTTTGGGGGCCATTATTCTGGAGGTCAGAAGTCCAAGATGAATCTCACTGGGCTGAAGTCCACGTTCAGACTTTCCTTTGTGTTCCTTCTGGAGACTCTAGGGGAGACTCCACCTCCAGGCACATCCTTGCCTTTTCCATTGTGGGGGCCATCTGCATTCCTGGCTTTGTGGGCCACCCCCTCCAACAACTGCATCACTCTGTCTTGTGTTTCTGTCCCCACACCTCTTTCTCCACCTTGGGCACCACTGCCTCCCTTTCATAAGGACATTGGGCCCACGCAGATGTTCCAGAATAATCTTCCCACCTCAGAGTCCAAACCCATCTGCAAAATCCATTTGGCCATGTAACTCAGGCTCTGAAGCTGCAGACGTGGGCACTCTGGGTGGCCATTATTCTGCCTCCTGCGCAGGACAAGAGTGGAGGAGAGGGACATGCAGGAGGCCATGGCCATAGTCACCCGGGGAAGCTGGATGGTATGTGACTTGGATGGAGGTGGGGTGCTCAGATTCGGGGTGTTTTGAATGGTCCCGCATCTCAGTGCTCCATTCCTCCTGAGTTCCTTTACTCTGCACTTTTAGGGCGAGATTGGCTTGGGAGTAGTCGTGCCCCAGTAGAGAAAAGACTCACTGGAAGCTTCAGCTCCTGCCAGGCCCGGTTTACCAGGGTGTCTTTTGGCAGAGGATAAAGAGAATGGAATCTTGTTTCAAGAAAGTTGTAAAGCAGTAGACAGTAAAACTCTACTCTTGGAACTGAAAACCGTCTTCACCTTAGTAATTAAAGATCCTGCCTCTAGAAGGGCTCGTGGGGGCACGTTAAATTTTTCAACAAGTCTTCCTTTATCTGGAGACGCAGATATTTTTATTTTATCTTGAAAAAACAAAATACAGGGTCTTCTCTACTCACCAAAATTGCCCAATGTGCTCATTCTTGTTTCTAGGCCTTTCCTTGGGCTTTTTCTCCCACCAAGAATGCCCTCGATTTGCCCTGTCTGAATTCTACTCTTCTTTTAACATCATCCCTCTTCCAGGAAGCCGCCTTAGATTTTTCTAGAACACCTCGAGGGCTATCTTTTTTGAAGTCTTACATTATAATCACCAATAATAATATAAAAGCTCCCATTCATTGCTCACCTGCTGTGTCTCTCACGTTCTTTTAGTATATTACCTAAATTCAATGCTCAGGGGCACCTGGGTGGCGCAGTCGGTTAAGCCTCTGCCTTCAGCTCAGGTCATCATCCCAGGGTCTCAGGATTGAGGCCCATGTTGTGCTCGCTGCTCAGCGGGAAGTCTGCTTCTGCCTCTCCCTTTGCCCCTCCCCCTGCTCGTGCTCTCTCTCTCTCCCTCTCTCGCTCACTCTCTCAGGTAAATAAAATCTTTAACAAAAAAAAATTCAATTCTCACAAAACCCTACAAAAGAAGAATCTTCTCCACATGATACTGAGAAAATTGCAGTAAACACACATTGAGTGACCAGCCGGAAAGCTGCATGGCTAGAATTTGAATTCAGTTTTACCTGGCTAAATTTCAGCCTTCCAGTGAAAGATTAGTCAAGTTTCCCCAGTCCGTGATACAGTTTTTGTCCCCACATTTTACTATGAAAGTTTCAAATATACAAAAAAGTTGAAAAAAATTTTTAAGATTTTATTTATTTATTTGAGAGAGGGAGAGCACAGGAGCGTGAGCGGGGGGTGAGGGGGTGAGGGGGAAGCAGGCTCCCCGCCGAGCAGGGAGTCCAATGCGGGGCTCCATCCCAGGACCCTGGGATCATGACCTGAGCCAAAGGCAGCCACTTAACTGACTGAGCCACCCAAGCACCCCAAAAGGAAAAAAAAATTATAGAGAACACCCAAATACCCACCACGCAGATTCTACAATTTGTGTTTTCACTAAACTTGCTTTACTCCATATTGTTCTGTCCCTCTTTCCACCCCTCCATCTACCCATCAATTCATCTTACTTTTTTCATGTATTTCAAAGGAAGTTGCAGACATCAGGACACTTCCCCCTAATACTTCAGCATGCACGTTAGTAGTTAGAGCTCAGTATTTGCTTATGGTTCTATTTTTTTCCTTTGAGGTGAAATTTGCATCTGATGAAATTTACAGATCTCAAGCATACTGTTTGATGAGGTCCACCTGCGTAACCCAAACCCTGTCATGATTGAGAGACTCTTCATCACCCCAGAGGTGCCTTCATGCCCCTTCCACTCCTTCCTTGCCCCGACCTGTAGCCTTACTGTGGCTTAGTTGTGCCTGTTCTAGAACTTTATATAAATGGAATCACGTGATACATACTCTTGAATCAGGCTTCTTTCACCCAGAATAATGTTTTTGAGATTCGTCCATGTTATTGCATGATCAGTTGTTCATTCGTTGCTATTGCTGAGCTGAGTACAAATCCTGGTGTATGAATACACCAGGATTTGTTTATCCGTTCTCTTCTTGATGGGCAGCTGCGATATTCCTATTTCTTGGCAATATGAATAAAGCTGCAACGAACATTCTGGTACAAAGGTTTTTGTGTGTGTGCGGACGTGTTTTCATTTCTTTTGGATAAACGTGGAACAATTTTGATTTTCTGAGTTTCTGTAATTATGGACTAAATTGGAGATGATATGTTTTTAGGAAGGTAAAAATTTGGTCCTATTAATAGGAAAACTATTTGTCTCAATCAGTTAACCAAGAAAGGTTATCTTATTCAAAGCCAGACCAGCATGAACACACATGTGTTGAGTCCCTGTTGGCGGATCGGGCACTGCCTAGAGCATTCTAAAAGCTCACAGCAGTGAGAATACCCAACTCCTGACTGAAAGGAACTTGTCTGCTTCTCAACCTCTTTATCCTCTGAGGTTAAAATGGCACCAGCAAATAATAGACACTCAACAAATACCTGGTAAGTGAATTAAATGTAAGATTTGTTGGGGCGCCTGGGTGGCTCAGTCGGTGAAGCGTCTGCCTTTGGCTCAGGCCATGATCCTGGGGTCCCGGGATGGAACCCCATGTTGGGCTCCCTGCTCAGTGGGGAGTCTGCTTCTCTCTCTGCCCCTCCCCCTGCTCTCACTCTCTCGCTCTCGCTCTTGCTCTCTCTCTCAAATAAATAAATAAAATCTTTTTAAAAACTGAAAGATTTGTGCACTGGTTACTCAAGCAGATTTGGGAGAGGCATGACCTGAATCTCATACTTTAGGAACACCTGCCCAAACATGCTTTTAGATCTCCAGGGCCCTGGAGAATGACAATCTATTATAGTATGCTGCTGATCTAACCATTCTAGACATTTTAAGAATCGGCTGAGGAATTCAGCAGTACCTATTAAATTAAGATGCAGTATTTCCCGTGTCCCAGCAATGCCATTTTTAGTGCTTACCCTAAAGAAACTCGAGAGAGCACCAAGAGGGAAAGATGAAGATGATCATGGCAGAAATGTTTGCAATGGTGCAAACTGGTAAGAGCCCAGTGTCTCTCAGTAGGGGACTGGCTAAATCAACTTCATCAAATCCCGCTTCATAGGCCTCAGACCTCCTTTACATTGACCTCTAATATTATCATGAAAATAAAAACTTATACTCTTGTAGGGGAAGGAGGGACGAACAGGCAGAGTGCAGAGGATTTTTAGGACAGTGAAACTACTCTGTATGGACCATAATGATGGTTAATATATGTCGTTATATATTTGTCCAAACCCACAGATTGTACAACACCAAGGGAGACCCCTAACGTCAAGTATGGACTTTGGGTGATAATGACGTGTCAACATAGATTCATGGACTGTAACAAATGTGCCACTCTGGTGGGGGGAGGCTGTGCCTATAGGGTGCAGGGGGATATGGGAAATCTCTGCTACTTTTGCCTAACTGCTGCAAATGGAAAAGCGCTCTAGGAAATTGAAATCTATTAAGAGATTTTTTTTAACCCCTAAATTTGTACTCTCCTACTTGAGTAAATTCCACCAAGAACTATGTGTGCCTTTCTCATAAATATATCAAGAATTTATACATATATAATATATCAAGAAATTATATATGTAAAATTTGTGGGAGAAATCTTGGTTTAAAAATTACGCAACTAGCTGTTTAGTTTGACAAATTTTCAATAAGCATTTGCCTTGTGAATGCACTTAATGCCACTGAATTGTACACCAAAAGGAGTTAAGATGGTACACTTTGTGTTATGTATGTTTTACCACAATGAAAACCACGAACAGTTGCTCTGGAGTGAGGTGAGGCGACCTGACTGGGTCACTTCTGCCCTAGGAAAGCTAATAAAAAGCACATGATACTTCCCATTTGTTCCCAAATTCCCAAGAATTTGATGAAATTCTTGGTTACAGGCAAAGCCCTCCACCCTTTATCACAGAAATCTTCACAACCGCATTCCTTGTTCCTCGCAGTAAGAGCTAGAAGCAGATGTCCATCCACAAGAGAATGGACTAATAAAGGGATATCCATCCAATGGCATATTAAACAGTACTTGAAAATGAGTGAGCCACCGCCATTACAGGGATGAACCTAAGACATAGTCCCGTACTGAGTGAGAACATACTGACAAAGAGAGTTGGGTTTTCCTTTATTTGCTTCCAACCACCTATCCAGATCACGACCTGTCCTTCTTTGCCCTGCCCTGTGTCCACAAGTGCTCAATCTGTGGATTGCAACATTGGTGCCCTTTTTGCAGCTGGGGTCCCGCTGGCTTCCTCCAATGGGAATGGCAGCAGGACCGCACAGGGCAAGAGGAGAGAACAGTTGGAATATTTCTTCCAGTGATTGTGCCAGTGACTGTGATAACTTCCACAGCTCCAGCTCCTCATGCAGTGGCCCAACTCTCACTGGATCTGGTGACAGGTTTGCTCCCTTGCTCCATCAGACCTAGGGGGTAATGGCTCTCCAATGCTGCTAGTCTCTGGGAGCCCCAATGTCCTGTGTTGGTTCCCTCAATTTTTAAAAAATATTTATTTATTTATTTGAGGGAGAGCCAGCACGAGTAGGGGGAGGAGCTGAGGGAGAAGGAGAAGCCGACTCCCCGCTGAGCAGGGAGCCCAACTCCGGGCTCCATCCCGGGACTCTGGGATCATGATCTGAGCCAAAGGTAGACGCTTAACCGGCTGAGCCACCCAGGTGCCTTGGTTCCCTCAATTTTGACCACAACTTGTAGCTCCTTCAATACAATCTCTTCATTTGAACCCCAGAGTGGACTTCTGTTTTCTGGAGAGATCCCAGCTGATATCATCGATACATGGCATGATCCCATTTTTACAAAGCTCAAGGCCAGGGAAACTAAACTGTATTTTATTGAAGGAATCCTACATGTCTAGTAAAACTATGTACAAAGAGCAAAGCAAGTGTCTGATAAACATACAGTTCAGGCCAATGGGCACCTCAGGGGGCCAACCCAGGAATAAGATCGGGAGGACAAGTTCTACAAAGTTGATAATGTTCTAATTCTTTAATTGGATGGTATGTTCAAGGGAGTTGATTTTAATATTGGGCTTCATAACTTACATCTACAGTGCACATAGTATTTTATGTGAATCACATTTAAAAGTCAAGAAAGTATAGAGGGGCAGATCTGCTAAAACATAAGAAAAAGAAAAAAAAATCTCACAAGCAGAGGACCAAAATCAATGTCATAACGTGATGTTATGCAGTAAGGTATTTGTTAGAGCTCAGAGGCAGGAGAAAAATGCTTTGGCCCATCTCTAGGCTATTTGATTTCCTGAAATTTCCAACTCCTTGCTATTTAAAAAAAATCATGTTTATTATAAGATTTATATACAATAAAATTCACTTTTTTAAGTGATTGGTTTGAGGAGTTTTGACAAACACATGCAGTCATGTGATCACTGAAGACACAGAATATTTCAAAGAGTCCCCTCTTGCCACTTAGTAGACGACCCCTCCTCCTACCCTCAGCACCTGGCAACCACTGAACTGTTCTCTGTCCCCTAGAGTTTGGCCTTTGCAGAAAAGTCATATACTGCATATGGAATAAGTATGTAGCCTGTTCAGTCCAGCTTCTTTTACTTACCGTAATCTCTTGAGTTTCATCCAGGTTGTTGAGTGTCTCACCAGTTTGTTCCTCTTTTTTTTTTTTTTTAAGATTTATTTATTTATTTGAGAGAGAGTACGAGCAGGGGGAGGGGCAGAGGGAGAGAGAATCCAAAGCAGAGTCCCCGCTGAGCGTGGACCCCAACGTGGGGCTCAATCTCAGGACCCTGAGATCAGGACCTGAGCCAAAACCAAAAATCAGATGCTCAACCAACTGAGCCACCCAGGCACCCCTCACCAGTTCATTCCTTTTTATCACTGAGTACATTATATGGCTGTACCACCATTTGTTTATCCATTCATGAGTTGAAGGACATTTTGGTTGGTTGTTTCCAGTTTTTAAAGATTTCATCACTAAGGCCCTTAAAAATACTCATATATGGGTTTTTGAGAGAAGATACATTTTCATGTTTTGAACTAGGCATGAAATAGCAGGGGCCAATGGTCCACAAGACATTGGTGGTTCCCAAGATGACCCTCAGGCTTGATGATTCACTGGAAGGACCCAGGATTCAGAAAAGCTGTTATACTCATGGTTATATTTTATTACAGCAAAAAATAGATGAAAATCAGCAACAGAAAAGGCATATAGAGTGGCTTCTGGGGGGAAGCAGGCTCAAACTTCCAGTTGTCCTTTCCCAGACTCTCCGGTGGAGTCTCAGAGATAGCCCTTAATTCTTCCAGCACCACTGTGTGACAACACGTACAAAGGGTTGCCAACCAGGGAAGCTCACCTAAGCCTGGATGTCCAGGATTTTTATGGGGGGGGTCAGTCATGTAGACATGCAGCACCCATGTGACTGACCTCAGCCTCTCAGACTCCAGTCCCCCAGAAGTCAAACTGATACAATTCGGCTAAAGCCTCAGGCATGCAAAAGAGAGCGTTCATCATAAATCACATTATTAGCCTACACCCTCTGGTGTGGTCCACAGTCACAGCAAACAAAGACACTCTGGTCAGGCAGGATATTCCAAAGTCTCTGAGCTTATCTCCCAGGAGCTGGACCAAGGGCCAGTCCTAAAGACCTTGGAAGTATGCAAATTTTGAGCAGCCCAGGCCTGCTGAATTAACCCTTTCCTGAACATAATGTAAATCTGTATTTAACTTTATAAGAAATTGCCAGACTGTATTTCAAAATGGCTATATCAGTTTGTATTCCCACCATCAATATATGAGAATTTGAGTTGCTTTCCATCCGTGCTGGCATTTTCTATAATTAGTTTTTTAAAAAATTTAGCCATACTACTATGAGTGTGGTGGTATCCCAGTGTGGTTTTAGTTTGAATCTTCTTAATGATCAGTGATGTTGAGCATCTCTTTATGTACTTCTTTGTCATTCTTGGTGAAGTATCTATTCATCCTTCTGTCCCTTTAAAAAATTGGTTGTTTGTTTACTTATCATTGAGTTTCAAATATTCTTTATATATTCAGGATCAGACGTGTGTTTCATGAATATTTCCTCTCAGTCCGTGGCTTGTCTTTTCATTTGATTAACAGTGTATTTCAAAGAGCAGAGCTTTTTAATTTTGGTAAAGTCTGGAGCGGACAGACATTAAGATGGCCCCAGTGATTGCAGTCTCTTGATATACATTCACTTGTGCAATCCTCTGTCCTTAAGAGTGGGCAGGATCTGGGTGCCTGGGTGGCTCAGTTGGTTAGGCGGCTGTCTTCAGCTCAGGTCATGATCCTGGAGTCCCAGGATCGAGTCCCGCACTGGGCTCCCTGCTCAGCGGGGAGTCTGCTTCTCCCTCTGACCTTCCCCCTCTCATGTGCTCTCTCTCATTCTTTCTCTCAAATAAATAAGTAAAATCTTAAAAAAAAAAAAAAAAAGAGTGGGCAGGATCTGTTACTTGCTTCCTTTTTTTTTTTTTTAAAGATTTATTTATTTATTTTAGGGAGAGAGAGAGAGAGCATGAGCAGGGGGAGGAGCAAAGAGAGAGAGGGAGACAAGCAGACTCCCCACTGCGAGGGCAACCCAATGCAGGGCTTGATCCCAGGACTCTGAGATCAAGACCTGAGCCAAAAACCAAGAGTTGGACGCTTAATGGCCTGAGCCACCCAGGCGCCCCTGTTACTTGCTTCCAACCAATAGAATGCAGCAAAGGTGATGGAATAGTACTTTGGGATTATGTTATATAGGATCGTCATTTCTGTCTTGCTAGTAGACTCTATTGCTTTCTTGGCATGTACAATTTGATGAAGCAAGCAGCTGTGTTAGAGACCCATATGTGAAGAAACTGAGGACAGCCTCTGGCCAACAGCAGCTAGGGATTGAAACCCTCTACAAAAAGCCATCCAGGAACTGAATTCTGCCCCAAAAAACCACGTGGGCCTGGAATGAATTCTTCCCCAGTTGCACCTTCCGATGAGACCCCAGCCCTGGCCAACACTTTGATTGGAGCCTTGAAAGAGAGAGACTGTGAGAGAGGATCTAGCTAAGCCAGACCTGGATTTCTGATCTACAGACACTGGTGAGATAATTAATATGCATTGTTTTAAGCCACTAAGTTTTGGGATAATATGTTATGCAGCAATAAATAATAAAAAGTTTGATTTATCAACTTTTTAATTTATGGATAATACTTTTTGTTTTATATGTATGAAATCTTTGCCTAACTGAATAATATTAAGATTTCCTCTCAGAAGATTTATAGGTTTAGGTTTCTTTTTAGGTCTGTGTCCATTCTGTGTTAGTTTTTATTTATGGGTGAGGTATTTAGCATATGGATATCCGATTGCTGAAGCACTGGTTTTGAAGACTATCCTTTCTCCATTGACTTTCCTTTGCATCTGTCAAAAGCCAGTTGGCTGTATTTGTATGCATCTGTTTCTAGACTCTATTCTGTTTCACTGCTCTCTGTGTCTATTCTTTCTATACCAGACTTTCTCAATTACTCCAATTTATTTCATGGAGTTTTGAAATCAGGTAATATAAATCCTCCAACTTCTTTTTCTTCTTTTTTCAAAAAATATTTTATTTTTGGGGCGCCTGGGTGGCTCAGTCGTTAGGCGTCTGCCTTCGGCTCAGGTCCTGATCCCAGGGTCCTGGGATCGAGTCCTGCATTGGGCTCCCTGCTCTGCAGGGAGCCTGCTTCTCCCTCTCCCACTCCCCCTGCTTGTGTTCCCTCTCTCGCGCTCTCGCTCTCTCTGTCAAATAGATAAATAAAATCTTTAAAAAAAAAAGAAAAAAATTTTATTTTTAAGTAATCTCTATGTCCAACGTGGGGCTCAAACTCACAACCCCAAGATTAAGTGTCCCATGCTCCACCAACTGAGCCAGCCAGAAGCCCCCAACTTTGTTCTTTTTCAAAGTTGTTTTGGTTATTTTAGTTCCTTTGCTTTTACATATAAATTTGAGAATCAATTTGTCAATTTCTACAAAAAAGCCCACTGGGTTATTTTATTGTAAAATATACATAACATAAATTTTACCATCTAAGCCATTTTTAAGTATACAGCTCAGTGGTATTAAATACTTTTCTAATGTTGTGCAACCACCAACACAGTCCATTCCCATAATTTTTTTCATTAAAAAAACCCTGAAACTTTGTACCCATTAAACAATAACTTCCCATTCCCCTTACTCTCTGTCCCTGACAACCACCATTCTACTTTCTGACTGTGTGATTTTGACTATTCTAAGTACCTTACCTAAGTGGAGTCAGTTTGTCCTTCTGCACCTGGCTTATTTCACTTAGCATAATGTCTGCAAGGTTCATCCCTATTGTAGCATGTGTCAGAAATTTCCTTTCTTTTTAAGGCTGAATAATATTCCATCTTAAGGATATATCACATTTGGTTTATCCCTTCATCTGTTCATGGACACTTGGGTTGCTTTCATTTTTTCACTATTGTGAATAATGTGGCTATAAACATGAGTATACAAATATCTTTTCACATCCCTACTTTTGATTATTTTGTGTATATACCTAGCAGTGGAACCACTGGATCATATGGCAGTTCTATGTTTACTTTTTTGAGAAACATCCATACTGTTTTCCACAGCTGTTGCACCAATTTACATTCCCACCAACAGTGCCCATGGGTTCCAATGTCTCCACATCCTCACCAACACTTGTTATTTTATGATTTTTTTTTTAAATAGTAGACATCCTAAGGGATATGAGATGGTTATTTCATGTAGTTTTTCTTTCTTTTTTTTTTTTTAAGTAGGCTCTGCACCCAACACGGGGCTTGACCTCATGATCCTGAGATCAAGAGTTGCATGCTCTACTGACTGAGCCAGCCAGGTGCCCCAATTTCATTGTTTTGGTTTGTGTTTCCCCAATGATCACTGATGTTGAGTGATCTTTTCATGTGTTCATTGACCATTTGTGTATCTTCTTTGGGAAAATGTCTAAGTCTTTTGCCCATTTTTGAATTGGCTTGTTTGTTGTTTATTATTGAGTTCTAGGAGTTCTCGCTCTATATTCTGGATATTAATTTCTTATCGGATATACGATTTTCAAAACTTTCTCCCATTCTCCCACTGGGACTTCGATTTTTTTTTTTAAGATTTTATTTATTCATTTATTTGAGAGAGTGAGAGAGAGAGAGCACATGAGAGGGGGGAAGGTCAGAGGGAGAAGCAGACTCCCTGCCGAGCAGGGAGCCCGATGCGGGACTCGATCCAGGGACTCCAGGATCATGACCTGAGCCAAAGGCAGTCGCTTAACCAACTGAGCCACCCAGGCGCCCTGGGACTTCAATTAAGCAAAATTTGGGCCAGACTGGGAGAAGATAGTTATCTCAGTCCATTTGGGTGGCCATAACAAAAATACAATAGACTGGGTGGCTTATGACAAAATATTTATTTCTCACAATTCTATAAGTTGGGAAGTCCAGATCGAGGCACTGGCAGATTTGGTCTGGTGAGGACCTGCTTCCTCCTTCATGGACAGCCATTTTCTTGCTGTATCCTCACATGGGGGGAGAGGTGAGGGAGCTCGCTGGGAATTCTTTTATAAGGGCACTAATCCCATTCGGGACAGCTCCTCCTCCCTCATGACCTAATCACCTCCCAAAGACCCCATCTCTAAATGCCATCACATTGGGGGGTAAGGTTCAACATATAAATTCGGAGGGGGACCCACACATTCAATCTATTTTAGTAGTTTTCCTAGATTTTGGCAAGGGTTTAATACACCACCCTATGGAATATTAAGTGACAGTCTGAAAATGAAAAACATGGTGGATCTACTAAAACAGGAAGATTTAAAAAATATATTATTGAGAGAAACAAGCAAATTATTGCATGATTTAATTTATGTTAAAAAACCAAGTTATCAAATTTGGCATCACCCAAAATTGTCCAAACTGATATTGCACACCTCCTAATGTGAAGCAATGAAAACTAAGTGGTATCACCTATAAGATATTCTTGTCCAGAATGTTCAACCTGAATCTAGTCATGAGGAATAATTGGACAAATTCAGATTATAAAACAGTTTAAGAACACAAAAGAAGACTTTTATAAAAAGTCAACGTCTAAGGGGCGCCTGGGTGGCACAGTCGGTTAAGCATCTGACTTCAGATCAGGTCATGATCTCGGGGTCCTGGGATCGAGCCCTGCTTCGGGCTCCATGCTCAGTGGGGAATCTGCTTCTCCCTCTCCTTCTGCCCCCCTCCCCTGCTCATGCTCTCTCTCTCTCTCATATAAATGAATAAAATCTTAAAAAAAAAAAGTCAATGTTTAAGGTTTGGGAGAAGAGATGGTTCTAAAGACCAAAGAGATAAAACCAAATGCACTACGTGAGACAAGACTGGACCCTAGATTTAAAAAAAAAAAAAAAAAATATATATATATATATATATATATACACTATACTTGGGGCTCCTGGCTGGCTCAGCTGGTAGAGCATGTGACTCTTGATCTCAGGGTTGTGACTTTGAGCCCCACGTTGGGTGTAGTGATTACTTAAAAATAAAATCATATATATGATCATATATCATATATATATATATATATATATGCTATACTTGACAATGTTAGGCAATTGGAGAAATTTGAATATACACTGATACACTGTTTGGTAGATAGCCTTGAAAGATTGTTTATTTTCCTGGATGTGGTCATGGTATTGTGATCACGTAGGACAATGTCCTTATCCTTTGTACATATTGAATTATTTGTAGTGTTAAGTCCTGCTGTGTGCATTTTCATCTCAAATGGTTCAGTAAAATAAATGCATAAAAATGAGCAAATGCAGCAAAAAGTTAACAACTGATGAACTACATGAAGGATATATCAGAGTTTTGGGTACCATTCTTTCAACTTTTCTATAGGCTTGAGAATGTTCAAAATAAAAAGTTGAGGGGGAAAAAATCAAAACAACAGAAAAATAAGAGGAACATTACTTGGTTAATAAAATACAGTTGTTCCTGTGCTTTGACACGCTAAACTTGGCACTGCATTTATTTGGAATCTTGAAATAAATATTTTTAAAATGTGGATAATTTTGCTGAGGCCTCTAAATTTAGATTACAAGGTAGCCATGGAGAAATATTTGCCCCTTGAATCAGATGTTGAAAAGGTAGACTTTTGTTTGGCGGGGTACCTTACCTACTACTGGCTAGAAGAAAATGTTTTTCCTCTGCTAATCATATTTGAATCTTACAGTGCAACTGTTCAAGATGCCTTTCTTGCTTACCTAACGGGCTAGGACAGAAGATGTCACTCTTTGGGAATGGAGGAGCGTGCAGAGGCCAAAGATTGGGGATCATGACAGAAAACCATATAGATGGTGAGATGTTGGCTTGGTCTTGGGGACACAGAAAGGATTTAACTTGCAAATACTGACTCATATGTGGAGGAGCCGAACCTGGAACGGGGAATAGTGTGAATGGAGTCAAAAGAAAGGGCTTGGAAGAGAACAGAGGGTGTTATGGCCACAAGGGTCTTCAAAAATAACATGTATGTTTATGATTGATGATTCTGAAGACAGAAAAGCTCAAAGAAGAAAACCAATGGCCCTTGGGGCGCCTGGGTGGCTCAGTCAGTTGAGCATCTGACTCTTGGTTTCCGCTCAGGTCATGATCTCAGGGTCGTGAGTTCCAGCCCTGTGCTGGGCATGGAGCCTACTTAAAAAAAAAAAAAAAAGAAAAGAAAACAAATGAAACATCCCACCACACGGGTTAGCCTGCATGTCTTTATGCTTCCAGACTGTTTTCTGCACATTAATAACAGTGATGATGATGCTGAGCAAACATGTGCCAGGTATAGGCTTAAGCAGTAACCCACGTTTTCTCAGTAGGTGTTCACGAAGACTGTGGGGGAACGATGGCTCTCCTGTCTTCCCTTCGACCTGTCACACGTTCACCTGACTTGCCCAAACGACTAGCGTGAGGGGGTGCTTGCAGTCAAGTCTCTGTCCTCTGACCACACAGATATTTTGTAGAAAATGCTTCAGTTCTTTTGTAGAAAGGGAAACATACATGAAATATTGTTTTGTAAACTGCTTTTTTAAAAAAGAAATCAATAGAAGAGAAAATGGAATGTAAGTACAGTATGTGTATGTACGGTGTCCTACAGAAATGGATACAAAATTTATGATATTATCACTAATCTCAAGTTTGCATGTAATAATTCTTTTTTTTTAAAGATTTTATTTATTTATTTGACAGAGAGAGACACAGCGAGAGAGGGAACACAAGCAGAGGGAGTGGGAGAGGGAGAAGCAGGAGAGGGAGAAGCAGGCTTCCCGCAGAGCAGGGAGCCCAATGCAGGGCTTGATCCCAGGACCCTGGGATCATGACCTGAGCCGAAGGCAGACACTTAACGACTGAGCCACCAGGCGCCCCAATAATTCTTTTTACCATTTCAAAGAGCTAATTATCTTTATGAGCAACACAATTAAACCAAAAGCACATTCTTTGAACATCTCACTAATGGGATCAATGAACAAATTCAACAAAAATGTGAGGTCTTATATTCTAGGCATGGTGCCTAGAACATGTATTATTTCACTTAATTCTTATGCAAGCCTATGTATAACTATTATCATTTTAATTTTTCAGATGAAGTGAAGGACTTTTCCCCAAGGTACACCAGCTAATAAGGGTACAGTCATGTGGTAACTTTGTAATGTGCCAACTTGCTGAGCTGAACTGCATTTTCTAGAATTCTCCTCCTGTATGTATCACTTAGGGTGGGCTACAAAAGATATTTTGTACCAGGTTGCTTTCTTCTCATAAAAACCTCTGTGATGGGCACCGGGGTGGCTCAGTCGTTAAGCATCTGCCTTCGGCTCAGGTCATGATCCCAGGGTCCTGGGATCGAGCCCCACATCGGGCTCCCTGCTCTGCGGGAAGCCTGCTTCTCCCTCTCCCACTCCCCCTGCTTGTGTTCCTGCTCTCGCTATGTCTCTCTCTGTCAAAAAAATAAATAAAATCTAAAACAAAAAAACAAAAAACCTCTGTGATTCCATGGGGCCAAACTGACTGGTCCAGGACAGTCTCCTTATCTTGAGATCCTTAACTAAAGCCCATCTGCAGAGTCCCTTTTGCTGGGTAACATGAGAGATTCACAAATTCTGAGGGTTAGGATGTGGACATCTCTGGTGAGCCATTATTCTGACTACCACAGACACCATGAGATTTTTCCTTTTGTTTCTTTCTTTTAATATAAACTTTTTAGGGCACCTGGGTGGCTCAGTCGTTAAGCGTCCGCCTTCGGCTCAGGTCATGGTCCCAGGGTCCTGGGATCAAGTCCCACATCGGGCTCCCTGCTCAGCAGGAAGCCTGCTTCTCCCTCTCCCACTCCCCCTGCTTGTGTTCCCTCTCTCGCTGTGTCTCTCTCTGTCAAATAAAAAAAAAAATCTTAAAAAAAAATATATAAACTTCTTACTGGAGTATAACATATGTCATAAGCGTATGGCTCAGTGAATTTTTCACCAAGTGAATACATTCCAGATTAAGAAAGAGAACATGCCTGAACCCGAATTCCAGAAGTATCTCTTCAGTTACTATCCCCACCCTAAGAGTAACCAACCACTATCCTTCTTTTTTGTTTTTTAAAGATTTTATTTACTATTTGAGAGAGAGAAAGAAAGCACAAGTGGGGGTGGGGAGGGGCAGAGGGAGAGGGAGAAGCAGACTCCCCACTGAGCAGGGAGCCGGACGTGGGGTTCGATCCCAGGACCCCAGGATCATGACCTGAGCCAAAGGCAGACGCTTAACCGACTGAGCCATACAGGCGCCCCTAACCACTATCCTAACTCTAATGCCACAGGCCCGTTTGCCTGGTTTTGAATGGCATATCAACGCAATAATACAGTATGCACTCTTTTGTGTCTGCCTTCTTTGCTCAGTCCTTATATTTATGAGTCATTTATGTTGTACATTCATCCTCATTCCTGATAGTTTAACATTATTATGAATGAATTCCAATTTTTCAAAATAAATAATTTCAAAATTATTTATCCATTCTGCAGTTGATGGGCATTATAGCCTCAGTTTGGGGCTATTATGGGTAGTTCTGCTATGAACGTACTTGCACGTGTCTTTTGATGAACACATGTATTCATTTGTGGTGTACAACTGAGAAGCAGGACAGCTTGGTCACTGGGTACATATACATTCAGTTTTAGCAGGAAGTGTGGAAGCCACAATTCCATTCCTTTTTTTTTTTTTTTTTTTAAGATTTTATTCACCAACTTGGGGCTTGAACTCACAACCCTGAGATCCAGAGTCGCATCCTCTACTGACTGAGCCAGCCAGGTGCCCCATGGATCCCTCCCATTCTTAAGCCATTCCTGAGCCTGGCCCTGATCCCCAGGCTCCCTGTTATTCTGTTCCCCCCGTTCCCCAGGAGCTGGTGATGGGTTGAGGTCTGGTACTGGATGAGGCTGAGGATCAGATGGATATGTCTTGCCTTATACATGACTTGGTTGAATTTTATAATGATGTACTTGTAATGACCCTTGGGCCAAAATGGTGTGTTAAATAAAGGGCTGTACCAAAATGACTGCATCACAGGATGCATTCAGAAAATTACTGGCATGCTTTGTACCTGGTGACAGGACAGCAAAGCCTCTAGAAGTGTCAGGTGGGAAGGAGGACCAGGAAGGTTAAAAAAAAATCCTAGGAGACTGGCAAAAAAAGGAGCTTCTTCCATCCAGTGAAGTCTTCACTGGTTGTGGGTTGTATATTCTATAGCCACAGGTTCTTGTGGGGAGTGAAGAAGGCTATGGAAAGCCATGCTTGACTGGGAGCAAGCAGGCAGGCCATGTGTCTCTCGCTTTATGTGGCTGTCAAAGTTTATTTCTGGGTTCTTTGCCATTGAGTAAACTTTTCACCTTTTTACCCCATCTTAATGAGACTACCCTGCAGTTAGAATACTCGAGGAGTTTGTAAGATTGAGAGAATTCAAAGTGGTGGCTGGTCATCACTCTTTTTTTTTTTTTTTTTAATAAAGATAAAAGAGAAAGCTGAAGAACGTATATCCCAGTAGTTCCAAAGTTACTAATTAGAAAGCATTAGCCATTTGGGACCAAGATCCAGTTCAAGGTAAACTACATATTTTATTTATCTTGTCATCATGAAATTGAGTTTCTGGATTATTTACTGCAAAGTGCAAGATGTTCTCCTCTCGTATTCTGCTCTCTGCAAAGCCTTTATAATTAAATTCTGTGGAGCGTGTGACCTTTGTGAGGTTAGATTTTGGCATAGCTTATGTTATGGGCTTGTTGCAGGAAATTATATCCTTTAGCCTGAGACCCAGAGTCGCATCCTCTACCGACTGAGCCAGCCAGGTGCCCCATGGAGCCATTGTTGTTATGGAAAATGAAGCCACTCACAAAAATTGTAAGGAACATATCCACTTTGTGATCATTCTTGTGCTCCCCGGGATTGCGTTAATTCTGTGTTATGTCCTCTCTGTGGGTAGTACAAATACCTAGCCTGGTCAGTGTGCTGGTTTCTGTTGTTTTAAAGGCCAGGTGGAAACCAACCCAGGTCTAACCCACTCAAAGCCCAGCTCTTTCAGAGTACAAGCTGGGTCCTATAGGAAGAAGGGTTGATCATGTCTTCTGCTCTCTTGTAGCTGGGAAGATCTGCTGGGTGCAGGACCACGGCTCCGGGAGACTGCAAGACAGAGCCTTGCAGGCACTCTCCAAGCTTTGCACATTCTTCTGTTGGAACTCCTTCCCCCAGCTTTGCTTAGGCACTTCTGGGCAGCTTTGTGCTAGTCTCCCAAGGCTGCCCTGAACAAATACCATCTAGCCTAGATCATTAGGGGATGAGGTCAGGGTCCATAAAATACCGCTTGCAGCCAGTATTCTCCTTCCTTGGAGACCTTGAGAGAGCAAGTGGCTGGCTAATGGCAAGATTTGGGATTCTGGGTTCTTAATTCAAACATCATCTGAACTCCATCTCATTACCAATATTCAGATTTTAAACCTTTGATGGCTTTTATTTTTTAAATTGATGATTTAGTGTTAAACTGTGGGTTGTTTTCTTTTTTCACCCTGCTCTAGGTCAGACTTGCCCATAAATAAAAAAGAGGGACCAGGAAGCTCTATCCAGCTTGCAAACAGGGGAGTTATTTCTGCAGTTAGGTGCCAAATGTCATCCCAGAAAACGGGAAGGCCTCGCGGTAGGCACTTAGGTATTGCGTAACTGGTGACAGGGGACTATTCCCTGGTGAGATGACCCAGTGACCTTGGAGCACTACCTTCTTCCCCAGCCCCACCTCCTTGGACTTTCCCTCTATCCTTTGTTCTTTCTTGTAGACTTCCTCTTGGGCCTGCTGGGTTTCCCTCCACTCCCAGCAGCTCCCAGACTTACCTCCCCCACTCAGGCAAGGCCGAATTTCTTGGCCTCCTCCTCTTGGTGATCCAGGCTGTGCTTGCTTGAGAGAGAGGTTGGGGGGACGGGAGGATGGGGGGGGCGAGCTCTCTCCTGTGGGGACTCCGGCTGGCCGCCAGAGGGTACGGGGCAGGGGGAGGGGAGTGCTGTGTGTCCAGGGAGGAGGCAGAGGCCACTGGGCGTTCATGGGAAAGGGGTGACAGGATGTCCCATCCCCATAGTGGTCTGGCGCTCTCCCTAAAGCAGCCTCCCTTCCTGCTCCCCAGTGCGCTCTTCCACATGCCCTTCCTCTCTCCAGGCTCCGACTGCTTCGCTCTGCCCTCCAGAGAATACAGGAGGCCCTTCTTCTGTGGGGGCCACTGTGGGGGCAGGTTGTGCAGAGGAAGAAAGCATTTCTGGTCTTGCGAGCTCTGTTTCTGCTGGCCCCCTGACCTCAGGGCCCCGTCTCGAGGTACGCCGTGAGCCAACAGGTTGTCGTGGGCTCTCAGACTAAACCACCACGCCATCCAAAAACACTTCTGAGCGAATGTTGAGAGCATCACCGTCTCGTGTTTGAGGGACTGTCTAGCTAAGCGATTTTTTTTTTAACCATCCTACCAATATTTCGTGTGTACCTACCATACATCAGGCTCCGTTATAGTTCTAGAGAGACCTCAGAGAGCCGAGCAGACAACAAATCTCTCGGCCTGCCTTCACGAAGTGGGAGGAGATGGGGCAATAAACACAAATGACGAGCACAGTTTACAGCTGGTTAGGTCAAAAGTGCTGCAGAGAAGAGGGAAGCAGGCAGGACAGAAGGGAAGTGGGGGCAGAGGGTGAGGAGAAGTACTGGGTTTAGGGCAGTCAGGGAAGGTCTCACTGAAAACGCAACCTCTGAGCCACGACTTGTCTGAGGCGACGAACTAGCTGTGTGGTGTTCTAGGGGAAGGATGTTCCTGGCAGAAAGAACAGCAAGTACAAAGGCCCTGAGGTAGTGGCGTGCCTGGAGTGTCTGAGGACGGTCAGGGCGGCTGGTGCGGCTGGAGCCGAGTGAGAAGAGGGAACAATAGTGGGACAAGAGGTCACAGAAGCACCAGCAGGCCAGATCATGGAGGCCTTGGAGGACTCGGGGGCTTCTCCTCTGGGTCAGATGGGAGCTGTCAGAGGGTTTTGAGAAAGGAGGACAGGACTGCCTTAAGTTTTAACAGGACCCCTCCAGCTGCCTCTTGAAAACCGCCTGTTCCAGGATAAACAGAGAAGCAGGAAGACACTTAGGAGGTTGTTCTGCTCATCTAGATGAGAAGTGCTTATATCCAAGCTCATCAGGGCTTACTGATGGGTTGCGTGTGTGATGAAGAAATAATTCGGGGACATTCAAAAATCGCTTAACAAGGACCATAATGACTCAGGAAAGGTGTTGTGAGGCAAGGAGTTAGGGATTGAGGTAGATCCTTTCAAGCTAGAGGACAAAATGTACAGAGAAGAAAGAAATAGGGGAGCAGAGAGAGAGAGAATTGGAGGGCATGCTCTGGACTCAGTTCAAGTGCAGTCATCATCATGGAGAGCTTGAGTACCTACCAGAGGTCCGGAAGGAAGGAGAAGGCATAATCCATTGGGATAACTAAGGAGGGTTAGTGGTGCCACTGTTCGCAAGGGTGTGGGCAGTTAAAATAAATCTGCCAGGGACTCGAAAGCACGCTGGGCTCCCTCCAGAGGCTTGCATCTGACTCAGAAGAGAAGCCCAAATCCTGAAGGCCCAGGGGAGGTCAAGGTATGAAAACTGAGAGAGGGTTGCTGTATGGAGAGAGAGCTGTCCCACATGAACTGTGGCTTTCTTTCGAGAACCTGCAGCCATCACCAACCTGCGGCTTGGCAGGAAAGGCGCTGGGAAAATAGAAACCCACTCTCACCCTCCTCCCACTCTTCCATCTCCTGCTGGGGCCTCCTCCGTCGTGACCCACTGGGAGCCAGAGGAAAGGAGAGCTCCCAGCCTGGTGCAGTCAGCTTTCCTGTGGATGCCCTGGGGGGAAAAGGGTAGAAAGCAGAGGATCCTACACAGCTTTACAAAGGAAGCCCGGAGTTTGGGTTTAGGTGAAAGGGAAGGAGCCAGGCTTGAATGGAGAATATGTTAAGTTGTACTTCAGGAAGTGTAAAAGTAGTGATAGGATTCATTGGGTAGGGAGTCAAGGAGACCTTTGAGGAGACTTGTTGGTGACGGAGGGAATAGAGAAAGAAATAATTTTTACGTAATAGTGTGATGTTGAGAGCTGGGCATTGTTCAGAGAGCTCTTTATAGGCATTCTCTCTGAAATGCTCACAAGCGACTCATGCATTCTAGCTATCTCATAGGATTAAACAAAACATGTTAAATGGGTTAGTGCAGTGTCCAGGATATAGACACATTCACCAAATGTTATCTATTGTTGTTAATCCCTGTGTGAAAGATGATCAAAACCCAAGAACGAGCGCCGAGCCAGAGAGTTTGCTCAACTCGTAAGTCGCCTTCGAAGACGGACATATTCTGATTCCAGCTCCCCCGTTCCCAGGGTCTCTCTGGTCCAATCACGCTGTGTTCTCTCCAATGCCCTGAGAACCATCTCAAAAGAACCGGTGAGACTTGGACACAGACACGGGCCAATGCCTGCACCGTGGGGACACTGAGGGACAGGATCCAGTGACAAGCGAGGGAAGGGCTAAATGTGGAAGCAATCTGCTGAAGGAGGGCAGGGCCAAGTAGCATTAAGGGGACAGCTGGCTGGTGCGGACTGAAAGGGAAGGAAAGGTCCTGAGGGAAAGATGACACATAGGAAGTAGAGAGGAGCCTCAGGAATCAGATGCAAGGTTGGCTATGACTGAGGGCTTATCCAAAACCAGTTACCCTCATTCTGTTGTTTTTTCTTTTTCCCCAAAGTCCTTTGGTAACCTATTAAGATACTAACTTTTTTCTACTTCTAGGGGATTTAGCTCGCAGAAGCCCAGAAACCAACGACCACCACATACTGCCTGCCTTAGAGAAGGCTTCCAATGTAATTTGTGTTGAATGAATGAAATGATGTTTTTGTGTGCGCTTGATTTCACTTCCGTGTCCTGATTACGCTTTGTGGTATCACTCTTCTGTAGGTCCAACGTCATCTACTTTCTTAGGTCCCTCAGAACTCTGCTGCTAGGGTGTGTGGATGAGCAGTGCCTGCTGCACGAGATGAAATTCAATTAACGTACATTTGCACAAACATACTGATATTAGAATTTGAATTATGTATACAGTTTTCTTTGCATGGTGTCTACTGCTTACAGATCTCATTGTTTCACTCTTTCAAAGTTGCCCCTAACTCTGGTTTGCTCCCCATTTTCCAGACGTGCTCTTCACACTTAATGCTCTCGAGACTCCTAACTTAGAAGGTCCCGCTGGATTTTTGTTTTTTCCTTAAGAGTTTACATCCGTACGCAAGTCCTGAAATTTTCTAAACCTCAGTTTCCTCATGCTTAAAATGAGAACAAGAGGATCCAGCGCCGAGTTGCCTGTGATAAAGGAGATCGTTCACGTCCTTGTGCATTTCCAATCTCAGCTCTCTCATGCACCATCTGTGTGGTCTTGTGTGAGTCCCTTCCTATTCAGGCTCTGATTCCTCCCTTGTGAGATGTGGCAAGGGGAGAAAGAATTCTGCAGTGCGTGGGTTCAGTCTAAGGTCGTTGTGTCCCAGCTGGGCTTGCAGCCTGGCTATGTGCCCTCAGGCCCTTCTGGGTCTCCCTAGGCCAGCCTCAGCTCTTAGCTGCGAAGTGAGCATATTAATGGCATCTGACTAAGGATCAGTGATGCTTATCCAGGAGAGGTGTTGGCTGCCAAGGACTAACACATTTTAGTTCTCTTATAGTGGAGATGGGTGACAGCCTTACAGATGATGTCACCAGCTGTTAAGATCTTCTGGCCCCTGCTTATCTAGCAACTTTTCCAGAATTTGGCTCTCCATATAGCTTGCCTGTGTTGCAACTCAAGTTATATCCATTTACCCCAAAGCAAATCTTAGTGTTTGCGTTTGGAGTGATTTGGGTTCAATTGTAAGGGGAACATATACACGATTTATGCTTTGTTTGGAGACTCCCGGCAGGTCCCCCACTGTGGAGCTGCCGATGGGAGAGCGTATCTCCTTTTCTAGGTGGCAGAAGTGGGAATCAAATCTGGGTCTCTGTCACTTGAGAGTTGAATGGGGAAGATATTCTGCCTCTTGTCAGAATCTTTGTGTTTCTTTTTCAAATCTACCAGCAGTACTGGTCATGGACATCAGAGTAGGTTGTAAAGGCACTAACTAGCCAGGCTTTTTTTTTTTTTTTTTTTTTTTTAAAGATTTTATTTATTTATTTGAGAGAGAGAGAATGAGAGAGAACACATGAGAGGGGATAGGGTCAGAGGGCGAAGCAGACTCCCTGCCGAGCAGGGAGCCCGATGCGGGACTCGATCCAGGGACTCCAGGATCATGACCTGAGCCGAAGGCAGTCGCTTAACCAACTGAGCCACCCAGGCGC
>NC_138369.1:187528788-187544595 GCF_054177405.1 Leptonychotes weddellii | reverse complement strand
TAGCCAGGCTTTTGCAAAGGAAAACTGTCCTCACTCTGATGCCTCATAATGGTTACTGGGCTGCCCATACTGGAATTGTAGTTTTGGACAAAGACCAGTACTTGAGATATAAATTCTTACATGTTTTGGCGGCTCTCTTTTGCTTTTATGATATTATGACAAAGTGAAATATGTTGGGGCACCTGACTGGCTCATGGGATGGATCGTGGGACTCTTGATCTTGGCATTCTTAGTTCGAGGCCCACATTGGGTGTAGAGATTGCTTAAAGAGAAAATCTTTCAAGAACAAAACCAAAAACAAACAAACAACCCAAGGTGAAATAGGCAACTCCTGGGTCAATCTTTGAAAGTTTAAATCCTCCCTTCTTTATGTCTTTATCACTTGCCAACTTGGGTAATCTTTAGCATCAGATCATACTGTCCCACAAATACGCACTGTAACTTCAAATAATCAAGTTGTGCCAAGTATTCATTTTAACAAATGAGCTACAGCCTGTATGTCCTATCTTAGTTGGTGGCACAACCTTGACCTACTCAGCCCAAAACTTGAGACTTTTGTGACTCTTCTCATTCCACTTCAACCTCATCTTGCTGACTTAACCTCCAATGTGTTTCTGATCCTGTCTCTGCCTCTTCATCCTTATGTCCATTGGCCTAGTGCATCTTCATTTCTTTCCTATTTAAAAGGTCATCTAAGTGGTTTTCCTGCCTCTTGGTCCTAATACTCTCAAATCAATCCTAAAATTAAAACCGACCCTTCTTGGCTTAGAATCTTCCGATTGCTCCCAATTTTAACTTTTTTCTTCTCAATTTTAACTTCTTAGTGGGTCCCATCCACACCTCCAAAGTCACCCCAAATAGGCATACTAGAGTTCCTTAAACTTGAAATGTTACTCATGTCTTGGCCCTTTGTTGTTCAGATGCCTGGAATCCCGTTCCACGCAGAAACTGGGAAGGCTCAAACCTCTCTAACAACTCTCCCTCCCATAGGCAGGTTGATCTCCTCTCTCTGCCCTAAATTTTGTCATTATTTGCTTACATCTGTTTCTCCTAAAAGACGCTGAAGTCTCTGATGGCAAAGATGTGGATTATTCTTTTTTGGTCTCCATCACTTGATTAATGTTTGCTGAATTAACAGATATAAGAACACATTACTGATGCGCTTGTCTGAACATGTTTGGGTTCATTCACAAACATATATAAGATCTTTTGTTACCTGGTGTAAATAATTATAAAAAACTAGCACGGACAGGGTGCTTATTACTATATGCCAGGAACACGTATTAACCCACAGGGTTGTAAATGCTCACAACCCTACGAAGTAGGCACAAATACGATTTACAGTTTACAGGTGAGGGAAAACGGAGGCTCAGAGGTTAAGTGATTTAGTCAGAGTCAAACATCTAATAGTGGCACAAGACCCAAGGTCAGTCCCACACCTGAACCTCAGCTGAACCGCTACGTGGGGGTTATTACACTGAGTAGGAATTAGAACGACGATGCATACTCCACGGAGGGTAGGGCTCTTTGCTTTGCTCACTGCTGTGCTTTCGGGCTCAGAATAGGATGCCCTGGACATGCTGAGTGATGAACCCAGTGAGGCCAGGAGCCTAGCACGGCCATTGAGAGAGGCCAAAATCCTTGTCCACTGCTCCAGCTTTGAATCCTAATTACACACGGTTCCCCCCGTGTGTTCCCCCAAGTTTCCTGCTTCTCTTCCTGGGAATGGGCTGCTGCCTGTCGGTACTGCCCGCTTCCTCCCATTCCTTTTCCCCATCCGGCTAAGTCATCGCCGGTTCCAGGCGGCTTTCCCTGACTAGCGAGGTTTACATCCTCTGCGATTTACTGCATTTTCCTTAACCCTTTCTGTCTGCTGGACTGCGGCTCGGTCTTACTTATTCATCCTTCCGTCCCGCGGACGTTTGCCGTGCCCTCCAAGACGCGAACGCGTCCGTGTCCGCGGACCCCTGGCCTCCCCCCCCAACCTGTGGCTTCCCCGCATCCGTCCTCTCCTCCCCCGGGAAAGCTTTGCGGGCCGACGTTCTCCTCTCTGCGGGTGGTGCGACTCTCAAGTTTTACGGGTTTCGCGTCCTCCAAGCGAGCGATCTTTCGTGAGGGGCAAACACACCGGCCCCAGATGACTGTCCGAGAAACGTCCCTTCCTAGAGCCCGAAGCGGGCGACCCCGCCAGACCCGCTGCGCGTTCCGGGCCTCCGTGGGGAGCGACTTCGTTCCGGCGGGGGCACGGGAACCTGCCCCGGCCCCCGCCCCCGCGCACCGCCCGACCTCCGCCCCGGCGCCCGCCCCGCCGCGAGCCCGGCCGCCGCGCTGCCGCCTCACAATGGCCGGGGGCCGCCTCACCGCGCGCAGGGATCCCGGCCACGCGCGCTCCCCGCCCCCACCCGCCGCCTGCCCGGGCCCGGGCCTTCGCCCACCCTCCACGTTCCCGTCGCGGCGCCCCTGACACGGGGGAGAGAGAGGCGCAGCCAGCCGCTCTGGTCGCGGCCCCACCGTCGGTCGGACGGGGGCGCCGGGCCGTCGCCGCGCAGGGACTACTTTCTCTCCCGCGGAGGGACTACTTCGCGGAGGCATCGGCGTGGCGGCGCGCACGGCATGGCGGCGGCGGCGGCGCGCCAGAGGTAGAGGGACGCCGGCCCGCTCAGGCCTCGGCGCGGCCTACACGCTTCGCTTGCCCGCTCCCTCGCCGCGTCCCGCGCCCCGCGCCCGGCCATGGCGGAGCCCTCGCCCGCCCGACGCCCGGTGCCCCTCATCGAGTCGGGTAAGACGCGCCGCCCGCGCCCTCCCCGCGGCGCCCCCAGCCCGGCCCCGGTCCCCTCCCCGCCGCCGCGCCCGCTCTTGACCCGACTCCCCGTCTTCCCGCAGAGCTGTACTTTCTCATCGCCCGGTACCTATCGGCCGGCCCGTGTCGGAGAGCCGCCCAGGTGAGTGCGGGCCCCGCGGGCGGCGGCGCGGGCCGCCGCGTCCCGGCCCCGGCCCCGCCGCCGCCTGGGTCGCGGGTGGAGGGCGCCGGGTGGACCCGGGTGCCCCCCGCCCTCCTAACTGCGCGTCTCGTCGGCTGCAGGTGCTGGTGCAGGAGCTGGAGCAGTACCAGGTCTGTGCTTCGTGGCGCCCGCCGCGCCCGCCCCGCCGCGTCCCCTCCGTGTCCCCTCCGTGCCCCCTTCCCTACCCTGCCGGGGCCGCTCGCCCAGCTCCCCACCCCAGCCCACCCCGCCGCCCCCCGCGCGGCCCGCGGCCCCCCGCCCGGCCCCGCGCGGTGGTCACTCGTGTGCGTCTCGTGCCTTTGCAGTTGCTGCCGAAGAGGTTGGACTGGGAGGGCAACGAGCACAACAGGAGCTACGAGGAATTGGTGAGATTTTTGACATTTCCATCCCCGTGTTTCCGAGCACCCGCTCCCCGCCCCCTTGTCGGGGCTCCTGCTCGTGGGGCGAAGTGGCCGAGCGGTGCTCGGGGGCGACCCCGGGAGAGCGGGACTCCCTCGGCAGGTTTTGTTTTGGGGCGGCCAGGTTTGTTTTGGGAGGAAACGGCTCTGGGGGGGTGGCTGGCGGGAGGTGGGGGCGACCCTGCGCCGCGGTTTGCGGTGGGGTGGGTCCCCAGGTGCGGCTGCCTATGGTGAGAGCCGGGGGCGCGCGTGCGCGCGGGCGGGGTGGTGGTGGGGGGGATTAGGTGCCAGCCACTCAGCGAGCTGCTCTCATCCTTCTGTTTTCGTACGCGACTTGTAACTCGACCTCTGATTGGTGTTCCCTCTTTTGCCCCGCCCAGCTCCTCTAACCACTTGTTCCCTAGGAATAGAATCGTTGGTTTCTGAAAGGTGGAGAAGCGTTCTCTTGAGCGTGTTTTTCTTTCCCCTCGGCAGCGTCATAAAAATCTTGCTGTTCTGACAGTATGCCATTCCTCCAGTACTTTTGCTTCTCCAAACTGTACAGTACTTGTTGAGTGCCTTAGAAAACTTATTTTGATGAATTTTTGTATTGGCCTTGCTGTACGTAACTTAACGTAGCCCTAACTGTGCGGCTTCTCCGTTTAGAGCACCATTAGCGTCGATTATGCTTCTCTTTTCATTGCACCTTGTCAACTTTTTGAGTTGCTCTCACGATATAGAATTAGGTCTTGCCCACTGGTTTGTCCTATGAAATAAAACAATCTTTAGGAAAATATTTTTGCCAACTTGTGTATTAGGAGAAAGGATTTCGTTAGTTAATCAGGCTGTATCGGCATCTTGTATGAGCAAAACAACTGAGGACAAATCAAAATCTCCTGAATGATCTATTACCACAGTTCTAATACTTGTAATAGAATTCGGTAGTAGGATACGATCACTTCTTGGATTAAACAAAAGGACAAAAAGTAAACGGGGATTTGTCATCTGTATATGAACAGTTAAGTATTATTGACAAAGTCTGGAGAAAGGATTTTATTTCAGTCATCAATTGTAATATTTACTGATGTAGAGTTTTTTGAAGCAAACACTTAAAAGTGAACAGTATTTCCAAGAAAGTTCTAAAAATTCTGCATCATGACAGAATTGAATATGTTATTTTGATATTTAAGTCTAGGAAACGTTTAAAGGACTACTTGTTTTACACCTGGTGAGAGAAAAAAGTGTTATCAGGGAAGCAGAAGTGCATTATTGACAGTGCAGTTGTGCTGTGGAAGAGATAATTGTGTAAATTTTGAGATGCTATAACTACTGGAAAACTTTAAATATTACATTTTTGGCTTTTCTGTTAGAATTGCTTGAAATCCTACTTAAAATTCTGCTTAGAATTACCCCAAATCTCTGTGTTACATTCCTGTGGTGTGGCTGTGAGCCAGGTCATCTCTCATCACCTAGCTCACTGGGTCTGGTGGAAATCCTCTTTGTCCTTTGCCTTCCCCTGCCTCTACCCTCTCCTAGCTGTAAGTGACAGAGGATGAGCTTTCTTTCTTTTTTTTTTTTTTTAAAAGATTTTATTTATTTATTTGACAGAGAGATCTCAAAAGCAGGAACACAAGCAAGGGGAGTGGGAGAGGGAGAAGCAGGCTTCCCACCGAGCAGGGAGCCTAATGTGGAGCTCGATCCCAGGACTCTGGGATCATGACCTGAGCCGAATCAGACCCTTAACGACCGAGCCACTCAGGATGAGCATCTTGTATACAGGAGAGTTTTTTTTTTTTTTTTTGTCAGAGTACGTGAGTAGCTTCTAGTTCTCCAAACCAAGTCCGCTTTTCTTTCAATTAAGCAGTATTTCAGATATACACAAATTGGAATAATGAAATGAACCCCGTTGCCAATTTGCTATCTTTACTTTGGCTTCTATTTGAAGTATTTTTTTTTATAAATTACCAGTGGAAATCTTCAAACAGAAAAATAAGAGTAATGAACCATCTACTAGGTACTCCTTATCAGCCTCAGTGATTAGCAAAGAATGTTGCATCTGTTAGCTCCCTCCCATAGGCTGTATTGTTTTAAAGCAAATTCCAGACATTCCTTTATTTTATTGGTTAATAAGCTGAAGTATTTTAAAGTAAATCTAGACATTGTATTTCCTCTCGAAATTCTGCGGAGTGCATCTCGAAAAAATTGAAGGACTGTTTCTTAGACCACCACAGTGCCAGTGTCTGTCACACTTACAATCCAAAGAATAATATTCTTTGATGATACATACATAGGTTTATTTATATATCTAGACCATATTCAGATTTCCTCTTGTTCCTTGGATTTCTTTTTATATTTAGTTAGAATTGGGCTTCAGGTAAGGTCCATGTGTTGTACTGAAATTATTTTCCATCTCTTTTTTATTTTCCATAGTTTTTTCTCCTGAAGAGACTTGAGTTGGTCTGTAAAGTGTTTCACCTTCGGGTTTTGTCTGATAGTTTCTTTATGCTGTTTGTTTCCTTGTGCTGTTAAATTTACTCCTTTTTCTCAGTTCTCATTCTTGGATCAGAGCCATCTGGGAAGCTTTATAAAATCTGAATACTCAGGCCATGTCTCACACTAGTTAAATCAGAATTTTTGTGTTGGGACTGGACGTTGGTAGTTTTTGAAATGTTTCAGGTGATTCCAGAGTCACTGCATACAAAGTTACAGTTTATCTTAGACTTAGGACCATGTTGTCACTCCAACCTGTACTTTGGAAGCAAGAGTACTTTTGCTATTTCTTGAAAGAATTGAGACTACTTATTTGCATTAGCAGTTGGGCCTGTGAATTCGTAAAATGTAATTGGGGTATTCATGACTTATAGGTGGTGAACATGAAAGAGGAAGAAGGAAATGGAGCTATGGAATGGGGCACAGGAGTGAGGAAGGACCTAATTTGTAAAGAAGGAGCATGTTTAAATAAGGCGAACGTGATTCGAGAGACTTCCTAATTGAGTAACATGCAATTTTGTAGGTCACTGTCTTCCTTAACCAGTAAATAAAATCAGGAAATCCTTACATTGCAGCCTATTGTTAGAGAATTTATTGTCATGCTTTTTCTTTTAAATAATGTTTAATAGGCCTTTAAGGAAAAAAAGTTACTTGTATTGAAATACAAAGTTGAGGGGCGCCTGGGTGGCTCTCAGGACCTGGAGATCATGACCTGAGCCGAAGGCAGATGCTTAACCATCTGAGCCACCCAGGCGCCCCAAAGATAATAGTAATTGTATCAAAGCATTGTTGTAAACATGGGAAAAAAATGGCTTACGATGCCTGGCATGCAGTAATAATCAGCACTTACAAGTAACGATGTTGGTAAGATGACAAGGCCTAATTGGGTAGACTTCCCTTTTGCTTAATTTATATTTGTAGGGTCTAAATGAGATAACAAAATACAGTCTCTTTTGGCTCTTATGTCTGAATGAATGATACCTGCTATTTACCCATTTATGGGTGAACACATTGTGGGCTGGGGAACTAATGGTGCCTTCTAGCTAGGTGCTGAATAATGGTAGTGGTGTTGTTATCTATGAGTCCCTTAGCCTTGACTGTGCTACTTTATTTAAGTAAGCTCTCCATACTGCGTAGGGCTTGAACTCAGTATCCTGAGATCAAGAGCGTGCTCTACCCTGCTTTGAAAGAGGATAATTATTAATTACTTTGTTTTCAGAGGCTCACCTAATCATAACAGTTATTTGCATCTAAGGGACAAAAGTCACATGAAATTTTTTCCTTTCACATTGTCTAAATCCTTACACATTTTTGCCATTTGGTTCTATTGGTGTCTGAGAGGGATTGTTACAATCTTCATCTGTAACTGTAGAGTTGTCTTTTTACTTTTTCCAGTTCTTTATGTATGTTAGTGGGTACGTACAAATTCATAATTGTTATCTTCCTATTGCATTAACTTTTTTAGAGCAGTTTTAGGTTCATAGCAAAATTGAGCACTGTCCCCTGTAAGTGCACAGCGTCCCTCGTTTTCTGCATTCCCCAGAATGGTACGTTTGCTGCGGTCAGTGAACCTATATTGACCCCCCATAATCACCCAAGTCCATAGTTTACATTAGGGTTCTTTTATATTTACAGTGGGTGCTCTTGGTGTTGTGCATTTTGTGGGTTTAGACAAATGACACATATCCACTAATACAGTATCATACAGATACTGCCCAGAAATCCTCTGTGCTATACCTAATTATCCTTCCCTCCCTCCTAACCACTGACCTTTTTACTATTCCCATAGTTTTGCCTTTTCCAGAATTTGACCTTTTTTTTTTTTTAATTAGGAAATGTTCTTTCTTTCTCTCATAATAGTTTCTTACCTCAAAGTCTGACTTGGCCTTAGTACAGCCAGCCCTGCTTTCTCTCTGTTAGTGATGGCATAGTGCATCTTTTTCTGTCCTTTTACTTTTAGTAAAGCAAACATTTTCCCGTGTCTCATTTTCTAAGTATGTCTCCTGTAAACAGCATGTAGTTTTATTATTCAGTCTTCTCCTTGGAGTCTTTAGTTATAATTTAAGTAATTAATATAATTACTTAAATAAAATTGTGTTAAGTCTACCAGGTATCTTTTTTATATATTCCCATCTCTTTATTTCTTTTCTCTTTTGGATTAATTATTATACTATTCTTTATTGCTTTTTAGGTATATATCCTTTTATTATTTTAAAGATTTTTTTTTTTTTTTATTTATCTCAGAGAGAATGGGAGACAGAGCATGAGAGGGGGAGGATCAGAGGGAGAAGCAGACTCCCCGCTGAGCAGGGAGCCCGATGTGGGACTCGATCCCGGGACTCCAGGACCATGACCTGAGCCGAAGGCAGTTGCTTAACCAACTGAGCCACCCAGGCGCCCCTATCCTTTTATTATTTTAGTGGTTACCGTAGAGGTTACAATATGTGTTGACCATTTAGTTATTTTACCACTTCCCAAGTAAATGAGATTAAAACTGTTAATTCTTACTCTCCTGTCCTTTGGGCTATTATCATATTTTACTTTTACATATGTTATAAATTTTTCCAGATGTTACTGCTGCTGTTTTAAAGTTAATACTCATTTGCTTACCCACCATCTACCTTTTCTGGTATTTTCAGTTCTTTCCTATCTTCCCATGTATCTTATCTGTGATTATTTTTCTTCAGTCTGGACAACTTACTCTGTTACTTCTTTTAATGAAGTTTTGTTGGCAATGGCTTTGGTTTTCCTTTTTCTTATTTATTTTTGGTTTGAAACATTTTTGTTTTGTCTTTGTTTTTAAAAGTTGTTTTAAAGGTGAAATTCCCGTTAGTGCTTTTTTTTTTTTTTCCCTTCCCTTTCAGCTCATTAATAGTGAAAAATTGACAGTCTTACTATTATTTCTTTCAAGATAATGCTTTTTTTTTTTTTCTGGCTGCTTTTTAAGATTTTCATTTTGTTTTTGATTTTTAGCAGTTTTACTGTGATGTACCATAGTTGTTATCTGTTCCTGCATGAGAGGTTACCCCAAAACTTCACTTGATCTTAGCCAAAAGGCTGAGAAGCGATGAGGTTACCCCAAAACTTAGTGGCTTAAAACAACGCAGATTTATTATTAATTATTCCAGAATTTATGTAAATTAGAAGTCCAGGCACAGCTGAGCTGAGTCATTTCAGTCTTTATCAAGGTTGCAGTCCAGGTGTTGGCCAGCTCTGGGGTTTCAACTGGAGACTTGATTGTAGGTAAGGTGAGGGTCTGTTTCCAAGCTCACCTGGTTTTTGCTAGATTCAGTTCTTGGGTTGTTGGACTGAGAAGTCTCGGTTCTAGTTGTCTGTTGGCTGTCCTCAGTTCCTTGCCACTTGTCTATCCAACAAGGCAGCTTGCATCTTCAAAAGGTGAAAGCTGAATAAGTAATAATAATCTGCTAGTAAGACAGAAGTCACAGTAATGGAAGTGGTATCCCCTCAGTGTTGAGTGTATTCTTTTGGTTAGAAGTAACTTACTCTAGGGGAAGGGATTTGGGATTTCACAAGGTTGTCAGTACCAGGAGGTGGGGATCATTGGAGGCCACGTCAAAAGTTTGCTACTACATGCACCTAAGTAGATTTCTTCGCATTTACTCTGCTTGAGGTTGTTCAAACTTCTTGAATCTGTGGGATATCAAATTGTCTAATGTGTAATTAAAGTCCTAAATGGAAATAATAAGAATGGGGCAGAAGAAATACTTTGAAGAGATAATGGCTGAGCATTTTCAACATCAGGGCTTTCTCTGGGTCCACTCTTGACTACTCCCTCTCTTGATCAGGGGTCACGTTTGGCTTTGTGTATCCCATCATCTTCTGAAGTATGCTGGGCAAAGAGTAGAGGTTGAGGTAATACAGTTAGCCCTAGTAAAGGATGCACCCTTTTACTCTCAAGTTCTTAATGTGAGAGGCTGGGTGCATCTAATTTGTGTCCTATCTGGTTGTCTCTGGGTTCTGTTGCAGCTATAGGTACATTTGGTTCATCACTAGCTTCACATAGTTTAAGGATTGGATCAGGATTTTCCCTTCCAGCAGAGTTTGGGGTTTGGGCACTGGTGAGATTTCTGAGCGAGCGAGTGACCGGTCTATTTTTTTAAGTAGGCTCCACATTCAGCATGGAACCCAACACAGGGTCTGAACTCCCGGAGATGTCTATATTTTATAGCCAGGTTGCTAGCTTCCCAAACCTTGAAAGAGCTTGCTCTGTTTTATAGTCCACTTGCCAGCTTTTGGGTTGCTGAGATCTCTTTGCTCTCCAGTTGGGCCCTTGGTTTTCTACTCTATTTTCCTATCCCTAGCCTTCAGAGGGCCTCTGGAGTGCACTTGGTGTGGACTGGGTCTCCCCCCAGCTGTTCTGCATCCCATTTTTGGCCCTTTGCAATTGATGAAGGCCCGTGGGGAGAATTGGGGTGGTGTAGACACTCTTGACTGAGGGCCCTCAGCATTCTCATCAGGCCTCAGACATGCCAGCCCACAGATGGCTGTGAAGTTTAAAAGTTTGGCAGGTTTTTCCTTATTCTCATCTGTGGTCAGTTTTTCCTGCCTCTCTGCTAGGGATGAAAGCAGCTGTGAATCTTTTTCTGGTCACAGAAGGGCTCACCAGTTTCTGGGGCGTAGTTGATGTCAACTTGTTTTCTCAGCTCTTTGACGGGTTTAAAAATTATTTTCTTTTTTTTTTTAAAGATTTTATTTTATTTATTTGACAGAGACACAGCAAGAGAGGGAACATAAGCAGGGGGAGTGGGAGAGGGAGAAGCAGGCTTCCCGCCGAGCAGGGAGCCCAATGCGGGGCTTGATCCCAGGACCCTGGGATCATGACCTGAGCCGAAGGCAGACGCTTAATGACTGAGCCACCCAGGCGCCCCTAAAAATTATTTTCGAGCTAGACCAACCTGTTCTCATTGTTAAAGTGAGGGCAGTAGCCTCACACATTATCTCCTTTTAATAGTTGAAATAAATGACTACTTTCAACTTAACAAAATTACGTGGGACATGTAACTGTCTGCAGTCCTCTGTGGGTACACTTAATTGTCCTTCCTGGCACACAGTTGGCTCTCACTGTTCATTGAAAGAATTAATGTGGGTGGCCTAATGCTTAGTATATTTTCCTGTTGAGAACCAGCCATCACCAGTTTGGTTATTAAATGATTTTTTTTTTTTTTTAAAGATTTTATTTATTTATTTGACAGAGAGAGACAGCGAGAGCAGGAACACAAGCGGGGAGTGGGAGAGGGAGAAGCGGGCTTCCCGCCGAGGAGGGAGCCCGATGTGGGACTCGATCCCAGGACCCTGGGATCATGACCTGAGCCGAAGGCAGACGCTGAACGACTGAGCCACCCAGGCGCCCTGATTTTTTTTTTTTTCTATGATCTTTGATTTCTTAAAATCTCTCCGAGACATGGGCTTCATTTGTAGGTCAGAGCAGTGTTCAGCACTGGAATGGCTGTGAGATACATGGAAGTTGTACATCCCTTTTTTAAGTTCCTTAGACTATTTCAGTAGGAAGGTACAAAATAGCATCTTTGAGTCATATTGACTCTCTTTCCTTTATTATGTAGAAATGCAAAAGTGGCATTTTGAACACAAAACTTTTGTGTTACAGTTAAGTAATACCATAGCAGAGCAGGATGAATTGTGTGCGCAGTATTTAGAATTTGGCCGAGACTTTGACTTTGCTTATTATTTGTAATGGGGTAGGTGAATGAGATTTGGATGGGAGACTCTTAACTGCTTAGAAAAAATCCTCTATGTTGATTTTATTTTTTTAATTTTTTTTTTTTAAGATTTATTTATTTGAGAGAATGAGAGACAGAGAGCACGAGAGGGAAGAGGGTCAGAGGGAGAAGCAGACCCCCCACTGAGCAGGGAGCCCAATGCGGGACTCGATCCGGGGACTCCAGGATCATGACCTGAGCCGAAGGCAGTCGCTCAACCAACTGAGCCACCCAGGCGCCCTCTCTATGTTGATTTTAATCAGTTTGCATATATTTGGCTTTAAAAACTTTTAGGGGCCACTTTGGCTCTAAACCTCTTCAGATACTCCTTGATTATCTTGTTAACGTGCCATTTTTATTAGGATGCAGTATAGCCAATTGCAAGGATCCAGTGACGCTGGAGAGTTGTGAACTAGACAGCCAGGGTTCTTATTTTTAGCTTTGTTGTTTCTTAGCTCTTTGCTTCTGGGCAAGTTATTTAATGCCCGTACCTGCATTTTCTCATCTGTAAAATGCCGATGAGTAGTTTGGGGATATAGTAGGTTAGTCTATGTGAAGTACTTAGAACAGTGTCAGGTAGAAATCACTGTGTACATGTTAGCTATTATTAATGTAGTGAAGAGTTAAATTAGTCAAAACCGTAAAAGCCTTAGAAGTGTACCTTGTACATTGTTAAGTGTGCAGTATTACCTATTCTTTTTGCAAATGTGGAATCTGAAGTCTTAGAAAGTACCTTGTCCAAGGTCCCGTAACTAGTTAGGTAGGGCCAACTAGTACTTTTCACCACACTGCCTGAGGGTCAGGAGAGTCTACTATCCCCCTTACTTTAGTTTCTGTTAGTTAAACTATCATTGGTATATTTTAGGCTGGATTCCACATTGAGAAACTTTTGCTGGAGAAAGACTTTGTGGTAGAGCCTCAATTTAAAGCCTTATATTTTGCCTATATTAAATTTTGCCCATATTTATATGTAAATGTTTGAGGATCTTGGTAGTGGTCTTTATGGGGGGGGTAACTGAAAAGTGATGTAATTAATTAGTTCATTAGTCTTTTCTCTCTAATCTGACCAAAAAGTGTCCTAATATTAAATAAAAATTGCTGTTTATTGTAGAATATTTAGAAAATGCAAAAGCAGAGAAAAAATAGAAAATCATGAGAGCGAGAGGTGTTTATTTTTCTTCATATACGCTAAAAAAATAGGATCTTTTTTTGAGAGCGCATGAGAGCGTGAAGGGGGGAGGGGCAGAAGGAGAGGGAGAAGCAGGCTCCTCACTGAGCAGGGAGACCAGCCCGCCGCCAGCGCCGTTGCTTGATCCTGGTACCTGGGATCATGACCCGAGCCAAAGGCAGATGCTTCACTGACTAAGCCACCCAGGCGCCCCCCAAAATAGGATCTTTAAAAAAATAATATTTTGTGAATTCCTTTCCATTTCTCTAGGAAATTTTATCTAACCTTTTGTTTGTTGGACATTTGGTTTCTAGGTTTTTTTGCTGTTAGTGATTCTGTGAATACCAAAGTAAGATCTGTGTATCTGTGCATTTATTTACATCTTCTATAATTGTCATTTATCATAAATTTCTAGAAACTGAACCATTGAGTAAAATGGTTTGTGTTTTTTTTAAAGTTTATTTATTTATATGTAAATAATGAGCTCTGCACCCAAGGTGGGGCAGGAACTCATGACTCCCAAGACCTAGAGTCCCATGCTCTTCTGACTGAGCCAGCCAGGTGCCCCTCAGTAGCTAATGTTTGAGTCATTTTTTGCCAAGTACTGCACAAAAGTTAAGAGCTTTAACCTGTATAATCTCACTTACTTTTAGCAATCCTATTACCTTGTCTGTATTGTGATTTCCTGTTTGAGATGAAACTGAACGGCAGAAGTAACTTTAGTGAGGTTACATTCTTAGGGGGCAGGTCCAGCTGCAAGCCCACTTTGTGTGATACTCATTCATGAATGTATGATGCATTTATTCAGTAAGTGAAAGCCTATTGTATTCAAGGTTCCAGGGAGACCAGTGTGGATGAGATGGACAAGGCTCCTGGTTTCCTGGGGCTTTACACCCTAGGGGTAACCAGAAGTAGCAGGCAAGTTACTGTAATACAAATTCACATTTGTATGGTGATGGGGATTGGGAAGGGGGGGTGGGGAGGGACAGTTTTTGTCCATGGGGTGACACTTGTCTTGAAGGATGAAGAAGGAAAGTGAAGCCATGAGAGGATCAGAGGAAAGAGTAGTTGCCCTCAGTCTTAAAAACCTGCATAGCTCTTTGCCGCATCTACTGCGAGAATGAAGATCATTGTCAGCAATCAGACTGTCGACATTTCAGAAGATGTCAACATCACTCTGAATGACACAGTGTTACTATGAAGGGCCCCAGAGGAACCCTGAGAAGGGACTTCAGTCACATCAATGTAGAACTCAGTCTCCTTGGAAGAAAAAGAAGAGGCTCTGAGTTGACAGATGGTGGGAGCTAGAACAGAACTGGCTACTGTCCGCACTATCTGTAGTCCTGTACACAAGGTGATCAAGGGTGTTACACTGGCCTCCTGTTAAAAGATGAGGTCTGTGTATGCTCCCTTCCCCGTCAACGTTGTTACTCAGGAGAATAGTTCTCTTGTTGAAATCTGAAATTTCTTGAGTGAAAAATATATCTACAGGGTGTGAATGAGGCCAGGTGTTGCTTTCTTGTATCTCAAGCCCAGGAAGATGAGTTAATTCTTGAAGGAAATGACATTGAACTTGTATCAAACTCAGTTGCTTGGATTTAGCACAACCGGTAAAAACAAGGTATCAGAAAATTTTTGGGTGGTAACTATGTTTCTGAAAAAGGAACAGTTCAGCAGGCTGATGAATAAGATTTAAGTTGTCTAGTTATAGAAACAGCAAGATGGCAGTTGATTTTTCAGACTTAATTTGTGATATTTTAAAGATGTAATAAAAGCAGTACTGATTGGGGACTTTTCCTTAAATGAATAATCCTTTCCAACTATTTGGCAATTAAACCATTGCAGAAGTAAAAAAACAAAGAAAACCCTGCATAACCTCTGACCCAGCAGTTACATGCTTAAGACTTGTTTTTTTAAGGAAGTTTGTTTGTGCCTGTTGATAATTCATCTTTTCTGAATTGCCTTTTTATATCTCTTACCTGCTTTTCTACTGCTGTCTTCCCATTTTGTAAGAATTCTTCATCCGTCTAGGTTCCTTTAGTCGGCCACATGTTCTAGGTTCCTGTCCAGGCTTGCAGGCTGCTTTTAGTTTTGTTGGGAGCTTTTTTTTTTTTTTTGGAGCTTTTGTTTTTACGGAGGTTTAAGATTTTTACTTTGGTTACATCTGTTAATCTTTATTTTGTCTTTAGGGTTGTCCTTAAAGCCCTTCTGCACTCCAAAAATTAATATTATAAAAGGTGGTATTATGTGTCTATTCATCGTTATTGTTGGCGGGGATGCGGAGAAAGGGGAACCCTCCTACACTGTTGGTGGGAATGCAAGCTGGTGCAGCCACTCTGGAAAACAGTATGGAGGTTCCTCAAAAAGTTGAACCTCTTCTGCTTTAATACATTCCAGTCCATATGTAGTTCCTTTGTAATGTCTTTATGTTCAGTTGATTTGAGCGTATGGTTGGTGTGAGTTATGAATCTAGCCTTTTCTGAACTGTCAGTTTGCAAGTACCATTTGAGTCTTCTGTCCTTTCTCTACAGGGACTGTGGTCATCATCATGTACTACATTTTGGCTGGCTTTCGTCTAGACTTTCTTCTCTGTTTCTGTAACATTCTATACTGTGTTAGTGATCAGATTTTATAATACATTTCTTATTAAAATGGTTTATCAAATTCCCTGTGCTCAGCATTTTAGCTTAAAAAGAAGATGATCCTTAAATACACAGTGTTATGTTTTCAGCCAATTTGAAAGGAATTGAACCAGTAGCTGTGCAGCTATGGATCCTTTCTGGCTCGTTACTCATTGGGGGACTAATACTTCTATTCTGAATGATTTAATTGTATTTACTTAAGAGTTCATACATTTCAGGACTCTGCAGCTGAACCTAGAATCTCTATCAAGTGCAGGGCTTTTATTTGACTTTTTGTAAGCTCTTGTTTTGTTTGTATTGAGTTTTATGAATTTGCTTTAAAGACATAGCTAAAATGAATAGGTTTTATTTCTCTTGGTCTTTTAGAATATGGCAGACTTCTTTTTTTTT
>NC_138369.1:187481843-187528288 GCF_054177405.1 Leptonychotes weddellii | reverse complement strand
TTTGGGGTAAATACCCAGTAGTGCAATTGCTGGATCATATGGTAGCTCTATTTTCAACTTTTTGAGGAACCTCCATACTGTTTTCCAGAGTGGCTGCACCAGCTTGCATTCCCACCAACAGTGTAGGAGGGTTCCCCTTTCTCCGCATCCCCGCCAACATCTGTCGTTTCCTGACTTGTTAATTTTAGCCATTCTGACTAGTGTGAGGTGATACCTCACTGAGGTTTTGATTTGGATTTCCCTAATGCCAAGTGATGTTGAGCACTTTTTCACGTGTCTGCTGGCCATTTGGATGTCTTCTTTGGAAAAATGTCTGTTCATGTCTTCTGCCCTAGAATATGGCAGACTTCTTGATGAAATGATAAACTAAGTCTGGCTAGAAGATGTTTTGCATTAATATTGAAAACTGTGATCTTTACTATGTTCATGTGGCTGAAATTGTTCCTTGACCAGTACTTCACTATTTCATAGCTTCTTTGGGCTGTGGCATACTCATACATTTTGAAATGTCCTGTCTCTTCTGCTTTAATACATCTTGTGAAATATTAAAAAAAACAAAGAGGGTTGACTTTTTGGGGCGTAATTGTCTCTTCATTAAGTTCCATGTAGGACTCAGGCTTTAATTAGTCTTCACACAGGTTTATTTTAATTATGTTCTGCTTAGAAAATTCAGTTACTTTTTTTTTTTTTAAGATTTTTTATTTATTTATTTGAGAGAGAGAATGACATAGAGATAGCATGAGAGGGGGGAGGGTCAGAGGGAGAAGCAGACTCCCTGCTCAGCAGGGAGCCTGATGTGGGACTCGATCCCGGGACTCCAGGATCATGACCTGAGCCGAAGGCAGTCGCTTAACCAACTGAGCCACCCAGGCGCCCGAAAATTCAGTTACTTTCATATGTTACAACGAAATAATCTCAAGTTTAGTGGTTTCTTTTCAGAAGTCAGCTGATTTGTGGATAAAGCCCCTGAGTATTTTGCCTTTTGTATTTTATTCCTTTCAGATGATCTTACTCCCTATTGTGATGGTCAGTCAACTCCCTATCAAGAATATCAGAAATCTTAGATTTTCTTCTTCTGAATAATTTGTAATTTGGAAAAAAGAAATAGGGCTTGCTGTTTTGCTAAGTAAGGGAAGAAGAAAATGATATTAATAGGTTACACAGAATTACTAACTAAGGATATGTCCTTTGGTATTGGGTGAAGCATTAATAGCATTTTCCAGGTAAGCCTCACTTTATGGGATGGCTGGTGGATGAGTTTGCTTCAGATTTTCAAATTGGTGGGCAGTGCTGGTAGGATTGATGTGATTGCGTAGCACGTGATAGTAGGCTTATGGGATGCTTTACTTGCTTAAAAGCAGGGGCCTAAATAATAAAGTTACAATGATATCTTGTAAGTCTGTAGGTGGAATAGATGGGTGATTTAATGGTGTCATTAAGGCCTTGGTCTCTGTCTTTTTGATTGGGCAGTTGACATCTTGGCTTTTTTCTCCTCAAACTCTTAGTTTTAATGGTTGCTATCATATCCTAGAAATGATGGGAGGGAAGGGTTCTTTTATTAGGGAGGAGAATTTTTCAGGAACATTGCCCTGCCTCAGAAAGTTTCTTCTCCGTTTCATTGCCCAGGACTACATAGGAGGGTCCTGCCGAAGTCGGGGGAGATAGTGGCTGTAGGGTGAGCAAACCCGGTCTATTTCGGGAAGCTAAAACTAGTTCTCTTTCCTGAATTAAAATCAGTGCTTTTGAGTGAAGGATCTTCATGCCAACACTAGATCATTTCTCTGCCTACGTCCTTTTGGATAACCTGAGGGTTAATCTCTTTTCCCCTTTTACATCTATAGCAATATTTATCTTGCCATTGACTACTAAACATGCATTTCTTTATAAAGCTTAGAAAAGAGGCCAAGAACTTCTGTGGCATCAGAGGCTGAGGGGAATTACTTAAGGAAGACATCAATTTTTTTTTATTCTGTATCAAAGACTATGCTGTCACTTCTTATTTCATTGTGGTACTGTATGCCCATTATATAGGAGTTGTGATATGATGTGGTAGTTACGTGTTTTCCCTTGTAAGGTTTCTAGATGCAGTTTAATCGAGGGAAAGCTAATGATCAGATAGGAACATATTAAAGATATTAAGCATTCATTCTAGATCCTGATTATAGTATCCCAGACTTTACAGAAAAAGCTACTTTCTCCCATAACTTTCCAATTAGACAGGTTATCTAGACCCTACTACCACTTTGTTGTATAGTTGCTACCCTGGGCTTAAAGAGGCTCATGCTCACAGCAGTATTTAGTGATAGTGATAGTAACATGGTGATCCTAGGAGTATGGCTGATACACTTTCTGAGAGTGACTGTGGCTACAAAAAAATAAGATGGTAGAGAGATTGGCTATTTGATTGGCTATTTGATGTTGGAAGGAACTTAGTTCTGGCCTCATTCCTGAGGATGTTGTATAACTGCCTTACTCGTTGAAGTCGCTGGTAGGGACTATTACCAGTCTCCGTAGGACTTGAAAATAGTGAAGGAACATTATTTATCGTATTGATTTGGTCAATATGATACTAACTTAATAATCCAGAACCATTTTCTTTTCTTTTCTTTTTTTTAAAGATTTTATTTATTTATTTGAGACAGAGAGAATGAGAGAGGGGAGGGTCAGAGGGAGAAGCAGGCTCCCTGCCGAGCAGGGAGCCCGATGTGGGACTCGATCCCAGGACTCCAGGATCATGACCTGAGCCGAAGGCAGTCGCTTAACCAACTGAGCCACCCAGGCGCCCACCATTTTCTTTTTTAAAAAAATATTTGAGATTGAGAGCGCGTGCGTACACGAGCAATGGGAGGGGCAGAGGGAGAGGGAAAGAATCTCCATGCTCAGTGTGGAGCCCAATGCTTAGTGTGGAGCCCAGTGTGGGGCTGGATCTCATGACCCTGAGATCCTGACCTGAACTGAAGTCAAGAGTCAGCTAATGCTTAACTGACTGAGCTGCCCAGGTGCCCTTTGTTTTTGTTTTTTAAGATTTTCTCTTTAAGCAATCTCTACACCCAGTGTGAGGCTCACACTCACAACCATTTTCTGTTCATCATTTTTGTTGCCTGTATTGGAACTAGAACCACCATACTTTACAGAAATACCTTGTTTTATACAAAAATAGGTTAGCAAACTTCCTCCCCCTTCATCTTTTGATGATTGTGCTAGAATCCTCAGAAATGCAATGAATCTATAATTCTTTTATGGAATTACAGCTGCTGCCTGGAATCCATGTTCCTACAACACCTGGACTTCGTCTAAGTACACCTGCCTATGTTGAAGCCTCCTATTATTTTAATGATCAGTTTTATTGCTTCTTCAACTCAGGCAGCGAGTGTAATCTAGAACGTTTCCCTTCTAGATCATTTAAGAGATAAAATAAGACCATGTTTAGCACTAGGAAACACTGTTTAAAATTTTCTGTCTGTACCTTTTCTGTTAGAGAAGTTGTTTTTAGCCATGTCTGTTATAGCTCGTCTTTAAGAACAAGTCTCCACTCAGGAGACAGGCTTGGTTGTGTAACTTCAAAACTTAAAGCCAATTATATAAGTTATCTATCCACCTGGATAGTAGAAATCTTAAAACTATATTAGAGTGATTTTGTGCCTTATAGAAGCCATATTGCCATTGCTCAAAGTCATTTTATCTTTCTTAAGCTTTTTAGATATATTATTTAGGTTGGTCAGTGTGAGTACTTCAGTGGGGGGTTTTGTTTTCAGATTTGCATTGCTGACAAGTTCTTAGATCTGTGATTTTCTTGGCCCTGTTGGAATTACTTTCTAGTTCCTTCTATCTCTCCCCTCCCATGATGAGCTCATTATCTACAACAGTTTTTGGACTTTCACATGCTGACACTTGGAAGCACAGAGTCCTAATTAGTATTAAGAAACACTTTGATGTCTACTTGAGCTTTGATAGGCCTTTGGAGTTTTGCTGTGGGATATCTGTCAGGGTAGGAAACAGAAGTCAGGTTGAGAAGTTGAAGATATTTTATTTAGCCTCTTCTGTCATTAGGGCTTATGAACAAATATTTTAAATATTCTATTTACTTGAGAGAAAAAGAGACATAGAGTGGGGGAAATGGGAGGGGCAGAGGGAGAGGGAGAGAATCTCAAGCGGACTCCATGCCAAGCATAGAATCCTGTGTGAGGCTCCATCTCACGACCCTGAGACCATGACCTGAGCTGAAATCAAGAGTTGGACACTCAGCTTTTACATCCGGGAAGCGTCAGGTTTAAGCTATGCGATTAAAGAAACTGAACTAATTGTTCCGATGGATGATAGAAAGCAAGACATGATAATCAAGAAATTAAGGTGATATGGGTGAAGTCCTGTTTGTTTAGAATCCTGTGGTGCACTGCCAAAAGGTGATCTTAAATCTCAACAGCTTGGGTATTGAGTGGCAAATAATGTTCTGGAAACTTTCAGCGAGGTGTTTTCAATATAGGTCTGAATGTTTTTGCCTAACTATGGCGTTTAAGTAGAGAATAAGTGAGCACTTCCTTGCTTGCTATAATTAAATAAAATGCTGGATTCATCTGGGGGGGGAAAAAGTTGGACACTCCACTGACTGAGTGACCCGGGTGCCCCACAACAACTTTATATTGAATCCAGGCTTGTTTTATATTTGAATTAATGCATAAGAACCAAAAATGAGATCTTGAGGTATGTTTCAGATTTTCTTTGGAGCAGGGTTTCTCAGGGAGCTTGAAAAAGTGTATGGGGCACTGTTGGTGTCAGAGTGGCATGGGGATTACTGTAGGCATTGATGGAACGGAGCCAGGGGCACCGTATGTCCTGCACCTACAGACAGTCCTGTACAGTGATGTTTTTGTCTTTCCTCAAATGTTGGTAATGTCACCATTGAGAAACCTCATCTCATGATTGAGAAACCTTAATGCAGCATTAAAGTGTGACATACAAATCAGGTAACATTAGGCATCTTCATGAGTTAAACTTACACAGTAACTTTTGTGTTTTTAATTTTTTGAAGTACATATGCATATATATATATGCATATATATATATGCATATTTATAAAGGTTCAGGTTGATGAATTTGGATGTGTGTTAATACTGATGAACCCATCACAGTGAAGATAGTGAACATTTCTATCACACCCCAAAATTTCTTCTTCCTCTGAAATCTCTCCTGCTTTTCTTTTCTCCCTGCTCCCTGCTACCTCTGATCTGCTTTCTGTCATTATATATTAGTGTGCATTTTCTAGAGTTTTATGTAAATAAAATCATACAGGGTGTATTCTTTTTCTGGGTTCTTTCAGCATAATTATTTTGAGACTTCATCTCATTTTGTGTTCTTAATGATTCATTTAAAATTTTTTTAAAATTTAAATTCCATTTAATTAACCTATAGTATATTATTAGTTTCAGAGGTAGAGTTCAGTGATTCATCAGTGGCATATAACACCCAGTGCTCATTCCATCAAGTGCCCTCCTTTAATGCCTATCACCCAGTTACCCCATCCTACCTCCCACCTCCCATCCAGCAACCCGCAGTTTATTTCCTAGAGTTTAGCATCTCTCTCTATGGCCTCCTTCTCTGTTTTGGTCTTAGTTTTATTTTTCCTTCTCTTCCCCTAAGTTCATCTAAGTAGAGAATAAGTGAGCACTTCCTTGCTTGCTATAATTAAATAAAATGCTGGATTCATCTGGGGGGAAAAAAAAAGTTGGACACTCTACTGACTGAGTGACCTGGGTGCCCCACAACAACTTTATATTGAATCCAGGCTTGTTTTATATTTGAATTAATGCATAAGAACCAAAAGTGAGATCTTGAGGTATGTTTCAGATTTCTTAAATTCTACATATTAGTGAAATCAAATGGTATTTTTTCTTCTCTGACTTATTTCACTTAGCATATTACCCTATAGTTCCATCCATTTTGTTGCAAATGGCAAGATTTCATTCTTTTTGATAACTTTTTGATAACTGAGTAATACTCCATTTACTCCTGGGCCATAAATTTTTGTTTCTTCATTTTCTTCTGGGGTATCTTTTTCTTCTGTGCAGCCTCCTCTTCTGGTTTAGGAACAATCTGGTCTTCTTCAGTAAGGATTGCTCAGTGTGCCAGGAAGAGCTCTTGTGTGGGTTAATCTGACCATGAGCCCTGTAAGTTCTACACTGCACCTTGGGGGCTTTGTTCACCTCAATGACTGGAGAATCTACATCTAAACCCTTAAGTTCAGCATTACTCTCTGCATTGTTAAGCATGTGCAGTAAAAATTCAGCACTCTTTTTGGGCCATGACCCTGTGTGCCTCCCCACTGTTTGGCCTAGGCACACCTTCCACCTCCACCATTGTAGCAAGGCAATGGCACACATGGCTTCTGCAAAGTGACATCCTTCAGATACTTAGTGGCTTTTCAGATAAGTGTACCCTTGATGTCCTGGGCAGTTGCACGTGTGTTCTTAAAGTGAACACGAAGATTTGAACCTCTTGGTTTGCATGATTTTGTAGGGTTTTCTGTCTGGGTCAAGTGAACAGCGATCACCTCAATCTGCTTCGGGGAGTAGCACCCAGCTGTTTTCCAAAGTGGTTGTACTGTGTTCTGTCCCACCAGCAGTTTCTCCATGTTCTTGTCAATCTTGGTCTGGCCAGTACTTTTAATTTTAGCCATTCTAACAGGTGTGTATTAATACCTCATGGTTTTAATTTGTGTTTCATCAGTTACCAGTGAATGATGTTGAGCATCTTTTCGTCTGTGTGTGTGTGTGTGTGTGACATGTTCTGTTCACATCTTTTGCCTGTTTTTAAAAATTAGATTTTTTTAATAATTGAATTTTGAGAGTTTTTTATATTCTAGATACAAGTCCATTATCAGAGATATGCTTTGCAGACATTTTTTTTCAGTCTGTGGGTTGTCTTTTCATGCTCTGAACCGCGCCTTTTGAAAAACCAGAAGCTGTTAGTTTTGATGAAGTCTAGTTTATCGGCTGGTTTTTGTGTGGATTGTACTTTTGTTGTCATTAGAGATCTTTATCTAACCCCAGGTCATAAAGATTTTCTCCAGTGATTTCTGTGATAAGTTTTTCAGTTCTAGATTATGCATTTATTTTTTTTTTAAAGATTTTATTTATTTATTCGACAGAGAGAGACACAGTGAGAGAGGGGACACAAGCAGGGCAGAGGGAGAGGGAGAACCCGACTCCCCACTGAGCAAGGAGCTCGATGTGGGACTCAATCCCAGGATGCTGGGATCATGACCTGAGCCGACGGCAGATGCTTAACAACTGAGCCACCCAGGCGCCCCTCTAGATTATGCATTTAGATCTGTGATCTGTCTTGAGATAATTTTTGTTTATGGTGTGATGTATGGATCAAAGCTAATTAAAAAATTTTTTTTGGCAAATGGATATCCAGTTGTTCCAGCTCTGTTTGTTGAAAAGATTATCTTTTGTCCTTTGTGCTTTTGTCAGAAATCAGTTGCCCTCATACAATGATTTCCTGAAGTCAAGTATTATTTTTATACCTCAACTTTGTTTTTTTTTTTTTTTAAAGCTGCTTCGGCTTTTGTAGGCCACTTGCATTTGAATATGAATATTAGAATAAAATTGTCATTTTCTGCAAAAAAGCCTGCTTGGATTTTGATTGGGTTGGCTTTGAACCTATAGATCAGTTTGCTGTTTATTTAGATCTTCTGTAATTTCTTTCAGCAACGATTTGTAGTTTTCCTTGTACATGTTTTTCACATGTTTTGTCAGACTTATCCCTAAGAGTTTAATATTTATTGATAATATTGTAAATAGTGTTTTTAAAACTTGTTCTCCAATTTAGGTCTTGTCCAATAAGCATGTGGCTCCTGATCATCTGTTGCAAATCTGCCAGCGCATTGGTCCCATGTTGGATAAAGAAATTCCACCCAGTATTTCAAGAGTCACTTCTTTACTTGGTGCAGGAAGGCAGTCTTTGCTACGTACAGCAAAAGGTACCTTAATTTGAAGAAGTGTTCTGCTTTGTAGCTTAATAATAATTATAATTGTGAAGTAATGTATGCATTGTGGAAGAAAGGCGATATGTAACTATAAACCATGCTGTGGACTATAAAATTTTCTGCGTTTAGCATAGACATTGAATTTTACTACATAAGTGTTTAATGGGTACTTCTGCATTTAAAAAAATGATAAAGGTTTAGATGTTAAGCGAAAAAGCTTGAATTTATTCTGAGATGTGTTTGAGGTTTTATCGATGTGAGTTCTTAATTTTCCATTTTGTAGCTCACTTATAACTTCATTGAATGTAATTGTATGTGTCTAATAAACTCTTTAAATGCTAGAAGTATTTTATTTGGTATTTAGATTCTGAAAGCCCTTTGTAATAAGGGGAAGTGATTTTTTAAGTTGGTAGCAGTTTGAAACAAGCACCAAAAATGTACAATTGCATGGTTCTTTTTCATCAATTTAATTTTTTTGCGAAGTTATGTGGTAGCAAAATGTTTGGAATTGCTGTTCTTTTTCTGTTAGCTTGGTATAAATCACCTAGACTAAGTATATGTATGTGATATGATCTATGTATACAACATGGCTGAACTGCTAACGGGCAAGAATGTTGGCTCTTCTGATCCTGAGTGTGTGTTCACGTGCACTCCCCATGATTGCCTTTATTCTGATCCTGAGTGTGTGTCACGTGCACTCCCCATGATTACCTTTATTCTGATCCTGAGTGTGTGTCACGTGCACTCCCCATGAATGCCTTTAAGATCCGTTGCTGAGACGCTGCTGCCCCCTAGGTGCACCAGCAGGGTAAAGCTTGACTGAGGAAGAACAACCCTCCTTCCTGCTTCCATGCCGGCCTGGTTTGTCAGCTTTAGTTATTTCCTCGTGCTCTGTGGCCCTGCCACACTGTGGCTTGGGTCAGGAAACTGCTCTTATTCTCCCTTCTCTGCGTCCCCGTTCCCCTTGTAATTATTCTATTTTAGGTTGTTATGTAGTAGTTGCCTGAGTGGCCTGTTTTCCTCTGTTTTCTTTACTTGTGTCAAGCTCCGTGTCGTTTTGTGATGAGCACTGCTTTGGAACTGGCAGACCTTAGAAGAGACTTAAGCCAGCTGCCCTAGGGTAGGGGCCCATATTTCTCTGTCTTGTACTGGCGTCAAGAGAGGATGCCTTGTAACTGCTCTTTGGTCATGATAGTGGTAATGAATCCTTTCATGTAAAAAGTAATATGTGTGTTAGGTTGGGGCACCCGAGGCTCAGTAGAGGTTTATATGCCTTCCTTCCCTTCCTCTTTCATTTGTGAAGAAGCTAATTTCTGGCACAGCATGATCTGTGTTCTGCTGCTCTCTCCTAGAGAGGGGGCAGATGTTTCTTCTTAGTGTATTTGTTGATAGGTCAAAAAGGGACGGGACTCTAGAATTAGCGTTCACACTCACAGATCCTACGTGCTCTTAGGTAAAGGCTTATCCGTGATCCTAAAACAAGAGGAAAGCCATTTAATTTTGTCAGTATTTCCTAAGGAGATTAAAGTCATGGTAATATTGGCCAAAATTAATTTTGAAACTCCGTTAACATTTTAAGGATTTTCGTATCAGTCAAATAAAATTTTTCTTACAAAAATTTCCATTTTGGGAAAGTTGGATCCGTTGTGATTAAGATCTCTTACCATTCATATCGTGTGGTGTAATTCTGCATTGACGAATAAAAACTTACTCGGCATAGACTAGGACTTGGGAGTCAAAAGATCTGGTTTTACGGTCCGTCTGGACTGGGTCATTGGCAGCGGGTCTCTTGAAAGGTCCCAGAACCTTTGAGCCTCAGTTACCTCACTTGTGCGTTGGCGATCACACCTACCTCACAGGGTTGTTGTGAGGATTCAATGAGACGATGTACGTGGAAAGCACTTTGTACACTGTAAAGTGCTGTACTCATGTTAGCTGTTGTTGTTGTATCTGAGATGTCTTAATTTTTTTTTCCCCTTCAGAAATAGTCTAATAAACCTCTAGGGCTTTTCTGTTAAAGTATATTAGTTGGTAAAACTTTGAATAAACAGTTTGTTACAATATACGTAAGTATTCTATAAAATCTTTCTTGGGGTTAACTTTCAAGATTTTATGTGTATCTAAAATTCGTTTTAAAGACTGCAGGCACACAGTTTGGAAGGGCTCTGCCTTTGCTGCTCTTCACAGAGGAAGACCTCCAGAAATGCCAGTGAACTATGGTTCCCCACCCAGTCTTGGTGAGTGAGTGTGGCTTGGCACGTGACCGAAACCCAGCTTTTAATTTCTTGACCGACTTTGTAACGGCTTTGTAACAGCTATATTAAAATTTAAAAGGAAATACTGGTAGTGTTGTTTCAGTAGTGATAAGTACCCATTTCCAGACTTACTGTTTTCCTAAAGTTATTACTAAACGTAGTAAAAATTATTGAAAGATAATCTTATGCTAATAAGAAGCCCATAATGGTGATTATAGTAGAACAGAGTTGGGGAGAAACTAGTATCCTTAGGATTTCTTGAACATAGATTCTGTGACTCTCTAGAAATTGTTGTGGAGTTTTTCTTCGTTTTTTTACATTATTGGCTCTTCTTAACCATTTTCATTGTTTTTATTTCCTAGTGGAGATACATCGAGGAAAACAACTCACAGGGTGTTCCACTTTTAGCACAGCATTTCCAGGAACTATGTATCAGCATATAAAAATGCACAGAAGGATTCTTGGACATCTGTCTGCTGTTTACTGTGTAGCATTTGATAGGACAGGACATAGAATCTTTACCGTGAGTTAATGTTTTAAACTCAATTTGGTATCATCTGGAGCACTTCAGTGTGCATTAGAATCCTGTAGGCGATCTTATAAAACATGTAGATTCTGTGGTTCCCATTCTCAGGGATTTTGACTCCATAGATCTGGGGTGGGGCCCATGAATTTGCATTTTTATTAAGTATCCCAAGTGATTCAGATGCAGATAGCCAGGCCTTGTGTAGTGTTTGTGAGACATTGACTTAGTGGTTCATGGGCATGATCATCAGGGATCTTAAAAATATGCATGCCTAATACTTGCCTTCCATCCCATTCTAGACCTACTAATGAGGGTAGTTTCTAGTATGTCCAGTAACCAAAACAGACCAAAGAAGCTTCCATAAAAATCCAAATCTTTGCAGGTGATTCATATTCATATTGACTACTCATTGATCCAGGGAAATTGATTACTTGAACAGTGAAAGATTATTTTATTATTATTATAAAACTATGTATAAATATTTGTAATCTAACATTTTAATATTTTAAGGGAAGATTATGATGGGTCAGAAGTTTAAGTTTCCTTTTTCAGTTGTGAGATTCAGAGTAGATACTAAAAAATTTGCTGAGTTAGATGGATGCTGGCTGGTGTCACAAATTTGAGACTCTGTTGTTGGGTTATTTAAAATGAGGGTGCTAGTCCCGTTCTTTTTTAGTTGTTTTTGAGATTGCCACTCACTTAGCGGGTGAACCGTAGGTCTGTCCTAATGCATATCAAATTATTTAGCTTGATGTGAGCAAAACTGACATTTAACCATTGTTAATTGAAATAGGTGAGCCATGAACTTTTAGTTGAACTCATTGCTTGGCGGGGAATTTTGGGAAAATAGTATTTATAATGTTGTCTGATCCACAGAAATGAAAACTTCATAGTATCTTTATAGAGATGTTATTTGATTTGAAGAAAAAAATTGTTCCATACGTGTTCTGACTGTAAGATTCATAATTTACAGAATATTACACAGTTGGAAAGAGAAGAGTTATAGATACTTAATTTGAGTGACACATAAATAGTATTTTTTAAAATGCTAGGCCATCTTGGTTACTTCTAAGTATTAGCAATTATGAATAAAGCTGCTGTAAACATGAAAAAGCTAGAAAAGACTTGCTGTTTTAACATTTGTTTTTGGGTGTATTTTTTCTCAGGGTTCAGATGATTGTTTGGTGAAGATTTGGTCAACACACAATGGCCGCCTGTTATCGACATTAAGAGGTCATTCTGCAGAAATTTCAGATATGGCAGTAAACTATGAGAATACAATGATTGCTGCAGGGAGCTGTGATAAGATAATTAGAGTGTGGTGCTTGAGAACTTGTGCCCCAGTTGCTGTGCTCCAAGGACACACGGGGTCAATCACATCTTTACAGGTAAACTAGCTTTAGTGTGCACATTTGTGTATGAACTTCTGTTTAAAATTCGTTCTCCTTAGAGATGAGAAATAGTAAGATGCTTAGTAATTATGTGATCTATTTTAGTAACCAAGAGAAAATGTAATTAATCATACCTCCATGAATCTTGGAAGGGTGAGGTAATGTTGTCCGGTGCAGCTAAGGGCTTTACTTGAAGGCATGATGGATAACTTCCTGCTTCCTAATTAGGCTTACAGTTAAGCTGGGGGAATGTCAGTTACAAACAGGATAGGTTCATGATCTTTCTGTCTTTCTTTCTTTCTTTCTATTTATTTACTTATTTGAAAGAGAGAGACAGCGAGGGAGGGAACACAGGCAGGGGGAGTGAGAGAAGGAGAGGGAAGCAGGCTTCCCACTGAGCAGGGAGCCCGATGCAAGGCTCGATCCCAGGACCCTGTGATCATGACCTGAGCTGAAGGCAGACGCTTAACGACTGAGCCACCCAGGTGCCCTGGTTCATGGAGGATAATTTTACACATACCCAGAGTAGAATAATATAACGAACCCCTAGGTGCCCATTAACCCATGGCCAGTTTTTTTGCTCCAACCACACTTCACTTTGTACCTAAAGCAAATCCTAGATTTCATATCATTTTTCTGTAAATATTTCAGTGTGTCTTTCTAAAAGATAAAAATTTCTTTTAATAAACACAACCAAAACATTATCATCATACTTATTTTTTTTCATGTTCAAATTTCCAGTTGTCTCATCAGTAGCAATATTTTATTTGTTTGAAGGAGGAACCAGACAAAACTTGTATCTTATAGTTGGTTACTGTCAATTAAAAGAAGCTTAAAACAAATTGCATTCCCTTGCCCAATTTTTTTAAAAATCCCCTTACAGTTTCTTTGTTTAAAGAGTTGGGTTGTTTGTGTGTGGAGTTCCCACAGTTTGTGTGGAGTTCCCACAGTCTGGATGTTACCGTCTGCATCCTTGCAGAGCGGATCAACATGTTCCTGTGTATTTCCCGTAACTTGGTTGTTGGATCCAGAGCAGTGGTTCTGCTAAATGTGCATGTGAATCACTTGGAGGCCTTGTTTAAAACACAGATTGCTAGGCCCCACCACCAAAGATTCTGATAGAAAGTGTCGGAGGTGGGGCCTGAGAATGTGCATTTATAATAAGCTCCCAGGTGCCGCTCCTGCTGTTCTTCCTCCCCCAGGGACTGCACTTTCAGGATTGTTAATCTAAAGGCTTGAGCACCTGGAGGTGTACACTCTTCTAGGCATGAAGTGTCTGGTAGTCTCTCTCTAGCAGCCATTGAGGATACTGTCTTAGAGTCATTAGTTCATTCAGAACTGAAAATGGTGCTGTTCGGTCAGTTTTTTGAAAGTTTTGTTAGGAAGATACCGATTTGTAAGGCCTTTTAAGGCACATTGGTGCCTCTGACTTGATTTTGGATAAAACTGTGGGAGCGGTTCCACTTTCAGGTACGAATGCACCCAGGCTATATGTTAAGTGATCTCTAAATGGATTTGGTGTGAAGTCCTATGACGAGAGACACTTTTCTCAACTCTTCCAGTCAGTTTTCTTTTTTTTTTTTAAAGATTTTATTTATTTATTCATGAGAGACAGAGAGAGAAGCAGGCTCCCAAGGAACAGGGAGCCCGATGCGGGACTTGATCCCAGGACGCTGGGATCATGACCTGAGCCGAAGGCAGACGCTTAACCATCTGAGCCACTCAGGCGCCCTCCAGTCAGTTTTCTTGAAGAATAGAGATAACAGATTTATTTTTGAATGAAGACAACCAGAATTGAGATAGTGTTTTATTTTGAAACTTTAAGCAAGGTTTTTGGTATGCCTGTTTATTTTAAGGAAAGAGTTCTTTAGAAGTTTTCATAGTCTGAACATTAATTCAAATCTTCATTGTGTGTTCCACAATTGGCATTGTGTTATTTGATATGAACTTCTAGGCCAGTATAGCAGCACATGAGAAAACTTCTGACTTTGTGCTGGTGTCTGTCCTCAAACCATCATGGAATCCCTCAATGTAAAAGTGGAGCTCTGGTCTTATAACCCATTCCTTTGGTAATGGGGCCCACATTCGGTTATCACCTACTGAAAATATCTGAAAAATCTGTTTGGGTGGTAGTAAGTTTTTATACACCAGAAAGTTCATCTCTACTTGCCAGTGGTTACCAAAGTTCAAAGTCAAACAAGGACACAGTTTTAGTTGTTAATCTTTTTTATATTCTTTGCCCTGTTGTTACTGGCATATAGAAACCATTTTTCACTATAGTAAAGGTTTTATTTTTTTTTCAATTTATATTAAAAAAAGATGTACAGGTAATATTGTTTGCAGAAAAATTAGACAGTAATTAATAGCAAATAAGAAGGTAAGCCTCCATGATCTTACCATCTAGAAATAGTCACTGTGAATATTTTGATGTACACCTTTCTCAAGGGTAGCAATATACAATGTCATTTGATATAATTTACATTCTCAAAAATGTTAGTATTATTACAACCAGAAGTAGAACCTTTTGTCTGTCTGAAAGAATAGCAAATGAGCATTCTGCAGGAAGGAAAGACACTGTATAGGTGGCTTGGACTAGCTTTCCTTTTTAAAAAGAACTTGGGAAGTTAGACACAGGTGAAAAAATACCTGAGATACACACAATGAGAAATTAGGACACCAAGATAAGGAAAGCGAGGAGCTATGAGTCAGAAGGCATTTGCCAATTCCAGAGGAGGTGGCCATTAAAGCTTAGCAGAACTTTTGACACACTTGTAGGGGTAGAGAGGATATAGATTGAAAATATCTACACATAAGTTCGACTATTTAGAATAGAAAAAATTGCAGCAGAGAACTGCAAGTTAGTACAGAGGAAATTCTAGAGTTGAAATAAAAAGCTGAATTTCAGAATTGAGTGGATGGTTTTAATACATTAGACATGACTGAAGAAATTGGAGATTTAATGAACTGGAAGTGAGGTTGGAAGAAAATAAATGGATTGAAGCACAGCAGGAAGAGGTTGGACTCTCAGGCTCTGCTAAAAAAGATACTACATGTCTGTACGTACATATGCCACATGTGTAATTGGGTTTCCTGAACAAGAGGAGAGAATGAAGCAGAGCTGTATTTGAAGTGTAACAGCCGAGAATTTTGCAAAATGCACTGGAGAAATAGAGCCACAGATTGCAGAAACACTGGGGATCTTGAGCAGAATAAAGAAGAATACAGAAGACTACAGCTATTGAACATCACCCTACAGAGAAATCTTAAAGTAAGCAGAAGAAAAAATAAAGAAGCAGTAAGACTGATGATTAGCTTCTCAGTAGGATAGTGGAAGTCAGTAGACAAAGAAATACTTCTAAAGTGCTAATAAGGGCACCTGGCTGGCTCAGTTGGTAGAGCATGCAACTTGATCTCAGGGTCGTGTGCTCAAGCCCCAGGTTGGGCTAAATACATAAAAAAAAAAAATAATAAAAATCTTACATTTGGATTTATTTAAATAAATAAAGTGCTAATAGGAAATGACTGCCTGTCAGGAATTCTGAACCTATCGAAAATAGTGCTTTAAACACATTTTCAGACAACTTCCTAGCAAGGGAACAGCCCTAAGGGGGAATTCTAAATAGTAATAGGCCAAGAGGGAAATGTGATCCCAGGCTTGGAGATGCAAGAAGGAATAAAGAGTTTAAAAAAAAAAAAAAGGTGTGTGAGCACATGGAAAAAAACATCGATTGTATACAAGTATAATAGCTTATGGATTGAAAAATTATTACAGAGAATCTAACAAGTAATAGTAAAAGCTTGTATATCAGGAGGAGGTAACTTTAGTATTTTTAACATCTTTGCATTGTTCGAGAAGTAGACTTTTAATAAGATGAAGATGGATTTTGTAATCTCCAAAATAACAACTAAAAGAATTGTAATAGAGCGTATAACTACCAAGCTAATAGAGGGGGAAATACGGAATAATTAAAAAAAAAAAAACAAAAACGCAAGAAAGAGTGAAAGAAAGGTGGGAAGACCTAGGATGCTGCCAGGCTGTGATTAGGTAGCAGTATGTTCATGAACACTTTATTTGTAAGTGCATTAGGTGGTTCCAGTGAGAGACAAAGATTTCAGACGGAACTAAGAAACAAAACCCCATCTTTGCTATAAGGCTATAGGGAGGCTGGAAGTAAAGGATGGAAGACTTGCAAATACCATAAGGCTGGTGTAGCATTCTAATATTAGCTAATAGGGCTTTAAGGCACTTAACATTTTTAGAGGCAAAGAGGGACAATTTATAATAAAAAGTTTCATGAGATAGAAGAGTTCTAAATTTAGGAATGTGGCATCAAAATACATAAAGCAAAAATAGAATTTATGAGGAAAAATGGACCTCCATAATACAATCATAGTGGGAGGTTAACACACCTCCATCTCTCCATAATTGAAAGAAGAACCTATGCTATAAAGAAATCTTGATTTGAACAACAAATGATGACCTTGACCTGGATGCCAGATTGAAACATTGCATGATATCTGCATCATTTCTTTGTAGTCATAAGTGGGGTGTTTATATAAATACTGTCCACATTCTGACCCTTAAAGCAACTTCTCAACAAATTTGAGAATACTGAAATAATCCCAAGTATATATTCTCTGACAGTAGTGTAGTTAAACCAGAAATTACTAACAGCCAGAATTAATGGGAGAATAATCCTCAAATTAAGCAGTATACTTTTAAATAATACACATATTAAAGGAGAAATCACAATAAAAATTTAAGAATACTTGAACTGATCAATGAAAATATTAGGTATTGTGTATTGTGGGATGTAGAGTTTGGTAGGCAGCCACCCCAAGATGGTGTTCGATAATTCTTGCCTTCTGGACTCATGCCCCTTGACCTGTCTTATTCTCTTGACTCATTCATCTTATGGGAAACCAGCTGCCATGTTGATAGGACACTCAAACAGCCCTATGGACTGTTCCATAACATTCATGGCAATTAACTGAAGTTTCTTGCCATAGGCATGTTGAGTCAGGCCTTTCGGAAGCAGGTCCGCCATCCCCCACGTAAGCCCAGGCTGACATCTGCTGTAATCTCATGAGACCCTGAGCCAGAACCACCTAAGCTGCTCCTGAATTCTTGACCCTTAGTGATTTGGGGTATGAATATATATTGTTTCCGGTAGCTACATTTTGGGGTAATTTGTTACATGGCATAAGATTATTAATACACAGCAGAAGCTGTGCCCAAAGGGAATTTTATAGCCCTCAATGCATGTATTTAAAAAAAGCTGAAATTCAGGGGTCAAGTATTTCTCAGAAAGTTAGAACAGGAAATAACAGAGGACAAGAACATTAGGAAGATAAGTACAGAAATTAAGAATAGAAAAGGAAGCCTAACAGTAGAGAGGATCAGCAAAGCCAAAAGTTCTTTGAAAGACTAAAAATGTTGCTATAAGAATGCTCAAGTAAGAAGAATGTCAAAAATTACCATTGTCAGCTTTGAAGAGGGGCATCTCTATAGACCCTTTAGACATTAAAAAGAGGATATTTTATTTATTTAAAAAATTTTTTTGATGTAATGGGCGCCTGGGTGGCTCAGTTGGTTAAGCGACTGCCTTCGGCTCAGGTCATGGTCCTGGAGTCCTGGGATCGAGTCCCACATCGGGCTCCCGGCTCGGCGGGGAGCCTGCTTCTCCCTCTGACCCTCTCCCCTCTCATGCTGTTTCTCTCTCTCTCTCTCTCTCTCTCAAATAAATAAATAAATAAAATCTTTAAAAAAAAAAAAAATTTTTTTTTTTGATGTAATCTCTACCTCCCCCAGTGTGGGGCTCAAACTCCTGACCCTGGGATCAAGAGTTGCTCTTCTGACTGAGCCAGCCAGGTACCCCTAAAAAGAGAATATTTTAAATGGCTATATAGGAAATTTGAAAATTAAGATGCAACAGGTAAATATTCAGAAAAACACTTATCAAGACTGCCACAAAAGGGAAGAAAATCTGAATAGATCTATAACTATAAAGCTGTGTAGTTAAATTTCTTATCCACCTATGTAGTATTTCTGTTAAAAAAGTTTAACCTGGGGTGCCTGGGTGGCTCAGTTGGTTGGGCGACTGCCTTCGGCTCGGGTCATGATCCTGGAGTCCTGGGATCGAGTCCCACATCGGGCTCCCTGCTCAGTGAGGGGGTCTGCTTCTCCCTCTGACCCTCCCCCCTCTCATGCTCTCTCTATCTCATTCTCTCTCTCAAATAAATAAATAAAATCTTTAAAAAAAAAAAAGTCTGTGAAATCTCCTCTATCTTTCAAAAGTTTAGTTCCAAGAAAGGCAAGAAAATAAAGTGTCATGTAAGGAAACTAAGAAAATGGTACAAGTATAAATGCGATGTGTGAGCCTTGATTTGGTCTTGGCTTTAGGAGTGAATAAAGCCTATAAAGCACATTCGAGAAATTAGGATAAATTTCAGTATGAACCATATATTACATAATAGTATTATATTGATATGACATTTCTTGAGTGTTGACAAGCTTGTTATAGTTATGGAGTAGAAGGTCACTGTTCTTAGGAGACTCATGCATGCTGAGGGTCTTAGGGCTGAAGTGTTGTGATTCAGGTCCACATGGTTCACTTCTATCCATGTATGGCAAGAGACAGGTATGGCGCCCTATTGTGTGTATGATATACTTTAAAAAGCCATGAGAATCCACTGAAAATGCTTTGACAGGTTACAATTTATCTTCTAAAATAATAGCTCTGGGACCAGATAGTGGCAATGGCTGCAGAGCATGTGAATGTACCAAATGCTACTGAACTGTACATTTTATTTTTATTTTTTTAGACAGGAGGAGAGAATGAGAAGGGGGAGGGGGAGAGGGAGGAGGAGAGAGATGGAATCTTAAGCAGACTCCATGCTCAGTGTGGAGCCCGGTGTGGAGCTGGATCTCATGACTCTGAGATCATGACCTGAACCCAAATCTAGTCAGATGCTTAACTGATTGAGCCACCCAGGTGCTCTGTGAGTTGTACATTTTAAAATAGCTAAAATGGTGAGTTTTATGTTGTACAGATTTTCCCCCTCCACAGCTTTGTCTAGAATGGACACGTAATAAACAACAGGAAAGATTTGCATTTAGCAGGTGATAGAGTAGCTAACTACCTTCGGGTAGTGCACTCTTTAATAGCAAAACAGAGGATCAGCATACATTAAAAACTTATTTTGCCACCAAACAAGTTGTAAAAGTAGAAGTTATTATGCACCCAGGCACATGTTATATACCGAACAGTTACTGAAAATGTGTAGATTTCAAAACTGTTTTGACTTTGGAAGTAGCCATGTGAGATTGTAGTACAGAAGCACGAAGCCACCAGCGACTGAGAAGTCATACCTCTTACTGTTTCCTTTATGCAGGACTTACCTAACCTATCTTGGAAAAGTGAGACTCATTTTCAGTATGCAGAAATAAGTATTATGGTCACTGATGAATAGCTTTGAGGATGATTAATGAAGCATGGCTGGCTGTCAGTGATCTGCATTTGAGGAATGTTGCTGCTTAGAAACAGTGAAGGAAAGGCTTGAAAGGTTAATAATGCCTGTTGGGCACTGAAGAAAAAATTTAAAAAGAAAACTCCAAGCTCAGAGGACTCACTTTTGAATTTTATTAAAACTTATTAGAACTCCTGAGATCTTAGTAAACCGAATGAATATAGGACCTGTGTCCTAGAACCAAAACTGCTATAAACCACCATAACCAATTAGCAGATGTAACGGAGTACAAACATAATTCACAGTAGCAACAAAAGCCTTCAAACACATAAACCAGGAAATGGGAGAAGTCTGTATGAAGAAAAGTCTTAAGAATAATGACAGAACCTTGGGGTCGGTGGTCGGGGGGTGGAGGAGGGAATAATCTATATTAGTGAAAATGTCTAGTACACTCCTGAATGAAGATTCAGTGATGTAAAGGTAGCATCTCTCTCCAAGTCTTGGTATAAAGTTAGTGTGTTTATATTTGAAATACCAGTTGCTTTGTTTTAATGGACTTCAGCATGCCATCAAGTTCATTTAGAAGAAAATAAGCACAAAGAGCCCTTCTCCCCCCCCACCTGCCCCCAAAACCCCTAAGCAAAACAAACCTCGCATCTTTTGCCGTGCTAGATATTTAAAATACTTTAAAGGTGTTACAGAGAACAGACAGTATGGTGCAGTACCACTTGTGTATCTAAGAATTAGATTTAGTTAGAACATGAGTCAACTCTTCTGCAGAAATTCAGGTTTAGAACTCTTAAAGTACTCTCTGCAGATTTACAAGTTTTACTGTGACATTTTAATTTTAATTAACAATATTTGATATTAATTATCTTCAGTTATTTATTTTAACGGGATATTCTCCAAAACTCAGTTTTAGTCCATGTTCTGGGACACATCTGTTTAGATGTAAGTAATCACTTTCAACATTGAAAAACCCTTCATTTCCTGTACTTGAAGAGAAGGAAATTGGGAGAAGCTTCTTTGAAGAAGTATTAGGTTCAAATCCTACCTCCCTTACAAAGTGTATAATCTTGAGAAAAATCATGAAACAGATAATAAACTATGTCTCTCTGGGATGTTGTAGTGATAAATAATTATGTAAATAACCTAAAAAAATTTCTTCCCAGCTCTTCCTTTTCTGTTAATGGCAGCCCTGGTCTTTGTTTGCTAACCTCCTTTGTGTTGAATGACTCATGAGTCAGCAAGTTGTGGTGTTCTTCATGGCTTTTTCCTCCCCATTCTGGGGAAAGGAAGTACTTCCTTCCCGTTAAGGTTCTTAGATTAAGTGGATTGATTCTTAGTTGTTTTTCTTATCTGTTCCCTTCCAGTGACTATTGTATACTGCTGTCTGACACATTTTTGGGTTTTACTTGAGAACTGCAGTTACTTCTTGCTCTTACTGGGTCCACATTCTCTACTCATTTAATCCATTCCTCCACCACTTGCAAAAATGAGCACTTTAGTCATATAGATATTTCTGTTGCTGTCACATACCATATACCCTCTCACTTTGGTACTTTTGTTCATCTTCTTTTGCCTAGCGTGTTTTTCTTGTTTTCTTTGTATTTTCCTCTCTATCTGTTAAGCCTTGTTGGGTGTCTCTGGTCCAAATTGGTCTAATAGGTTGTTTGTGTAACACAGTTGAACTTTGTTAAACCTAAGTGTTAGCTCATTTCTGAAGTTAGGTATAATTCTTGTGTTTTCTTAGAATACTTTTATAGCTTTCTTTTTAAATACTTAAATTTTTGATCTACTTGGAATTGATCCTGATGTACAGTCCAAAGAATAGTTTCCAGATTGCTGCACAGATGGTAAATCATTTATGCAGTGATTCATTGTTTCTGCAACCAATTTTGGCACCTTTATCTTAGCTTTTATATTAAGGTCCATTTGGACTTTATAGTATATTTTTCCATTGGTCATTCTGTCACTGTACCTACCATGACCCATAATTTTCATTATGGAGACTTTGTATTATGCTTTCATATTGATAAGACCAGGACTTCACTTTCTCTTTGTAAAAGTTTTTCTTGTCTATTAGTTTTGAAAGTAATCTTTTACTGAGATCACATTACATTTATAAATTAGAGATAACCTAGGTTGTGATTTTTCACTATACTGTTTCCTGTATTTTGTAATTCTTATGTTTTACTTAAGTGTGTCAGTTGAAATTAACTTTGAAAAACCATTAAACTATGACTTCAGTAGAAGCTCAGGAAACGGAATTGTCTGTGTGGTTGCATTTTAGTTTAGCCCAATGGCCAAAGGCTCCCAAAGATACATGGTCTCTACTGGTGCTGACGGAACAGTTTGTTTCTGGCAGTGGGATTTAGAGTCCCTGAAATTCAGGTAAGTGGTTGTAATTATGTGATAAGTTTTCTTTCTTTAGTGTTTAATTTAGTCTAATGAGATGAAGTCTGATTATAAAGGGAAGTTCTATATTGTGGTTGCCTTTTTACTTTTTATTATATACAGTGTTAGTGCCCTATTGACTGTTTACAGTGTGTTGTTCATTTATTTATAAAGATTTATTTTAGAGAGTGCACAGGGGAGGGGCAAAGGGAGAGGGAAAGAGAATCTCAAGCCGACTCCACGCTTTGTGTGGAGCCTGGTGTGGGGCTTGACCTCACAACCCTGCGATCATGACCTGAGCTTAAATCAAGAGTTGATGCCTAACCGACTGAGCCACCTAGGCGCCCCTACAATGTACTATTTAGATGGATATGTGAAAGAAGCGCAGCTATTCTATCTTAGTGGGCACATTTTATGGGGGGAAAAAAGTGAGATCGTATGTATGTGAAATGTTTTGAAAAATGTTAGAGATGTGCTGTCCAGGATGGTAGCCACCAGCGGTGTGTGACTGTCGAGCACTTCAGATGTGGGTAGTGCATTCGAGGAACTGAATTATCAGTTTCATCTTAAAAACTGATACTTGATTCAGGTATCACAGAACCTTTAAGCATATTTCAAATAACCTGACTGTGAATTTAGTTTTTCAACTGTGAGTTTTATGAAACCAAATATAGATAAAGTATCTTTGATGAAAACTGCTCAAATTGAGATGTAGTATGTATTTCGTATATTGTGGAAGATTTCAAAGATGTAGTATGAAAAAAAGGATCTAAGGTTCTCAATATTTTATTCATATTGATGTGATATTCTGGATATATTAGGTTAAATGAAATAAAACTGATTTTATCTTTTTACGTTTACTGTGGCTACTGTAAAAATTTAAAGTTACACGTGTGGCTCGCATAGTTTCTGCTGAGCAGTGCTGTTCCCTGGTGGCTGTATACCCTGCCCTACAACCTGGATGGCGGGTTCACTTGCAGTCGAAGTTTTAGTCCCTCAGTTACGAGATGGGGTTGGTAGGTCCGCTCTTGCTGTGGGGTAGGGTTCTTGTGAACACAGGGATTGGACAGAGCCTTCCAGAATCTGTCCAGCTGTAATAGCATATGCAGAGATACTTGTGAGGTACTTTATAAATAAGGTTATAATATTAAATATGCTAGATTAAAACCATCATTATAAACCCTGTTAATGTGTTGAACTAATGAGTTTTGAAAATTGCATCTTCTTTTAAAGTCCACGTCCCCTGAAGTTCACGGAAAAGCCTAGACCAGGTGTTCAGATGCTTTGTTCTTCTTTTAGTGTTGGTAAGATAAATTTAGTAATTTTTCTTCTTAGTTTTATTTATCATTTATTGGATGATCGTGTTATTGCCAAGAGCATTTATCAGATGGATGGTAAATGACTTGCCCATTTCATTAGGCTTAATCCAAGATGTTTATTTCATTAGCTTTTTTTTTTTGTCTTTTACTCCCCCATTCTACCATTCTCTGATTTCTAATGGTAATCAGAGTCAGACAGCTGGCAAAAGGAGGCTTAAGGTATCCATGTGAGCCCCCTGTGTGAGATCTACCAAAACTGTGATTTTCTTGAATGGGCTGAACTGCAGATTTTTATAGTTTAAATTTGTTTTCCACTCATTTTGGTGAAATTATCGCACATTTTCTTTTCTTGTACAGTGAGCTTGTGTGGTAACCTTTCTTTTTAGGAGAAGTCAAAGATTTTCCCCCATAAAAGTCTGAAAACTTGAGTGAGTGAACTTTGTATTCTGAAGCTAGGGTTAGGTATGTGAAGCTGTTTAGAAAGCAGAGCCCCTTTGTCAGGCGTTGTCAGAGTAGCAGCACATACGGTCATTGCCACAATTAATAAAGCAGTGACAGGTAGTGAATATTTCCAGATTGAATTACTTTTTTAATTAAAGTCCCATCTGATGTATGTGTGTTTTGTTTTTTTTGTTTTTGTTTTTCCACACCATCCAGCAATTCTCCAGCACCAGCTGGGTGTCCTACAGTTCCGTTCTAAGACTATCTCCCTAAAGAACAGTGTGAGATCCTACAGGTTAAGGGCTTAGTCCTACAAGACCCCACCTCCCCCCTTTAGACCAGGTTGTCAGCTCTGCTTCTGACTGACTGGCTAAAGACCAGAGGTTCCCTCGACCCCCTCCTTGGGTTTGATTATTTTGTTAGAACAGCTTATAGAACTCAAACATTTTACTAGATTTCCAGCTTATATAAAAGGATATAATTGAGTAATAGCCCCGTGGAAGAGATGCAGAGGATGAAGTGTATGGACACTCTCTAGACACCCCACTCTTCCCAAATCTCCACATGTTCACCAGCCTGGAAGCTTTCTGAACCCTGTCCTTTAGGTTTTTTTATGGAGGTTCTGTTACATAGGAACAGTTAATTAAGTCATTGGTGATTGATTCACCTCCCTTCCTCTCCCCCTCCCCAGAGGTCAGGGGAGTGGGACCGAAAGTTCCAACCCTCTAATGACATGGTTGGTACTTCTGGCAGTCAGCACCCCCATTCTTAGGTGCTCTCCAAAAATCACTTTATTAATATAAACTCTGGTGTGGGTGAAATTGATTTGTTATGAATATCAAGATACTTTTATCAGTGTTGTTGCTTAGGAAATCTTTCCCAAGGGTTTTAGGAGCTCTGTGCCAGAAATAGGGATGAAGACCAAATACATATATTTTTTATTATAAATTAAAACATCACTGTATTATATTAATTTTAAAATGTCTTTATATAGTGAGTTAGAAAATGGATCTATTGAGATAAACTTAATTTTGGGATAAAAGGTCTTGCTTAATTTGATACAGAAATTTGATTCAGATATTTGTTACAAACTGAATTTTTAAACCTTAACATTTTTATTTCAGGTGGTATGTTTTTAGCCACAGGTAGTACTGATCATGTAATCAGAATGTATTTTTTGGGTTTTGAAGCACCTGAAAAAATCGCAGAACTTGAAAGCCACACAGTAAGTATTCATGTTATAAAATTGTATAAATTAATCATTAATAATATTCCTGTTGGTCCATAGTCAAATATTGCTAACAAAATTGTTATTGATTCTAATTTTAAATGTAGGAAGGGTTGCATATATAAAGGTGAAGGATATTATTGACAACTAAGTATGTGACTATGCTAATATATTGTGGTTATTTCAGCTTTAAGTTGAAAATCTTGATTATGACAGTTTATCTGGGTGGGTTTAGTTTCAAGGGGCCTATTCATTTTATTCACACTCATGAAATCAGAATGCTATTTTATTAATGTATAGTAAGATAGATAACTCTCAGGATTCTGGAATACCGCTCAGTGGTCAGGTCATCTTTTTTCCTATAGGAAGTTCTGTGAAATTATTTGATAAACAGTTCCAAATCACTTTAAAAGAAAAAAAAATTTTTTGTACATAAGTATCAGAGTGATGCCTTGTTTTCAGCTGCTTTATGTTTTGATCACTTTCCACATGTGAATTCTTATACAGATGTAATTCATTGTAAATATAGTTTTACATTTAGAAGGAAAGGTTTTTTTATAGTCTTGTTAGAGTCATAGTTAGGTTTTTTGCACGTAAATGTGTAGGATACGTGTTTGAATGATGGGGCTAAGCAGCACAAGTACACATTCTTGCTTTAAACCAAATGTGCTTCTAGTTCTAAAACGGAGTGGGTTTTTTTGTTTTGTTTTGTTTACAAACAAGAGTGATCACTTTTGTGTTTGTTTTCTGCCCTCCCCCCAACCCCCAGGATAAAGTTGATAGTATCCAGTTTTGTAACAATGGTGATCGGTAAGTAAGTGTGTTTGTGTTTGTGAGTGTGTTTTTAGGCAAATATACTATGCTTCATATTAGTACAGCTGATATGTCACTTTGTATATTGCAGGCACTTAGTAGAAAGTATATTAATTGAATGAAAAGTGTCCGCAGTGGGGGAAACATACTAAACAAAAAGAATTGTAGCTTCTACCGGGTCCTGTGACCAAAAGGAGCTCTCCTATCAAGTGTAAAGATAATGAAATTCCTTACGTTTGAGTAGTTAAAAAAATCTCTCTAGTCAACCACTGTTGATGTGTCATGTGACAGAATTGTCACTTAAATTATATACTCTGTTGTGGTCCCCAGTTTCTTTCAGGTGCCTTTCCTAAATTGCAGTTTTTAATATTTTCCTTAGTTAAAAGATTGATTTATTTTTACACAGTGGCCAGCATGAATTTGAGTTTAGAATGAAGATGGCTTACAATGGAGTTTTTGCTCTTACTGATTTTCCCACGCATCTTTAATTCTTCCTATTTTTTTCCCTCTCCAGGTACTACGTGTACATTGTCTTCTCAAAACTCAATCTGACAAGCTATTTGAGTTTGAAATGTGCCTTAACTCCATAGGGCCAGGCAAATTCTAGCAAACCCGATTTTTTTTCCTATCAGATTTGCTCTAAATCCCTGTCTTTTGAATTAACACTTAAACGTTTAGGCCAGCTAACAGTCAGGATAGCTACATGAAAAATGTTTTTGCTTGTGACTTTGACTGTAGTTCTTGGTGGCATGTATGTAAGTATAAGATGTTTTTCTGAATTTTTTAAGGTTCTTAAGTGGTAGCAGAGATGGAACGGCACGGATTTGGAGATTTGAGCAGTTGGAGTGGAGAAGCATTTTATTGGATATGGCAACCCGAGTCTCAGGGTGAGTGGAGACGGTTTGTTGGAATCAGGTGGCTTAATGATCACTTGGTCCTTCTCCCTGGTGGTTGGAGCCCCCAGGTCCTATGGCGAAGAGCAGTGACCTAAATGAATGGCTACTTCTTGTATATCTGATACATAGATCCATAAATCTCCTGTATCCCAAAGAATTTGTCCATACATTTATGTTTCTAGTACACTTGCCTGGTCTAGGGTAGTGACATATCAAAATTCTTACCAGTTTTTCCTGAAATGTTTCACAATTTAGTCCTTTGGAAATCCTCGTGTCTGCTTTATTTTTAATAATTGCAGGGGAAATTAAGTTCTCTGCTATGACTCAGACAATTTTATTTGGCTTCAAAATACATTTGATAATCACATTTTTTGAAATGATCTGTGGTAGGGAATGGAGAGAATGTTTACTGGAAATCTGATAATCCTTGCTCATAAACAGATCACATCTCTGCCATTTAAAAATGTTCTATCTGGATATTCAGAAGCATCTTCGTGTGAGAGTGAATACTGTCAGTCCTTGATTGGTTAAAATACTGAAGGTTATTTCATTATTAAGAAACAAATTGTAATTACATTTACCTGTGAACAATGATTTTAAGCAAAATAGGAACATCAATGTAAAAACTTTAATACAAAAATTTTTACTGAGGGGCGCCTGGGTGGCTCAGTCGTTAAGCGTCTGCATTCGGCTCAGGTCATGATCCCAGGGCCCTGGGATTGAGCCCCGCATCGGGCTCCCTGCTCGGCGGGAGGCCTGCTTCTCCCTCTCCCGCTCCCCCTGCTTGTGTTCCCTCTCTTGCTGTGTCTCTCTCTGTCAAATAAATAAAATCTTTAAAACAAATTTTTTTTTTTTACTGAGACTGGAAACTGCTCTGTTTTCTTGCTGCCATGGAGAGTGCTCTGCCAGTAATTCCTTCCAATGGTGGGAATATTCTTTTTTCATTTAAAGTTTTACATCTTTCCAATCTTGAGAAGCGGAGTTTTTTCTGTATATAAGAATTAATGGGCATATTTGTTTTAGTGTTCTAATCCTGGATGATCAACTTGATGAAGTACAATATGTCTGTTGCTTCAAGGTTACTAACAGGTGATGCCTTTTAGTTTAAAGTGAAGCATGGAGTCTTAGCCTTTACTCCATTTTGCCTCTTCTGTTACACTTTTCCCTGACCAATCTGGTTAGAATTATTCTCTTGTCTGTGTTCCATTGTGCTTATATAGATAGGTGTTACATGGCACTTCTTCCATATTCTTACAGCTGTTTTCTTTAATTGAAATATATGTTTATAATTTCTTAGGTTGTATTCTCTGATTTCAAAAAGCAGCTGGGCTTTACCTTTTCTCTGTGTAGTACTGACTACTATGGTTTACAGAGAAACTTTGCATTTCAGGCTGCAAAATATTGTAGACATTTGTATCCAAGGCCATTCTTGCCAAGAGAACCATAGTAACCATCTATAGGGAAGTGTAAAGAGATGAGTACAGTTTTATTTATAGTTCAAAAGATTGAATATCTGTGTGTCAGGCACTTTTCTAGATAACTGGGGGCTGTACAGATGCATTGCCTTCTTTCTGTCTTCCTAAAATTTCTTGTCATCTTCTCTGGAGAGAGAAACAACAAAATTAAAGCTGTTAGGGCTTGGGGTCAGGGGAAAGGAATAATAGAAAAGGGGTAGAGAGAAAAAATTTTGCATTTATGAGCAGTGGTGATGTCCTAACATATGCCTTTATTCATACTGAACTGTTTCTTTGTCACCACGAGCAGGGGGAGGGGCGGAGGGAGAGGAAGAGAGAGAATCTTAAGCAGACTCCATGCCCAGTGTCTGATTCGGGGCTCAATCCCAGGACCCTGAGATCATGACCTGAGCTGAAATCAACAGTCAGATGCTTAACCAGCTGAGCCATCCAGGCACCCCTGAGCTATTTGTTTGTTTCTTTTTTTTAAAGATTTTATTTATTTGTCAGAGAGAGAGAGAGAGCACTTGAGCAGGCAGAGGGAGAAGTAGACTCCCCGCCGAGCAAGGAGCCTGATGCGGGGCTCCATCCCAGGACCCTGGGATCATGACCTGAGCTGAAGGCAGACACTTAACCGACTGAGCCACCCAGGCGTCCCCCCTGAACTGTTTCTATAATCATCTCCTCCCCGTCTCAGTTTTGCTGTAATCTGTTTATAGATCATCGTTATGGGTCAGATGTATATTAGATATATAATAATGTATGGACATAAAACTACATTACTTCCATTAATTTTGTATTGATTGTACTTCTCAAATGAATTTACACATTGTGTATGTTTTTCTTAGGGACTTATCTTTGGAAGAAGAAAGGTTTATGAAACCCAAAGTCACAATGATCGCTTGGAATCAGAACGATAGCATTGTTGTCACAGCTGTGAACGATCATGTCCTTAAAGTGTGGAATTCTTACACAGGGCAACTGCTTCATAACTTACTGGTAGGTTGTTTTTATATAACAAATCAAGAATTTTTTTGAACTATAATTTGATTTTTGAAGCTATAATATTAACATATTAAATATGTTTCACCCACTGATTATCAAATGAGTAGAAATTTGTAGATATACTAATGTTCAAGCCACTGTTATTAATACATTTTTAAAAGCCTTTATACACGATGACAATATGGGTTTTTCATTTTAAACTTAATAACTTGCAAACCTTCATTAACTTTATGACTTTGTTGAATAAAGGGACATGCTGATGAAGTATTTGTTTTGGAGACACATCCCTTTGATTCCAGAATTATGTTATCTGCAGGACATGATGGCAGCATATTTATATGGGATATTACAAAAGGCACCAAGATGAAACATTATTTTAATATGGTAAGTGAAGTGTATCTTCATGTATGCTTGCATTGGTTTCAAGTATTTGGATCAGAAGTTTAGCCAGACACCGATCTGCATGTTTTGGCTGTTTATATTTCTAGAAATCGGGATGCTTAAAGCCTAATAAATATCCGACAGCCATACATATATACACTCATGAAATTCTTTGTGTAACTGAGTCACCCGAGGGAAGGAGTTTCAAAAGTTACTTATTTAGCCCTCTGTATATGTGCAAATGTTTTAGAATTTGTTTAAAGTCGCAAAATTATGGTAATTATACGCATTTTCACTAAATTTATTGAAATATTTGGTAATAAAACAATATTCAGTAAAGACATCTAGGGAATTAAAAACATCATTGGCGGGGCACCTGGGTGGCTCAGTCGTTGGGCGTCTGCCTTCGGCTCAGGTCATGATCCCAGGGTCCTGGGATCGAGTCCCGCATCAGGCTCCCTGCTCGGCGGGAAGCCTGCTTCTCCCTCTCCCGCTCCGCTCCCCCTGCTTTTGTCCCCTCTCTCGCTGTGTCTCTCTCTATCAAATAAATAAAATCTTTAAAAAAAAAATAAATAAAAATAAAAACATCATTGGGTTTTTCTAGCCTGTTTTCTTTTTGCACATGTAATATCCTAAAACCAAATTAGGATCCTGTTGCATATTTTTAGAATTTCTCATATATAACCACAAGCTAGTTACCAAAATCAGCAAATTTAACATTGATAAAGTAGCATTATGTAGTTCCGCTCTATATTCAAATTTTGTCAGTTGTCCTAGTAATGTCTTCTTAGTTATGTTTGGCACTTGGAGCAGTATTTAATTCAGGATCATTCATTATGTTAAGTGGCTGTATATTTTAGGTTTCTGTAATCCTCAATTCTTTTTTTCTATTTCTCACCTTTTAACTTTTGATGAGTGCAGACAAATAATGTTACAGTGTATCTGTGTTTTGTCTGCTGTTTTTTCATGATTTGATTCTGTTGCACCTTTTTTTGGTGGTGATTATTTTTATTTTTTTAGATTTTTTTTTAAATTTATTTATTTTGAGAGAGAGAGAGCACACATGAGAGGGGGCAGGGTAAGAGGGAGAAGCAGACTCCCTGCTGAGCAGGGAGCCTGATGCGGGGCTCAATCCCAGGACTCAAGGATCATGACCTGAGCTGAAGGCAGTCGCTTAACCAACTGAGCCACTCAAGCACCCTTATTTTTTTTTTTTATAACCTTATTTGTTTTTAGAGAGAGCAAGAATTCTCAAGTCTGTGAGTAGGGTGGGGAGGGGCAGAGGGAGAGAAAGAATCCCAGGCAGGCTGCATGCCCAGCCAAGAGCTGGATGCAGGGCTGGATCTCAGGACGCTGAGATCATGATCTGAGCCGAAATCAAGAGTTGGACATTTAACGGACTGAGCCACCCAGGGTGCCCTGGTAGTGGTAATTTTAAAATTTGGAAAGGTGGCATTTGCCAGGTTTCCCCACAATGAAATAGTTTTTTCTCTTTGTAACTATTAAGCTAATTTTTTCAGGAGGTATTTTGAGACTCTGTAAATATCGTATTCCTTATTACACTTTCACTCACAGTACCATCCATTGAGGGTTTTTAGTGGCATCATTCTTTCCATAGTTATTACTTGGCATTCTCGCACAGTTTTTGTAATCTTTGTTTCATTTTATGTAAAGAATGTTTTCCAAAATCTTACATATATTTTTAAGAATTTGCAGTTACATTTTTGACTGTAAATTCAGCCTTTCTCAGAAGATTACATATATAGTTAACTTAGAGTTGTTGAGTGTTTAAGTGGTTTCTGAATCAGGCACAGCAGCACCACTTCGGATATCCAGGTACATGGCTGTTTATGTAGCTCTGTGATTATTTCCTTAGGGTAAATTCTAAGGGGGTTATTGTATAAAAGAGTTTCTGTGTTGTCAAGACTATTGTTTGATCTACATATGAAATGTTTTGTAAAATTACTGTGCAGTTTATATTGAGTTCCAGTTCATAGTGTAATTCATTTTGGAGGCAGTCTAGTTGCAGGGTATAGATGAATGGTTCTTAGATCTTTTGCTTGAAGGCCATCTGAGTCCATGTGTTCCATGTTTTTGTTTTTTTTTTTTAACCTTAAAATTTTTATTTCAGTATGCTTATTTTGGACAATTTTTGACAAACAGTTTAAAATGCGGTATTTTATTTATTACCATAAAATGCATTGAAATAACTCAAATAACATGGCTGAATTGCACATGTGTAATTAGGCATCTCTGGAAGTTGCATCCCTGGGTTCAAATTATTGGAAAAATAAGTCTTTTTCAGCAATTTTTTTGTGGTCTTAAAATTTATAGGTATCTCCATTTTCTTCATTATCCTTTAAAACTCTCTCTTTTTTTTTTTTTTATTTGAGAGAGAGAGAGAACACAAGAGGGGGGAGCGGGAGAGGGAGAAGCAGACCCCCTGCTGAGCAGGGAGCCCGATGCGGGACTCGATCCAGGGACTCCAGGATCATGACCTGAGCTGAAGGCAGTCGCTTAACCAACTGAGCCACCCAGGCGCCCCTCCTTTAAAACTCTCTTTAAGAACATTACATCCTGAATTTAACTATCAAAACAGAAAACTACATTAATTAAGGCTTAAAGGAGAAAATAAGCTAACAACTTCTGAGCCAAAGAAGTCTCAAGTGGGCAACAATGATATTACTTCCAGTGAGACATACCAAACTTTGCTGTGTATACTGGGTTCTTTTATTTTTTTAAAAATTTATTTATTTATTTTAGAGAGAGAAAGAGGGTATGTGTGTGCATGCAAGCGGGGTTGGGGCGGGGGGACAGAGGGAGAGGAAGAAATCTCAAGCAGACTCCCCGCTGAGCACTGAGCCTGATGCGGGGCTCAATCTCATGACCCTGAGATTGTGACCTGAGCCGAAATCAAGAGTCGGATGCTCAGCTGACTGAGCCATCCAGGCGCTCCTGGACTGAGTTCTTACATTTACTGCTCAGCTGAGAGGCTCCCAGTTTTCTGTTAGACAGATTACATACGGTTATAAATTACTAACATTACAGTATTTCATTAAGTACATCATAATTTTCAATGTGACATCGAATTGTTCTCCAAGCACAGTTGCAGGTTGCATTTTGTCAGGAATCGTTGTGGAGGACTCTTCAAACTGCAGGTAGAAACCCAAGTGGCATGCTCTGCAAGTGCCTACTCAGGAAAATTTCCTTTTCTCCAGGTACCTTAGCAGCACTTTTGGTGCACTTAGGTCCACGTGTATGACAGGAGAGGAGCTGCCACCATCTTTGACTTGCCAGCCAAAGGCCTGGCCCCCGCCTCTGCTTTACTTGGACTGTAGGTTCCAGGCCAGGGGTGCAAAGTGGTTCCAGGGCATGGGTCGGGCTATAGTGGAGATGGCTCCTCAAAGGACTGTGTGGGTGAATATGTGTTCCTATGTTTCAACAAGAAATTGGAAGAAAGATATTTATACGGTTTATTCCTTTTTGTTATTAGAGAATACAAATTTATATACATATTATGTGTACACATAATAGGGCAGTGCCTTAAATATCCCAGTAACTTAATTTTTAAGTTTGTTAATCGGCACCCACTTGTGTGTGGTATATAGTAGTGAAGTGTTGCTTTTCAAGCAGGTATTTCGGCATGGTGTGAGTTTGTTTTGGCAGTTAGTGAGTGGAGGATTCATTTTCCAGCATTGATCAAACTTGCCCTAAAGTTTAGTTATTGGAAAGTTACAGGCTCAGACAACAAATAGGCATAGCTTTAAGCTGTTAATGAAACAACTCATTTAACTATAAGTTGGTAGTGCTAAACTAATGTAGTTTCAGTTGAAGAGCAAGAATAAAGTTGAAAAGCACTCTCTTTAAGGCAACATTCATGATGTAATTGGAGCGTCCTTACTGAAATCTGCGGTAGTTTGCAGTAAGGTAGGTGCAGGCATTTCTGTGCGCACCTGTGTGACTTGACAGCATTCTACTTTTGCGTGATGGTCAGTCATCTTCGTGGAAAGTTTAAATTGTTCGTACTGATTTTAGTTCGTGAATACCACACTTTGTTGATCTTTAATCATTTATCTTGTGGGTTGTCAGTCAATAGCCTTTTGCTATACATTAAAACAAAAGTTTATGAAATTGCTTGTCATTCACTTCTAAGAAGTAAAGGAAGCCTTTACTTTGGATTGACTTATGATCTTTCATTCTGTGATTCTGAGAGCTCATTCTTAGAATACCTTTCAAGATTTTTTTCTAGGCTAGTGGTATCTGAAATGAATTTTATTTTCTGAAAATATTATGTGCTTAATGCAGAATTTGTTTTTAAATATTTTTTTTCATAAGTGATATATTTGGGGGTGCCTGCATGCCTTAGTTGGTTAAGCATCTGACTCTTGATCTTAGCTCAGGTCTAGATCTCAGGGTCATGAGATCAAGCCCCTCATTGAACTCATTGAAAAAAGAAAAAGTGATATTTATAGCAGGCAGATGACATGAAAGCAGTTGATAAAGCAAAAGCACTCGTGTAGAATTGGCTATAACTTTTTCCCTCTGTGTTTCCTAGATTGAAGGGCAAGGACATGGAGCGGTCTTTGACTGTAAGTTTTCACAGGATGGACAGCATTTTGCCTGTACAGATTCTCATGGACACCTTCTGATATTTGGTTTTGGATGCAGCAAGCCATATGAAAAGGTCTTTTTTTTTTTGTAGCATTTTAACCACTTTTACAAAATTATAATTCCAGTGTAGTTAACATACAGTAGCTTCAGGTGTACAGTATAGAGATTCAGCAATTCTGTATATTACTCAGTGCTCATCAAAATAAGTGTACTCTTAATCCCATTCATCTATTTCACTCATCTCCCTGCCCACCTCCCTCTGGTAACCATCTATTCTCTATATTAAGAGTCTGTTTTTTGGTTTGTCTCGAAAAGGTCATTCTTAATACTTTTTTACAGTAGTAAAGTAAGTAGTTATAAAGGATGTTTTGGAAATAGGTGTATTGATTTGGTTTCCTTGTTTTTTTTCGAATTATAAATAACTTTAATATTTGTATTCTTTAACATATATAAACCTCAAAATGTCAATCTGTGAACTTCTTTTTTTCAGATTCCTGATCAGATGTTCTTCCATACTGACTATCGACCACTGATTAGGGATTCTAATAATTATGTCTTAGATGAGCAAACTCAGCAAGCTCCTCACCTTATGCCTCCACCATTCTTGGTAGATGTAGATGGAAATCCTCATCCAACTAAGTATCAGAGATTAGTACCAGGTCGAGAAAATTCTGCAGATGAACATTTGGTTCCACAGCTAGGCTATGTGGCAACAAGTAAGTGCAATCTTTTTTTTTTTTTTTCTTTCACTTTTTATTCGAAAAATGTAAAAAATAATATGCAGAACTCACACACTTTTAGATTTATCAGTTAATAGTTTGTAATACTTGTTTTATCATTCTATTTCTAGATACATGTAATTGTTTTTAACCATTTGAGAGATAAGTTTTCAACCACATGTTCATTTATCCCTAAATACTTCAATATGTGTTTTCTAAGAACAAAGGTATTCTCTTATGTAACCGTAAGCAATTATCAAAAGTAGGACGTTTAACACTGTAATACTGTTATTAAGTCTATGGTCTGTAATCAAATTTTGTCTGTTATTCTGATGCCTGTTAACTTTTATTGTTCTACTTTGATGTGGATCTCAGTTTGGGACTGCACATTAAACTTAGCTGTCCTTGGTGAAGTTCAGGTTGTGCTTTTTTTTTTTTTTTTTAAGTTTTATTTATTTTTAAGTAATCTCTACACCTAGTGTGGGGCTCAAATTCATGACCCCAAGATGAAGAATTACATGCTCTTCCGACTGAGCCAGCGAGGCACCCCCCGGTTGTACATTTTTTGATAGAATACAGTATAAATGATGATGTAGTGTTCTTGGAGCATCATGTCAGGGTGCTTATGATTGTGCTTTGTCCAAATATTTGTGATGTTTTCTTTGAAAACTTGGTTAAGGTGGTGCCTGCTAAGTTTTCCTCTACAAAGTTATTTTTCTCTTCGTAATCAGTAAATTTGTGGGGAGATATGATGTAAATAACCTGTTCCTTACCAAACTTTACCTATAAGTTTTAGGATCCATTGATGATTTTTGCCTGAATCAGTTGTTCTAAAGGTTGCAAAATGGTTGTTTTCTAACTTTATGGTCATTGCATCTGCATTTTATTAGTCTGCCTTTTATATGTTTATGTAGTTCATTAAGTTTTAATATGGACTTAAGGGTTGTTATATAGTGGGTTATAATCCATAATGGTCATTATTTTGTTGCTCATTATTTTTAGATTTGAGTGTGAGAGTCTCTTCAGGCTGCGTGTTCCCTTTCCTGAGTCCCTTGAACACTTCCTTAACTTTCTGGTGCAAGATGTTTGAGTCCCGTCTTGTACTTTGCCTGGCCTAGTCAAGGGCAGAATTTTTGTTTTGTTTTGTTTTTTTGTATTTGTTACCACAGTGTAGTGTTTCTCCATACAGATGTTATTAAGCAAAGAAAAAAATGCTTCTTTTTTGTTTGGATGAGGTTTGTTTTACTAAAAGTTAATCACCAGTTATCACTGTGTGTTTACTGTTTCAAGTGTTTATTTTTTATTATTTTAATTGAAGTATAGTACATACAACAAAATTCACCAATTTTAAGTGTGCAAGTCAAATGAGTTTGGCAAATGTTAAACAATCAGGTAACCACCACTACAGGCAAGGTATAGAATGTTTCCAGTGCCCTCAAAAGTTCTGTTGGGCTTTTTAAATTAATTAATTTTTATTTTTATTTAAATTCATTAACAATGTATTATTAGTTTCAGAGATAGAGGTCAGTGATTCATCAGTCTTACATATAACACCCAGTGCTCTTTACATCACGTGCCCTCCTTAATGTCCATCACCCAGGTCCCTCCCCCCACCCCCACCAACCCTCAGTTTTTTCCTAGGATTTAGAGTCCCTTATGGTTTGTCTCCCTCTCTGATTTCATCTTGTTTTATTTTTTCCTCTCTTCCTCTATGACCCTCTGTTTTGTTTCTTAAATTCTGTATGTGAGTGAGTTCATAATGATAATTGTCTTTCTCTGACTGACTTATTTCGCTTAGCATAATACCTTCTAGCTCCATCCAGGTCCTTGCAAATGGCAAGATTTCGTGTTTTTTTTGTTGGCTGCATAATATTCCTCTGTGTGTGTGTGTGTGTGTGTGTGCGCGCGCGCATGTATGTATGTATGTATACACTACATCTTCTTTATTCATCTGTTGATGGGCATCTGGGCTCTTTCCATAGTTTGGCTATTGTGGACATTGCTGCTATAAACATTGGGGTACAGGTTCTTTTGGGCCTTTTTGGAATCTTCTGCTGGTCTATGCATACTTCCAGTTCTAAAACTCAGAACAGTTAAAAATGTGTGTTTAAGGCAATGAAGAATACAATGATTCTTTATCCTTTAACAGTAATGACTACTATTTTGTCACTTTTATTTTGTCTTTTTGAGGAATTTTGTATAAATGGAGTTGTACAATACTAAATCTTTTGTATCTGGCTTCTTAGCATGGTGCTTTTGAGATTCATTTTTGTTGCACAGATTAGTTGTTTGTTCCTGTTTGTTGATAGTGTACCATGGTATGTGTATACCCTCATTCATTCAGTAACAATTGAAGGACAGTTGGCTTTTTTCCATTTTGGGGTTATTATAAGGAGTGCTGAAATATCAAATTACCATGTGGGCTTATCTTATGTCCTTTGGTTCTGTTAGTTTTGCTTTATGTATCTTAAAGTTCTGTTATTAGGTGCACATTTCAGATTGTCCTCTGGGTGAATTCTTTTATCATTATGAATTGTTCCTTTTTCCCTTGGTAGTATTTCTTCTTTTGAAGACTTTTTCTTTGTTTCATATTAACATGCTAATCCAGCCAGTTTTGATGAGTATTGTCATCAATACTCATAAGCAGATGCTTAACCAACTGAACCACCCAGTAGAACCCTACTTTAATATTTCAGTATTTGAATAACATTATGTCAATTAGAAACAGTTATCATTCTGATATTTGCCACATTCCATTTAAGTGTTCTGTGCTGTGAATGAAAAGTTCTATAGACCTTGGGTTTTTGCGGAGAGGGGGAGAGGACTAGAAGTCTCCTTTTCTACTGTTTTCCCTTTGGTTCCAAGTTGTAGTCTTAGGAATCTTTTGTTATTCCCAGTTCTAATTAAAACCTTTTTAACCTTTTAGATTAGGGCTCCACTTTTTGCTTTCTTAGCTCATTTTTTGAAAATAAAAAAAATAGTGCTTTTAAGATAGTCTTAGTTATGACATTTAGTTCTTGTAAGTTCTTCATTGATTGCCATGGTAAAATGGAGATGTTATCAGTGAGATATAAGGGAATTTAACTCAAATAGTAGGATGCAAATATTTTTTCTCCTGAAACAGTACATGACATTTTTTAGTTTCTGGATCTGTTACTATGGAGGCTAGGTTATATTTTTGCATTCTTTTTGCTAATACCCTATTAATTTCAGTCTGGGGGGGGGTTCTCTTTATAAGTTGCTGGGTGCTTGGTCTGTGTTATATGTTATGTTCAAAGAAGATGCATTTTATATGGGAGGATATGTAAGGAATTGTTTGCATGAAAAAGTTAGTGTTTAGATAATTTTTCCAGACCCCACAACCATCTAACACTTTTTATCCATTAATATTAACTAAACCTGTGATTTCAAAAATAAAGAAGCAAAGGCACTTGTAAAAAATCTGATTTTTTGTACTTGAAGAGAAGCATGCCTAAGAGATAAGAGTAACTTAAGCTTAGTGGGAGAGGCATGTGTAGCTATCTCCCTCAGCGGCACCTGCTCTCAGGACACTTGGGCTGGGAGAGCTACAGCCTTAGTTTGTTGAAGCGTATTACTCTTTTTTTAAAAAATTTTTTTAAGAGAGTAGAGGAGAAATGCCACTGCTTTTCTCTACATCAGAAGTTACACATTTTTGCTCTGGTCTTGTCAGAGACCTTGGGAAATAAAGAGTTTAATGAAATCTATCTTACGTGAGGCAAGGGGAGTGTTAGTGTGAAACAGCATATTAAAGCTTCCACTGAAACTTCCACAGGTTTCCATGTGCTTACCTCAGGGGTTTCAGAGGCTCTGTTGAGGTTTTTGTGGTGTTTGGTATAAAGGAAGGGTTTCATTTGTTTTGAATCTTTTCTCTGATCCAGTTAATTATGAATATATAGGATATTTTTAATTGCTTATTTTTTATTTTTTTATTTTTATTTAATGATTTTATTTATTTATTAGAAATGAGAGAGAGAGCACGCGGGTACATGAGCAGAGGGAAGAGGGAGAAGCAGGCTCCCTGCTGAGCCGGGAACCTGATGTGGGGCTTGATTCCAGGACCCCGGGATCAGGACCTGAGCCGAAGGCAGATGCTCGACCGACTGAGCCACCCAGGCGCCCCAGTTGCTTATTTTTTTAAAAGAAATCTGATAATTGCTAATATTTTTAATTGTAGTTTTCTGAAAGTTTGTTTTTCTGTTCATGTTTATTATGATTTTGTGTTATGGTTGTGAATTTACAGGTGATGGAGAGGTGATTGAACAAATTATAAGCCTACAAACCAATGATAATGGTGAACGAAGCCCAGAATCCAGTGTTCTTGATGGAATGATAAGACAGTTGCAGCAGCAGCAGGATCAGAGAATGGGAGCAGATCAGGATACTATTCCAGGTGGACTTCCAAGTGGAGAAGAAACACCGCGAAGAGGTAAAATATCTGAGAAATATTTTGTCTTATTATGGCTGAAATTGAAGAGTAAATGAAGTAATTTTCAGGTACATGCAATGTGAAAAATTTTAACTGTATTTTGTAACTTTAGTAGTCTGAGAGTAACTTCATTAGGTGTGAAGTTGATGATGTACTAGCAAATGGACATTTGATTTTCAAGTACTTTGAAAGGCTGTTAAAACCTTTTTTGCTCTAAAATAAGAGTATTTACAAAATTGTATTGAGTAAAGAACAAAGTTTTTTGTTTTTTGTTTTTTTTTAAGGAAAACTACAGTTCTAGGTTTCCCTTTAAACATTTTTAGTTAAAAAAAAATTAGTTGGGTAGAGCATGAAATGTTTCTTACGGAACCAGAAGGCTTGAAGTGAATTTTCGGGGTGAGGTTTTTGATCCTGTAGTATAGTATTAGTTACTTTTTAGGAGTGAGAGTACTGGAGGGGAGCAGACCGTGGTTATGCAAATGGAAACTTGTTGTGGAAGATGAGAGAAGCCTCAAGTGCCACAGAGGTCATCCCTGCCATGTCACACCTGCTCAGGGTACTCGGCCGCTAATTTCAGTACCTTTCCTTGCCAAATGTTTCCACTTGTCTACAGAAAAGAAAAAGCAAATTCTCCCAATAGACAGGTTAAATATTTTGGGCAGGAATACTGCAAGTTGATGCTGTGTTCTTCTCTGCCTTGCTTTTTCCCCTTGACACAATATATTCTAGAAATCACTTCATATCCACTCACAGCACTGCTCATCCTTTTTTATAGCTTCATAGTACTCCACTCTGTGGAATAACTGTTCTTTGTAATTAATGTTTATGACCATTTGAGTTATTTCTCAGACTTGCTATTTACGAAGTGATGTGATCAATAACCTGTGCATATGTTTTCTTCACATTGTTGGAGAATAATACTATAATTTGGGCAGTTAAATTTAGAATTTATTGTTGGTTCTCAATTCAAAACATGTTTCTTAAATATCAGTATATTTTAATATAAATATTTGGATTGATAGGGGCCTTTAAGGGGTACCTGTGTGGCTCAGATGGTTAAGCGTCCCAACTCTTGGTATCAGCTCAGGTCTTGGATCTCTGGGTTGTGAGTTCAAGCCCCGTGTTGGGCTCCATGCTGGATGTGGAGCCTACTTAAAAAAAAAAACCAAAAAAACAAAATAGGGTCATATAATGTTCTCTTCAGTAGATGAAGTGTGGTGCAATGCAAGTTGGTTCACATTTGATTGGTAAACAGAGTGCTGTACCTAGAAGAATGCAGGGGTTGTGTTCAGTCATGTGGATTTTGCCCTGGCCCAGGAGAGCTGGCAGAGTTGAAGTAGAATTTTATAGGCTCCTGCAGGCAAGGATATAGCTCCCAGTTTCTCTGTTGCGTTAATAGCAGGAGGCCCTTCATACAGTATTTTAATAAAACAAGCACTTTATCTAGGACACCGTTGTTCTCCATCCTTCATCCTGCTGACTTCCACTCATGGGGGGTTGTCCTGCCTCCTCTGCCCAGGCTTGGGGCTCACTGTTGTCTGCGATGCCCTGTCCACTCTCTCAGCTCCAGTTCAAGTGCTGCCAGCATTTCCCCAGTCTGCATTTTGTGAAGTTTTAATATCCACTCTGGCGGCTTGCCTGCCTGAGTGGCTCAGATTATCTCTTAAAGTCAGAGGTAATGTTGGTGTTTGAGCTTTTGTTATGAAGCCACCACAGTTTGAGGAGACTGTCATGCAATGCTAATTTTTCCAAAAAGATGTGTTTTTAGTGTACAGTTTTGAAGAAGACAAAGCCTTTAGGATGGCAAATAAAGCATTACAGTAGAAAATACCTGTACATTAAAAGATTCAAGAAGTCTAATAAAAGTAGAAGTTGAAGTTAATGTTTGTTCTGTATTTTGATAGTTACATTATGATTTTTACAAAGTTTTTTGGATTTGTATTTTTGGTGTGTATCTTATTAGGACTGTATATGCCTATTAATGTGTTAAATGCATATTAGATTGAAATTTGGGAATCAATTTTGACAATTTTCCTGCAGGTTTTAGAAGACTGAGCTTAGACATCCAGTCCCCTCCAAATATTGGTCTGCGTCGTAGCGGACAAGTAGAAGGTGTTCGTCAAATGCATCAGAATGCTCCTCGTAGTCAGATTGCTACAGAACGTGACCTGCAGGCTTGGAAACGAAGAGTGGTTGTACCAGAGGTACCACTAGGCATATTTAGGTTTGTTTTAGGATATCTATTAATATTGTTTTCTTTTTACAGAAATATATCTATATGGTTATTTACATGTTTTTTACTCCATTAGTGGTATAAATAATCATATAAATATATTTTAGTAATGGGTCGGAATCTATTTTAATTGTGGTAGGAAAATGTCGAAATTGTTCTCTTAAGTTTTTACTGTGGTAAATTTTTTCTTAACCTTTCCTGTTCCATCTTTACAAATACCCGCTTTTCTCCCTTCAGTGTTATTTTGAAATAAATCCCAGGTGTATCGTTTTGTTCATAAATATGTCTAATTCTAAAAGATAAGGAATTATCTTTAATATTACCACAGTGCCATTATCAGTACCTTAAAAAAATAATTGCTCTGTAGAACCAAATGTCCCGTCAGTGTTTAAATTTCCAATTATTTTTAGTTCTTTTGCAAGACTGTTTCTTCAGTGGCATAATTTTGTCAAAAGGCACGTAATATATATTCTCTTTCCGTGACGCCAGCAGGCATTGGTGCTCACTGGCTAGATTCATTAACTCATTAGGGGCCATAAAACAGCGATCACTCAACTCTGTGAAGTCTTCGTTTGTTACAGTGGGTACTTCTAAAAAAGAAATTTACCCAAATGTACTGTTTGATTATCTAGTGGTAAAGTTCATATAAAAAAGACAAGATAGATGCTTCTTTTGCTTTATTTACTTTCAAAATGAAGATTTACTCTCACCCCCAGTAATGACCAGTTTGTGTTCTCCGCTATATAAATCACACTGCTGTGATTTAGCTTATTTCTAATATCCTTATTAAGTTTTTCTATCTCTGGCCAGGAGGAGCCTCTTCAAGGTACCTCCTGAGTCCTTTTGAAATGACGGTAGGATCCTTCTGTGGTGCCCCTGCTATCAGGCATGGCAAGGTGTTACAGGTTCGTCTTATAAATTTCTCATCCTGGATGTAGAATCGTTCTTGAAGTAGCCTGATTTTCTTTTAGTGGGAAATATTTTATAATTATAGTCTGGGCAGTAGGGTCTTTCTTTCTACTGAGGTGTTACCTGCTGATATTTGAGTTAATGAAATGGAGGTAGCAAATGTTGCTTTTCACTGATACCTGAAATGTTCAGTATTCTGTTATGTCTCATAATAACTAATACTTTGAAGATTATTTTGTAAAGGTATGTCCTCCATGTGTTTAGGCAGAAGAGTTTCAGTGATTGGTGGAGGGATGTAGTACTTACATATTGTATGGTGAATTTAAGAATGTTTACAAATACACGATAAAATAATGAAAAGCAAAATCTGGTATTGGGATGAGAAATACAGAAAATCACCGTCATGTATGTACTGTGCTATAATTAAGCCTTAAAATTGTGTCTGAGTTGCATAGTCATCAGAACCAAAAGTGTCATTTTGGGATACTTTTTGTTGTCAAAACCAAGGGAAGCAAACAAGTACCAAGAGGGAGAGATCTGAAGAATACTTCCTTAAACAGGCATATATTTATTCTCTTAACATGGAAGACTGGAAATAGTTTTAGGCTGGAATCATGGTTCCCTGGTTAATCAGGGACTCAGGCTCCCCTGTTTCTGATCTCCATCTGGGAGTATGGCTTCCAGGCTTAAAGTCACCTCAGAGTCCAGGATAGCTGGACTTTATACAGTAGCCATCAATATCTGCATTTGTGATAGAGGTGGAGATTTAGGCCAGAAAAAGGAAGAGGGAGGCAAAAAGGACATTTCTTGTTGAGAGACTTCATTTAAGCAGCCTTAATAGTCGGACATGACCTTTTCTGTTCATAACTCATTGGTGAGAATGTTGTCATATGGCCGTATTTAGCTACAGAGGAGGCTAGGTGATAGTTTGTATTTAGAGCAGCAAACAGCCTAGATAAAAACTGAGGTTCTGTTTCAAAGGAAGAAAAGGAGAATGGAGTTTTTGCATCAACTACTGTCTGCTATAATAAAATTTTCCCAAAGAAGAGCGTAGCTCATTGTAGTGCTATATTCTAAAATACATGTGAGATTTTGTAAGGGAGATGCTGAGTAATCTAGTAATGGTCAGTGCTCTTGATGACAGTCCTTTTAGTGGGAGCAATAGGAATTTTACCTGTTTTCTTAGTGTGGTATTTGATGAGGATCAAGAGAAAATTAAAGTTTTGTTTTCCAACTATAAAAGTAGTATGTGTCCATTGTGAAAAACTTAGGTAGTAGATGAAAGTGTGAGACAATCAATCAATGACCCTAATATGCAGAATGTTGAGCAAACAGTATTGCTTGCCAGTAGACACAGTTCTGGTTGGGGCTGGATTCCAGGCATGTAGTTTGTCTTAATTCAGTAATAGTAGAAGCTCTCTTCATTCTGTTCATGCTAATTCTGTGATCTTTATCTTTTTTCTTAACTGACCATCTCATTTAGCCATGAAATTGCACAGAGTTGAAGATGATACTCATGAAGGCCTAGAGTGTTCCCTTGCTTTATTATTGAGAATGAAGTGTATGTAGTGTTTCATTTTCAAAACAAAGGGAAGCATACAGCTATGGAGTAGAATTCCATTTGGCTGCGAGTGAAAACCTTATATAGTTCCTTAAATACACATAAAATTGGTGACACAGACCACTTGTGAAGGGCTGAGTCTGATTTAGAGCTGCTCTGTAGATACAGTGTTGCTCATCTCCAGTGGGCTGGAGATGTACGTTGAGGAAAATGCCCTAAGGTAAAAACTGATTGCAGTTTTTACCTTAGGGCATTTGTGCATATTCTCTTTCTGAGCATCTGCTTGTATCTTGGATTATGGCCAATGTGTCAGTTTTGAAACTGGCCAAGTGGGGTTTTAAAGTGAACACAAACACAAAGCCATATGTTTTCAGCAATGTTCAAATTAGAGAAAAAGGACATTCAGTCACTTGAATTCCCTAACCATGGAGAAGGAAAAAGAACTTCAGTACCTTCCTCATGGTGGAAGGTCCCTTGTTTTGAAATTGGTCACAGTAACAATCTTTTGTATCATGTGAGTTGAGAGAGAGAGGTGATTAGAAGTACTAGTAACACTGCTGTTCTGATTTTCTACAAATTATAAAACATGCAGTTTGAATAAATTTGGAGGAGGATTCTGCTTTTATTTCTTTAGAGAAAGTAATTGCAGTCTTGGAAAATTCATAGGGAGATTTTGAGTAGCTAATATGAAAAATCCTGTTTTGAGTTGGCTATACTGGGTCAGTGAAAATATAAACAATTATTTCTGTATTAAATATGAAACATAGGGAGTGCCTGGGTGGCTCAGTCCATTAAGCGTTTGCCTTCAGCTCAGGTCATGATCCCAGGGTCCTGGAATCGAGCCCCGCATCGGGCTCCCTGATCTTCCGGGAGCCTGCTTCTCCCTCTCCCTTTGCCTACTACCTCCTGCTCGCTCCCCCTGCTTGTGCTCTCTCTCTGTCAAATAAATAAATAAAGTCTTCAAAAAAAAATATGAAACATAGGACCTCCTAACTGCCTCTGCGATTATATTAAATTTCTAACATAAAGTATAGCTTGGTTTGTTTTATTATAACTTTAAAATTTTTCTGTATTAATTTAAAAAGTATATAACCTTATGCCCAAAATCACAATGATTATTTTTTTCCTCTTTATATCCTTTACTTTATCCATCAGTTCACTAACCAATATAACTGGATACTTATATTTGTAGGAAGTTGGAAGACTTCAGAATAGAGAAAGGTGAAGAGGAAAGAAATCTTTATATAATAGGAAGGAAAAGGAAGACTCTCCAGCTCACACAAAAGGTAACCTAAAATCTCTTTTCTTAGGAATAACTAGAAATTAAACTGAATTTGTACTTTTTTTTTTTTTTTTTTATCAGTGAGAGTATTAGTAACTTTTGCCTGAAGTAGGATATTTCTTGCTCAAGGTCTTCTGTTTTGGATTTAAAATAGTAGACATAAGGTTGTACAGCTGTTAGGAAAGAGTAGTCTGAATGAAACTTGAGGGAAGGACATAGCTAATACCTAACAGTGCTAAAGGATTTTAGAAAACTCCTGTCTGATGACCACTCAGGTTAAGAACTGGAACATTACAAGCCCATTGCATGCATTTCAGGTCCATTCCCACTTGCTGACTGCCACAGCTAGCCAACCATTTGATGTCTAAAACTGCTGGTTAGCTTTGTCTATTTCTGAAGTTTGTCCAGATGATGCGTTTAAAAAAAAACCTTAGATGTTACAATGATTTGTGACCCTCCAAAGCTCATTGTCCCAAAGAAAATCTCATTCCTTAATATTTAGTTTCTCTTGATTTTCATGAGCATCACATGAGCAGTATTAACATTGATTCATGGAAGATGCCCAATGTTTGCAAGATCAGTGCTATAGAACTTTGTTGGAAAGTGGTTGTGTTTCCAGGACTTGCTCTCAGTTGACCTCTCAGTCTTGAAGGCATGTCATGACAGATGGCCTGTGCATGCCTAGCTGCCATGACATGCCTTGTCGTTTCAGCTTGATGCTTGATAATTTTGTATATGACTTGGGCTTTGAGAATGAAGTAAAAATAGTGTTTAATTTAAAAGTGATTTAACTCATTATGTCAAGTATGAAAAGAAAAAACATGTTGACTGGAATGAATATCTTTGGCCTGAGTTAGGATGTTTTCTCATGAAAAAAATTTGAAAGTTAAATTCACTAAAATAATTTTTAAGAAACTAATAAGGGGCGCCTGGGTGGCTCAGTTGGTTAAGCGACTGCCTTCGGCTCAGGTCATGATCCTGGAGTCCCTGGATCGAGTCCCGCATCGGGCTCCCTGCTCGGCAGGGAGCCTGCTTCTGCCTCTGACCCTCCCCCCTCTCATGTGCTCTCTCTCTCTCTCATTCTCTCTGTCTCAAATAAATAAATAAAATCTTTAAAAAA